>NC_041382.1:522543401-522616013 GCF_002162155.2 Triticum dicoccoides
GGGGGGCTGGGCCAGCACAGGTGAGCGCCAGGTAGTCCCTTCTCTCTTTTTATTTTTTTTTTGTTCTGTTTCCCCTTTTATTTTATTTTGCCACTGTTTTCAAATTCAAAATAATTTCATACAGTGCCAAAACATTCTGAAATATTTTATGTTACCTCTCTGGACTATTCCAAAAGTACATAAAACATTTCAAAGCATTTGAAAATATATTCATTATATATTATGAATATATCCCCAAATTCAAATAGATTATTGATTTAAATTCAGAGACCAAATAATATCCTTAAAAATATTCCAGAATTTTGGTTTGATATATAACTCTTGCCAAAATTCACAAAACTATTTTTAGGGCATTTTGGATTCACAGAATGCAATTTTAAAGGGTGCTTGCCCTTCCTTTAATTAGGGTTTTGAGGCTTCTGAATTCCTCAGTTCAAATTTCATTTGAATTTAAACATGATGCAGCAACCAAGCTAGTCCAAGGCCAGGGTAAAGCTAGGGATGTGACAATCTCCTTGCCCGTACAAACTCCTTGGTTCAACTCCACAATCTTGACGAAGGCTCCCAAGTGATACCTAACCAATCTAGGAGACACCACTCTCCAAAAGGTAATAGATGGTGTGTTGTTGATGAACTCCTTGATCTTGTGCTTCAAATGATAGTCTCCCCAACACTCAACTCTCTCTCACAGGTTTGGATTTGGTGGAAAGATGATTTGAGTGGAAAGCAACTTGGGGAAGGCTAGAGATCAAGATTCATATGGTTGGAATGGAATATCTTGGTCTCAACACATGAGTAGGTGGTTCTCTCTCAGAAAATATATGTTGGAAGTGTAGGCACGTTCTGATGGCTCTCTCTATGAATGAAGAGTGGGTGGAGGGGTATTTATAGCCTCCACACAAAATCTAACTATTACACACAATTTACCAAACTCAGTGGGACCGAATCAGAAAACTCGGTCAGGACAATTCAGTTCATAATGTGACCGTTAGGCATTTCGGTGGGACCGATCTGCTAGGGTTAGGGTAAAACCTCATCTCGGTTTGACCGATTACACAAACTCGGTGGGACCGATTTTGGTAATAAGCAAAACAGAGAGTTGGTCAGACAAACTTGGTGGGACCGATTGCTTATCTCGGTGGGACCGAAATAAATGCAACGGGCAACAAAGAGTTTGCAAGCCCATCTCTGTGAGACCGGGATCCCATCAGTGAGATCGAATTGGTTAGGGTTTCTGGCAATGGCTATGTCAAATGAACTCGGTGGCGCCGGATAGATCAAATCGGTAGGGCCGAGTTTGACTTTTGGTTTGGGACATATGTGGATATGAGAAAGTGGTTGAAGGCTTTGGAGCATATCACTAAGCACTTTGAGCAAGCAAGCCATTAAGCAACACCTCATCCCCTTTTAATAGTATTGGCTTTTCCTATGGACTCAATGTGATCTTGGATCACTAAAATGAAAAATGTAGAGTCTTGAGCTTTTGAGCTTTTGCCAATCCTTTGTTCTTCGCATCTTGCAGGGGTTCCACATCCTCTTGTCCACGCCACTCCATTTGTTGAAGTTATCTAAAAAATACTAGATAAAACATTAGTCCAACAAGAGATATGTTGGCATTAATTACCAAAACCACCCAGGGAGCACTTGTGCTTTCAATTATATTTGCCTTTCCGATCTATTTTTATTTGCTTTTATTTTCAGATCTATTAATCCAAAAATACAAAAATACCTTGCTGCAATTTTTATTTATTTATTTATTTATTTATTTATTTTATCTCACGATCTCTCAAGATCTATTTATTCAATCTACTACAATTTTACCTATCTTTTACCTATAGAAATACCTATCGTTGTTGTGCTGCACCATCCCTTCCTCTTTGGGGAAATACCGACGTAGTTCAAGAAAACATCATCTATTAAAAGGAGGCCTTAATATCCCTTAGTTTCCAATAGGACCGCGCTGCCACGGGAGGGTAGGACAAAAGATGCCATGCAAGTTCTTTCCATAAGCATGTATGACTATTTACGGAATACATGCCTACATTATATTTATGAACTGGAGTGACACGTACATTTTGCATCATGTTTTCCTACTATTATTTATGATGTTTTTACCCATAATAATGCTTTTTGGAGTAATTATAATGCCTTTTCTCTCATAATATGCAAGGTATACACAAAGAGGGAGAATTCCGACAACTGGAAATCTGGACCTGGAAAAGCTACGTCAGGCCTCCTATTCTGCACAACTCCAAACAAGCTGAAACTTCACGGAGATTTTATCAAATATATGATGAATATTGGAGCAAATAACTAACAGAGGGGGCCGACCAGGTGGGCACAACACACTTGGGCACGCCAGGGAGCCTAGGCGCACCCTAGTGGGTTGTGCTCACCCAGGCCCACCTCCGGTGCCCATCTTCTGGTATATAAGTCATTTTGACCTAGAAAAAAAAAGGAGAGGACTTTCTAGATGGAGTGTCACCGTCTCGAGGCGGAACTTGGGCAGGAGCACTTTTGCCCTCCGTCTCGTGGTGGAACTTGGGCAGGAGCACTTTTGCCTCCGGCGGAGCGATTCCGTAGGGGGGAACTTCCCTCCCAGAGGGGGACCAACAACTCTCCCATCTTGGGGAGGGAAATCTCCATCAACATCTTCAACAGCACCATCTCATCTCAAACCCTAGTTCATCTCTTGTGTTCAATCTTGTTACCGGAACTATAGATTGGTGCTTGTGGGTGACTAGTAGTGTTGATTACATCTTGTAGTTAATTACTATATGGTTTATTTGGTGGAAGATGATATGTTCAGATCTAATATGCTATTTAATACCCCTCTGATCTTGAGCATGATTATCATTTGTGAGTAGTTACTTTTGTTCTTGAGGTCACGGGAGAAATCATGTTGCAAGTAATCATGTGAACTTGATATGTGTTCAATATTTTGATAGTATGTATGTTGTGATTCCCTTAGTGGTGTCATGTGAACGTCGACTACATGACACTTCACCATATTTGGGCCTAAGGGAATGCATTGTGGAGTAGAAATTACATGATGGGTTGCGAGAGTGACAGAATCTTAAACCCTAGTTTATGCGCTATTCCGTAAGGAACCAATTGGATCCAAAAGTTTAATGCTATGGTTAGAATTTATTCTTAATACTTTTCTAGTAGTTGCAGATGCTTGCAGGAGGGTTAATCATAAGTAGGAGGTTTGTTCAAGTAATAACATCACCTAAGCACCGGTCCACCCATATATCAAATTATCAAAGTACCAAACACGAATTAAACCAACATGATGAAAGTGACTAGATGAAAATCCCGTGTACCCTCAAGAACGCTTTGCTTATCATAAGAGACTGTTTTGGCATGTCCTTTGCCTCAAAAGGATTGGGCTATCTTGCTGCACTTTTGTTACTACTATCGTTACTTGCCCGTTACAAATTATCTTGCTATCAAACTACTCAGTTACTTACAATTTTAGCACTTGCAGGCATTACCTTACTGAAAAATACTTGTCATTTCCATCTGCTCCTCGTTGGGTTCGACACTCTTAATTATCGAAAAGGGCTACAATTGATCCCCAATACTTGTGGGTCATCAAGGCTATTTTCTGGCGCCATTGCCGGGGAGTGAAGTGCCTTTGGTAAGTGGAATTTGGTAAGGAAACATTTATATAGTGTGCTGAAGTTTATCGTCATTTATTACTATGGAAAACAATCCTTTGAGGGGTTTGTTTGGGGTATCTTCACCTCGACCAGAACCACAATTAGCTACCCCTCAACCTACTGCACCT
This sequence comes from Triticum dicoccoides, assembly GCF_002162155.2. Taxonomy (NCBI): domain Eukaryota; kingdom Viridiplantae; phylum Streptophyta; class Magnoliopsida; order Poales; family Poaceae; genus Triticum; species Triticum dicoccoides. The sequence goes on from NC_041382.1 coordinate 522,547,195, forward strand.
ACTGAAAATATTGAATATGAAATTCCTTTGGGTATGATAGAGCAACTGCTAGCTAATCCTTATGCAGGAGATGGAACCGAACATCCTGATATGCACTTGATATATGTAGAACAAATTTGTGGATTGTTCAAGCTTGCAGGTTTACCCAGGGATGAAGTTATGAAAAAGGTTTTCCCTTTATCTTTGAAGGGAAAAGCATTGTCATGGTATAGGCTATGCGATGATATTGGATCTTGGAATTGGAATTGTTTGAAATTGGAGTTCCACAAAAAAATTATCCTATGCATCTAGTTCATCGTGATCGAAATTATATATATAATTTTTGGCCTCGTAAAGGAGAAAGTATCGCTCTAGCTTGGGGGAGGGGCCCACCTCGATGGCCTCCAGGTGGGTTGTGCCCACCTCGGTGGCCTCCCTCACCCCCTCTTTACCCTATAAATTCACAAATATTCCAAAAACCCTCGGGGGTTAACCTAGATCAGAAGTTCCGCTGCCGCAAGGCTCTGCAGCCACCGAAAACCAATCTAGACCCTTTCCGGCACCCTGCCGGAGGGGGAAATCATCACCGGTGGCCATCTTCATCATCCCGGCGGCCACCACGATGAGGAGTGAGTAGTCCACCCTCGGGGTTGAGGGTTTGTACCAGTAGTTATGTGTTTAATCTCTCTCTCTCTCGTGTTCTTGAGATTGCACGATCTTGATGTATTGCGGGCTTTGTTAATATAGTCGGATCATATGGTGTTTTCCCCTCTCTATCTTGTTTGTGATGAATTGAGTTTTTTCCTTTGAGATTTTGTTGTTATCGAATTGAATACTTTTATGGATTTGAGAACACTTGATATATGTCTTGCAATTGAATACTCGTGGTGACAATGGGGTATCGTATTGATTCACTTGATATATGTTTTGGCACTCAACTCATGGATTCCCGAGGTGACATTGGGGTAATCTATGCATAGGGGTTGATGCACGTTCTTGTCTTTGTTTCTCCGATAGAAATCTTGGGGCACTCTTTGAAGTTCTTTGTGTTGGATTGAGTATTATGAATATGAATTTGCTTTGGTGTTATTTTAGTAGGAACTCTCGGATAGATCGAACGGAAAGAATAGCTTTGTGTTATTTTAGTACAAACTCTTGAATAGATCAAACAGAAAGAATAGCTTTGAGGTGGTTTCATACCCTACAAACAATTTATTCTTATGTTCTCCGCTAGATAGGAACTTTGGAGTGATTCTTCATCGCACTTGGAGGGGTGGTTATATGATCCAATTATATTAGCATTGTTGAGATATTTCACTAGTGAAAGTACGGACCCTAGGCCTCATTTTCAAGCAATGCAATACCTTTTTGTGCCCGTTTACTATTTTCTACCTTGTTGTTTTTATTTATTCAGATTATTAAAATATATTCCTACCATCAATATTACACTTTATCACCATCTCTTCGCCGAACTAGTGCACATATACAATTTGCCATTGTATTGGGTGTGTTGGGGACACAAGAGATTTCTTGTATTTGGTTGCAGGGTTGTTTGAGAGAGACCATCTTCATCCTACACCTCCCACGGATTGATAAACCTTAGGTCATCCACTTGACGGGAAATTGCTACTGTCCTACAAAACTCTACGCTTGGAGGCCCAACACGAGTCTACAAGCATAAAGTTGCGTAGTATACATCAATGGATATTCTGGTTTTTATAGAAATACCTGTCTCTCAACCTGATCAAGAAAATACCACTTTTACTTGTCCCTTTGGAACCTATGCTTATAGACGTATGCCTTTTGGTTTATGTAATGCACCTGCTACCTTTCAAAGATGTATGACTGCTATATTCTTTGACTTTTGTGAAAAGATTGTTGAGGTTTTCATGGACGACTTCTCTATTTATGGGAAGTCTTTTGACGATTGTTTAAGCAATCTTGATCGAGTTTTATAGAGATGTGAACAAACAAATCTTGTCTAGAATTGGGAGAAGTGCCACTTTATGATTAATGAAGACATTGTCTTGGGTCATAAATTTTTTGAAAGAGGTATTGAAGTGGACAAAGCTAAGGTTGATGCAATTGAGAAAATGCCATGTCCTAAAGATATAAAAGGTATCCGTAGTTTCTTAGGTCATGCTGGTTTCTATAGGAGATTTATCAAAGACTTTTCTAAAATTTCTAGGCCTCTTACGAATCTTTTGTAAAAGAATATTCCTTTTTGTTTTTGATGATTATTGTTTAGAAGCCTTTGAAACACTCAAGAAAGCCTTAATTTCTGTACCTATTGTTCAACCACCTGATTGGAACTTGCCTTCTGAAATTATGTGTGATGCTAGTGATTATGCTGTTGGTGTTGTTCTAGGACAAAGAGTTGATAAGAAACTGAATGTTATTCATTAGGCTAGTAAAACCCTAGACAATTCTCAAAGGAACTATGCAACTACTGAAAAAGAATTCTTAGTAGTGGTGTTTGCTTTTGACAAATATAGACCTTATATTGTTGATTCCAAAGTAATTATTCACACCGATCATGCTGCTATTAAATATCTTATGGAAAAGAATGATGCTAAACCTAGACTTATTCGATGGGTTCTCTTGTTACAAGAATTTTATTTACATATCATTGATAGAAAAGGAGCCGAGAAACCCGTAGCTGATAATTTATCTAGGCTTGAAAATGTGCCTGATGACCCGCTACCTATTGATGATAGTTTTCCTGATGAGCAGTTAGCTGCAATAAATGTTGCTCATAGTACTCCTTGGTATGCTGACTACGCTAATTACATTGTTGCTAAATATTTACTACCTAGTTTTACATACCAACAAAAGAAAAAATCTTCTATGATTTAATAGATTACTTTTGGGATGACACACATCTTTGTAAAGAAGGAGTAGATGGTATTATTAGACATTGTGTACCTGGGCATGAACTGTTGGGGAACGTAGTACTTTCAAAAAAAATCCTACGCACACATAGGATCATGGTGATGCATAGCAACAAGAGGGGAGAGTGTGTCCACATACCCTCGTAGACCAAAAGCGGAAGCGTTAGCACAACGCGATTGATGTAGTCCTACATCTTCATGATCCGACTGATCCAAGTACTGAATGCACGGCACCTCCGAGTTCAGCACACGTTCAGCTCGATGATGTCCCATGAACTCCGATCCAACAAAGCTTCATGGGAGAGTTTCGTCAGCATGATGGCGTGATGACAGTGATGATGATGCTACCGACGCAGGGCTTCGCCTAAGCACTGCTACGATATGATCGAGGTGGATTATAGTGGAGGGGCACCGCACACGGCTGGGAGAGATCAACAGATCAACTTGTGTGTCTAGAGGTGCCGCTAGCCCTCATATATAAAGGAGAAAGGGGGGAGGCCGGCCGGCCCCTGTAGGCGCGCCAGGAGGAGTCCTCCTCCTAGTAGGAGTAGGACTCCCCTCTTTCCTACTCCTACTAGGAGGGGGAAAGGAAGGGGGAGAGGGAGAAGGAAAGGGGGGCGCCGCCCCCACTCTCCTAGTCCAATTCGGACTAGAGGGGGAGGGGCGCGCGCCTGCCCTAGGCCAGCCCTCTCTCTCTCCACTAAGGCCCATAAGGCCCACTATTTCTCCCGGGGGGTTCCGGTAACCCTCCCGCACTCAGCTTTTCTCCGAAACTACCCGGAATAGTTCCGGTTTCCGAATATAGTCGTCCAATATATTGATCTTTACGTCTCAACCATTTCGAGACTCCTCATCATGTCCGTGATCATATCCGGGACTCCGAACTACCTTCGGTACATCAAAACACAAAAACTCATAATACCGATTATCACCAAACTTTAAGCGTGTGGACTCTACGGGTTCGAGAACAATGTAGACATGACCGAGACACGTCTCCGATCAATAACCAATAGCGGAACCTGGATGCTCATATTGGCTCCCACATATTCTACAAAGATATTTATCGGTCAAACCACATAACAATATACGTTGTTGCCTTTGTCATCGGTATGTTACTTGTCCGAGATTCGATCGTCGGTATCTCAATACCTAGTTCAATCTTGTTACTGGCAAGTCTCTTTAATCGTTCCATAATACATCATCCCACAACTAACTCATTAGTTACAATGCTTGCAAGGCTTATAGTGATGTGCATTACCGAGTGGGCCCAGGGATACCTCTCTGACAATCGGAGTGACAAATCCTAATCTTGATTTATGCCAACTCAACAAGTACCATCGGAGACACCTGTAGAGCACCTTTATAATCACCCATTTACATTGTGATGTTTGGTAGAACAAAAAGTGTTCCTCCGATAATCGGGAGTTGCATAACCTCATAGTCATAGGAACATGTATAAGTCATGAAGAAAGCAATAGCAGTAAACTAAACGATCAAGTGCTAAGCTAACGGAATGGGTCAAGTTAATCACATCATTCTCCTAATGATGTGATCTCGTTAATCAAATGACAACTCATGTCTATGGTTAGGAAACTTAACCATCTTTGATTAATGAGCTAGTCAAGTAGAGGCATACTAGTGACACTCTGTTTGTCTATGTATTCACACATGTACTAAGTTTCCGGTTAATGCAATTCTAGCATGAGTAATAAACATTTATCATGATATGAGGAAATAAATAATAACTTTATTATTGCCTCTAGGGCATATTTCCTTCAGTCTCCCACTTGCACTAGAGTCAATAATCTAGATTACACAGTAATGATTCTAACACCCATGGAGCTTTGGTGCTGATCATGTTTTGCTCGTGATAGAGGCTTAGTCAATGGGTCTGCAACATTCAGATCCGTATGTATCTTGCAAATCTCTATGTCTCCCACCTGGACTTGATCGCGGATGGAATTGAAGCGTCTCTTGATGTGCTTGGTTCTCTTGTGAAATCTGGATTCCTTTGCCAAGGCAATTGCACCAATATTGTCACAAAAGATTTTCATTGGACCCGATGCACTAGGTATGACATCTAGATCGGATATGAACTCCTTCATCCAGACTCCTTCATTCGCTGCTTTCGAAGTAGCAATGTACTCTGCTTCACACGTAGATCCCGCCACGATGCTTTGTTTAGAACTGCTCCAACTGACAGCTCCACCGTTCAATATAAACATGTATCCGATTTGCGATTTAGAATCGTCCGGATCAATGTCAAAGCTTGCATCAACGTAACCATTTACGATGAGCTCTTTGTCACCTCCATAAATGAGAAACATATCCTTAGTCCTTTTCAGGTATTTCAGGATATTCTTGACCGCTGTCCAGTGATCCACTCCTGGATTACTTTGGTACCTCCCTGCTAAACTAATAGCAAGGCACACATCAGGTCTGTTACACAGCATTGCATACATGATAGAGCCTATGGCTGAAGCATAGGGAACACCTTTCATTTTCTCTCTATCTTCTGCAGTGGTCGGGCATTGAGTCTTACTCAACTTCACACCTTGTAACACAGGCAAGAACCCTTTCTTTGCCTGATCCATTTTGAACTTCGTCAAAACTTTGTCAAGGTATGTGCTTTGTGAAAGTCCAATTAAGCGTCTTGATCTATCTCTATAGATCTTGATGCCGAATATGTAAGCAGCTTCACCGAGGTCTTTCATTGAAAAACTTTTATTCAAATATCCTTTTATGCTCTCCATAAATTCTATATCATTTCCAATCAACAATATGTCATCCACATATAATATTAGAAATGCTACAGAGCTCCCACTCACTTTCTTATAAATACAGGCTTCTCCAAAAGTTTGTATAAAACCATATGCTTTGATCACACTATCAAAACGTTTATTCCAACTCCGAGAGGCTTGCACCAGTCCATAAATGGATCACTGGAGATTGCACACTTTGTTAGCACCCTTTGGATTAATAAAACCTTCAAGTTGCATCATATACAACTCTTCTTCCAGAAATCCACTCAGGAATGCAGTCTTTACATCCATTTGCCAAAATCATAATCATAAAATGCGGCAATAGCTAACATGATCCGGACGGGCTTAAGCATCGCTATGGGTGAGAAGGTCTCATTGTAGTCAACTCCTTGAATTTGTCGAAAACCTTTCGCAATAAGTCGAGCTTTGTAGACAGTAATGATAACCCACAAGTATAGGGGATCGCAACAGCTTTCGAGGGTAGAGTATTCAACCCAAATTTATTGATTCGACACAAGGGGAGCCAAAGAATATTCTCAAGTATTAGCAGCTGAGTTGTCAATTCAACCACACCTGGAAACTTAGTATCTGCAGCAAAGTGTTTAGTAGCAAAGTAATATGATAGTGGTGGTAGCGGCAACAAAAGTAAAGACAGCAAAAGTAATGTTTTTGGTATTTTGTAGTGATTGTAACAGTAGCAGCGGGAAAGTAAATAAGCGAGAACCAGTATATGGAAAAATCATAGGCACCGGATCAGTGATGGATAATTATGCCAGATTCGGTTCATCATGTAACAGCCATAACATAGGGTGACACCGAACTAGCTCCAATTCATCAATGTAATGTAGGCATGTATTCCGTATATAGTCATACGTGCTTATGGAAAAGAACTTGCATGACATCTTTTGTCCTACCCTCCCGTGGCAGCGGGGTCCTATTGGAAACTAAGGGATATTAAGGCCTCCTTTCAATAGAGAACCGGAACAAAGCATTAGCACATAGTGAATACATGAACTCCTCAAACTATGGTCATCACCGGGAGTGGTCCCGATTATTGTCACTTCGGGGTTGCCGGATCATAACACATAGTAGGTGACTATAGACTTGCAAGATAGGATCAAGAACTCACATATATTCATGAAAACATAATAGGTTCAGATCTGAAATCATGGCACTTGGGCCCTAGTAACAAGCATTAAGCATAGCAAAGTCATAGCAACATCAATCTCAGAACATAATGGATACTAGGGATAAAACCCTAACAAAACTAACTCGATTACATGATAAATCTCATCCAACCCATCACCGTCCAGCAAGCCTACGATGGAATTACTCACGCATGGCGGTGAGCATCATGAAATTGGTGATGGAAGATGGTTGATGATGACGACGGCGATGAATCCCCCTCTCCGGAGCCCCGAACGGACTCCAGATTAGCCCTCCCGAGAGGTTTTAGGGCTTGGCGGCGGCTCCATATCGTAAAATGCGATGATTTCTTCTCTCTGATTTTTTTCTCTCCGAAAGCAAATATATAGAGTTGGAGTTGGCATTGGAGGGCATCCAGGGGGCCCACGAGGTAGGGGGCGCGTCCTAGGGGGGGTGCCCCCCACCTTCGTGAGAAGGGTGTGGGCTCCCTGGTCTTCATCTTTGGCGAGGATTTTTTATTATTTTTTCTAAGATGTTCCGTGGAGTTTCAGGTCATTCCGAGAATATTTTGTTTCTGCACATAAATAACACCATGGCAATTCTGCTGAAAACAGCGCCAGTCCGGGTTAGTTCCATTCAAATCATACTAGTTAGAGTCCAAAACAAGGGAAAAAGTATTTGGAAAAGTAGATAGGACGGAGACATATCAACTCCCCCAAGCTTAAACCTTTGCTTGTCCTCAAGAAATTCAGTTGACAAACTGAAAGAAAGAAAAAAAAACTTTTACAAACTCTGTTTGATCTTGTTATTGTAACTATGTCAAGACAGCATTCAAGTTTTCAGCATAGATCATAACTAACCACATTTGCAATAATTCTCAGGTCTCATAATTACTCATATCAATAGCATAATCAACTAGCAAGTCATAATAATAAATCTCAGATGACAACACTTTCTCAAAACAATCATAATATGATATAACAAGATGGTATCTCGCTAGCCCTTTTTGAGACCGCAAAACATAAATGCAGAGCACCTTTAAAGATCAAGGACTGACTAGACATTGTAATTCATGATAAAAGAGATCCAATCATAGTCACAGCCAACATAGATTAATAGTGATGAATGCAAATGACAGCTGTGCTCTCCAGCTAGTGCTTTTTAATAAGAGGGTGATGACTCAACATAAAAGTAAATGGATAGGCCCTTCGCAGAGGGAAGCAGGGATTTGTAGAGGTGCTAGAGCTCAGTTTTGAAATAGATATAAATTGTATTTTGAGCGGTATACTTTCATTGTCAACGTAACAACTAAGAGATGGTGATATCTTCCATGCTAAACACATTATAGGCAGTTCCCAAACAGAATGGTAAAGTTTATACTCCCCCTCCACCAACAAGCATCAATCCATGGCTTGCTCGAAACAACGAGTGCCTCCAACATACATCAGGTCCCAGGGGGAGTTTTGTTTGCAATTAATTTGATTTAGTCTGCATAAAGCATGGGACTGGGCATCCCGGTGACCAGCCATTTTCTCATGAGTGAGGAGCGGAGTCCACTCCTCTTGAGAATAACCCGCCTAACACGGAAGATAAGGACAGCCTTGGTTGATACATGAGCTATTCGAGCATACAAAACAGAATGATTATTTGAAGGTTTAGAGTTTGGCACATACAAATTTACTTGGAACGGCAGGTAGATACCGCATATAGGAAGGTATGGTGGACTCATCTGGAATAACTTTGGGGTTTAAGGGATTGGATGCACAAGCAGTATTCCCGCTTAGTACAAGTGAAGGCTAGCAAAAGACTGGGAAGCGACCAACTAGAGAGCGACAACAGCCATGTACATGCATTAAAATTAATAAACATTGGATGCAAGCATGAGTAGGATATAATCCACCATGAACATAAATATCGTGAAGGCTATGTTGATTTTGTTTCAACTACATGCGTGAACATGTGCCAAGTCAAGTCACTTAAATCATTTAAAGGAGGATACCACCCCATCATACCACATCATAATCATCTCAATAGCATGTTGGCACACGAGGTAAATCATTATAACTCATAGCTAATCAAGCATGGCACAAGCAACTACGATCTGTAATTGTCATTACAAACATGTTTATTCATAATAAGCTGAATCAAGAACGAGGGACTCATCATATTTACAAAAACAAAAGAGGTCAAGTTCATACCAGCTTTTCTCATCTCAGTCAGCCCATCATATATCATCATAATTGCCTTTCACTTGCACGACCGAACGGTGTGAATAATAATAAGGGTGCACGTGCATTGGACTAAGCTGGAATCTACGAGCATTAAATAAACAGGAGAAGACAAGGCAATATGGGCTCTTGGTTAAATCAACAATAATGCATATAAGAGCCACTTCAACAATTTAATTATGGTCTTCTCCTACTGACCCCCAAAGAAAAGAAAATAAATAAAACTATTTACACGGGAAAGCTCCCAACAAGCAAAAGAAGAACGGGAAATATTTTTGGGTTTTCTATTTAATTATTACTACTATAGCAGAAAAATAAAGTACTACTAATTTTTTTTGTTTTTCTTAAGGTTTAACAAACACACAAGAAGAAAGCAGGAAAAAGAAAATAAACTAGCATGGATATTACAGTGAAAAAGTATGAGCACCGACATCTAGCAATGAGTGTGTGTGAACATAAATGTAATGTCGGTGAGAAATACGTACTCCCCCAAGCTTAGGCTTTTGGCCTAAGTTGGTCTATGGCCACGGCTGGCCTGGCGGATATCCATAATAATAGTTGTTGGGGTCGTAGTGTGATGAGGAAGAATAGTTGGGATTATACTGATGTGCAGCGATTATCGCCTGCTGAGCTGCAGCATGGAGTCGAGCTGCCTCCGCTCTCCTCTCGTACTCTTCTGCTTCCTCTCTGGTAATAACATATCTTATTTTTGTCTGTGAATCAAAGAAGGCAGGAGCAGGGAGAGTAATACGGAAAACATGTTGTTTATCAAAAATTAAACGATATAAGAGAGGTGATTCAGGCCTCTCGACAAACTGGTGCGAAGCCATAGAGTCATAATCTAAATATGCAGGAGGCAACTCCGTATCACCCTCACGAATGTCTATCTCAAGAAAATGAGCTAAGCGGGTTGCATAAATTCCTCCAAAGAAATCTCCATTATGTCCATTATGATGTAGCATGCGAGCTACAATGGCTCCCATATGATAAGATTGGTCTCCTAACACAGCACTCCTAAGAATGCTAAGATCAGGGACACACATCTGACATGCTTCATCCTTAGCATTTATGCATCTATCGATGAAGAGAGCAAAATAATGTATAGCAGGAAAGTGAATTCTCCCTATGGTAGCCTGCATTATATCTCTAGATTCCCCCACAGTTATACTAGCAAGAAAGTTTCTAAATTCAGATTTAGGGGGATCCCTAACACTACCCCATGATGGAAGCTTGCAAGCAGAAGTGAAATCCTCTAAGTCCATGGTATAAGATTTGTCATAGAGATCAAACATGACTGAAGGAGAATTACGCGAAGATGAATACTGAAACCTCCTCACAAATGAACTTCTGAGATCATGATACTGGGGGCATTTGTTAGCCTCAAAATCCCCAAGACCGGAATTGCCCAAATATGCTTTGAATTCTTCTTTAATTCCTGCACGGTCCATAAAATTTTCCGACGGCCATTCGCAAGGCCGTACTGGAGCGTCTCTTGGTGGATCCTCATCAGCATCGCGCATAGCAATCCTGGGTCATTGCTTCTTAGAGGAACCACCTTGGAACATCTTCCTAAGCATATTGTTTTTCTCTGAAAGATTCTGAAATTTTTAGTAACTTCAAACAAAAGTGAACCAACTTCAATAAAACTGATAGCAACTACTCCTACAAGTGCCTAGAGCCGAAATCAAGCATTATAACTACTTGGAACCATATAAATTTGACATGCAAGCTCAAGAACATGGTCACCTATGCAGCACAATTTTGCAAAGAATAAAGCACTAGAACAAAAACTAATTGGACCAATGGAGGAGTCACATACCAAGGAACAATCTCCCCAAGCAGTTTTGTGAGAGGTGCTTTGAGCAAGGAGATCGAAAATCACAGCAAAAGTGGCTGGAACTCGTGCTTGAGTTGGTTTTTCGGGTTTGTGTGAGACAGAGGAAGAAGATGGGTTCTGGGATAAGTGGAGGAGGGCCACCGTGGGCCCACAAGGCAGGGGGCGCGCCCACCACCCTCGTGGCCAGGTGGCAGCTCCTCCCGCGGTAATTTTTGCACAGTAAATCCTCAAATATTCCTGAAAAAATCATATTAAATCGGCATGTCATTCTGAGGACTTTTATTTTCGGGATATTTTTATATTGCATGGATAGGTCAGGAAACAGACAAAAAAAATACTATTTTTACTTTATTTAATATAAATAACAGAAAGTAAAAGTGGGGTACAGAAGGTTGTGCTTCTAGTTTCATCCATCTCATGCTCATCAAAAAGAATCCACTAACAAGGTTGATCAAGTCTTGTTAACAAACTCATTTTGATAATCATGAAACCGGAGAAATTTAGAATAACACTAAGTTACCTCAACGGGGATATGCACATCCCCAATAATAAGAATATCATATTTCTTCTTGACAGTAGGAAGAGGAAATTCAAAACCTCCAAATATAATCGATGGAATTTTTCCAATAGAGTTGATACTATGAACTTGAGGTTGTTTCCTCGAAAAGTGTACCGTATGCTCATTACCATTAACATGAAAAGTGACATTGCCTTTGTTGCAATCAATAACAGCCCCTGCAGTATTAAGAAAAGGTCTTCCAATAATAATAGACATACTATCATCCTCGGGAATATCAAGTATAACAAAGTCCGTTAAAATAGTAATGTTTGCAACCACAACAGGCACATCCTCACAAATACCGACAGGTATAGCAGTTGATTTATCAGCCATCCATTTGCAAAGATATTTCGGTAGGTGTCAGCTTATTCAAGTCAAGTCTACGATATAAAGAGAGAGGCATAACACTAACACCGGCTCCAAGATCACATAAAGCAGTTTTAATATAATTTCTTTTAATGGAGCAAGGTATAGTAGGTACTCCGGGGTCTCCAAGTTTCTTTGGTATTCCACCCTTAAAAGTATAATTAGCAAGCATGGTGGAAATCTCAGCTTCCGGTATCTTTCTTTTATTAGTAATGATATCCTTCATATATTTAGCATAAGGATTTGTTTGAGCACATCAGTTAATCGCATACGCAACAAGATAGGCCTAATCATTTCAGCAAAGCGCTCAAAATCCTCATCATCCTTTTTCTTGGATGGTTTTGGAGGAAAAGGCATGGGTTTCTAAACCCAAGGTTCCCTTTCTTTACCATGTTTCCTAGCAACAAAGTCTCTTTTATCATAACGTTGATTCTTTGATTGTGGGTTATCAAGATCAACAGCAGGTTCAACTTCTACATCATTGTCATTACTAGGTTGAGCATCATTATTAATATTCTCATTAGGTTCATGTTCATTACCAGATTGTGTTTCAGCATCAGACATGGAGATATCATTTGGATTATCAGGTGGTTCAGCAATAGGTTCACTAGAAGTTTGCACAGTTCTATCATTTTTCTTCTTCTTCTTTTTAGAAGAACTAGGAACATCAATATTATTTCTTTGAGAATATTGCTCGATTCTCTTAGGGTGGCCTTCAGGATACAAAGGTTCCTGAGTCATTCTACCAGTTCTAGTAGCCACTCTAACAGCATAATCATTTTTCTTACTATTCATTTCATCAAGCACTTCTTTTTGAGCCTTAAGTACTTGTTCTACTTGAGTGGTAACCATAGAAGCATGTTTGCTAACAAGTTTAAGTTCACCTTTAATATTAGCCATATAATCACCCAAGCGTCTAATCATATAAGCATTTTCTTTTAATTGTCTACCAAAATAAGCATTGAAGTCGTCTTGCTTAAACATAAAGTTATCAAACTCATCCAAGCACTGACTAGCAATTTTAGTAGGAGGGACTTCAGCTTTATCATATCTATAGAGAGAATTTACCTTTACTACCTGTGTCGGGATATCAGGATCAGGAGGTTCTTCAATAAATAAAGAATTGAGATCATATGTTTCTTCAACAGGCGGTATATCAAGACCATGTATTTCTTCAATAGGAGGTAAATTCTTAACATCTTCAGCTTTAATACCTTTTTCTTTCATAGATTTCTTTGCCTCTTGCATATCTTCGGGACTGAGAAATAGAACACCTCTCTTCTTTGGAGTTGGTTTAAGAATAGGCTCAGTAATTGGACTAGGAGCTGGCTCAGGAGCTACCCAATTATTTTCATTTGTCAACATATTATTCAATAGAATTCCAGCTTCATCCGGTGTTCTTTCCCTGAAAAGAGAACCAGCACAACTATCCAGGTAATCTCTAGAAGCATCGGTTAGTCCATTATAAAAGATATCAAGTATTTCAGGTTTCTTAAGAGGATGATCAGGCAAAGCATTAAGTAACTTGAGAAGCCTCCCCCAAGATTGTGGGAGACTCTCTTCTTTAATTTGCACGAAGTTGTATATTTCCCTCAAAGCAGCTTGTTTCTTATGAGCAGGGAAATATTTAGCAGAGAAGTAATAAATCATATCCTGGGGACTACGCACACAACCAGGATCAAGAGAATTAAACCATATCTTAGCATCACCCTTTAATGAGAATGGAAATATTTTGAGTATATAAAAGTAACGCGATCTCCCATCATTAGTAAACAAGGCGGCTATATCATTTAACTTAGTAAGATGTGCCACAACAGTTTCAGATTCATAGCCATAAAACGGATCAGATTCAACCAAAGTAATTATATCAGGATCAATAGAGAATTCATAATCCTTATCAGGAACACATATAGGTGAAGTAGCAAAAGCAGGGTCGGGTTTCATTTTATCTCTAAGTGATTCTTTGTTCCATTTAACTAATAACCTCTTAAGCTCATATCTGTCTTTGCAAGCTAAAATAGCGGCAGAAGATTCCATATCAAAAAGATAACCCTCAGGAATAATAGGCATATTTTCATCATCACTATCATCATCGTATTCAGATTCAATAATTTCTTTTTCTCTAACCCTAGCAATTTGTTCATCAAGAAATTCACCAAGGGGCACAGTAGTATCAGGCATAGAAGCAGTTTCATCATAAGTATCATGCATAGCAGAAGTGGCATCATCAATAACATGCGACACATCAGAACGAATAAGAGAAGCAGGTGTAGGTGTCGCAAACTTACTCATAATAGAAGGTGAATCAAGTGCAGAGCTAGATGGCAGTTCCTTACCTCCCCTCGTAGTTGAGGGATAGATCTTGGTTTTTGGATCTCTCAAGTTCTTCATAGTGTCCAGCAGATATAAATCCCAAGTGACTCAAAGAATAGAGCTATGCTCCCCGGCAACGGCGCCAGAAATTGGTCTTGATAACCCACAAGTATAGGGGATCGCAACAGCTTTCGAGGGTAGAGTATTCAACCCAAATTTATTGATTCGACACATGGGGAGCCAAAGAATATTCTCAAGTATTAGCAGCTGAGTTGTCAATTCAACCACACCTGGAAACTTAGTATCTGCAGCAAAGTGTTTAGTAGCAAAGTAATATGATAGTGGTGGTAGCGGCAACAAAAGTAAAGACAGCAAAAGTAATGTTTTTGGTTTTTGTAGTGATTGTAACAGTAGCAGCGGGAAGGTAAATAAGTGAGAACTAGTATATGGAAAACTCGTAGGCACCGGATCAGTGATGGATAATTATGCCAGATGCAGTTCATCATGTAATAGTCATAACATAGGGTGACACAGAACTAGCTCCAATTCATCAATGTAATGTAGGCATGTATTCCGTATATAGTCATACGTGCTTATGGAAAAGAACTTGCATGACATCTCTTGTCCTACCCTCCCATGGCAGCGGGGTCCTATTGGAAACTAAGGGATATTAAGGCCTCCTTTTAATAGAGAACCGGAACAAAGCATTAGCACATAGTGAATACATGAACTCATCAAACTATGGTCATCAGCGGGAGTGGTCCCTATTATTTTCACTTCGGGGTTGCCGGGTCATAACACATAGTAGGTGACTATAGACTTGCAAGATAGGATCAAGAACTCACATATATTCATGAAAACATAATAGGTTCAGATCTGAAATCATGGCACTTGGGCCCTAGTGACAAGCATTATGCATAGCAAAGTCATAGCAACATCAATCTCAGAACATAATGGATACTAGGGATCAAACCCTAACAAAACTAACTCGATTACATGATAAATCTCATCCAACCCATCACCGTCCAGCAAACCTACGATGGAATTACTCACGCACGGCGGTGAGCATCATGAAATTGGTGATGCAAGATGGTTGATGATGACGACGGCGACGAATCCCCCTCTCCGGAGCCCCGAACGGACTCCAGATCAGCCCTCCCAAGAGGTTTTAGGGCTTGGCGGCGGCTCCGTATCGTAAAACGTGATGATTTCTTCTCTTTGATTTTTTTCTCTCCGAAAGCAAATATATAGAGTTGGAGTTGGCGTCGGAGGGCATCCAGGGGGCCCCCGAGGTAGGGGGCGCGCCCTAGGGGGGCGCCCCCCACCCTCGTGAGAAGGGTGTGGGCCCCCTGGTCTTCATCTTTGGCGAGGATTTTTTATTATTTTTTCTAAGATGTTCCGTGGAGTTTCAGGTCATTCCGAGAATATTTGTTTTCTGCACATAAAACAACACCATGGCAATTCTGCTGAAAACAGCGTCAGCCGGGTTAGTTCCATTCAAATCATACAAGTTAGAGTCCAAAACAAGGGCAAAAGTGTTTGTAAAAGTAGATACGACGGAGACGTATCAAGTAACATTACTATCAGCGTTTGTCTTCTTCTTGAAGATCCATTTATTCTCGATCGCTTGCCGATCATCGAGCACGTCAACCAAAGTCCACACTCTGTTCTCATACATGGATCCCATCTCAGATTTCATGGCCTCTAGCCATTTTGCAGAATCTGGGCTCATCATCGCTTCCTCACAGTTCGTAGGTTCGTCATGGTCTAGTAACATGACCTCCAGAACAGGATTACCGTACCACTCTGGTGCGGATCTTACTCTGGTTGACCTACGAGGTTCGATAGTAATTTGATCTGAAGTTTCATGATCATCATCATTAGCTTCCTTACTAATTGGTGTAGGTGTCACAGGAACCGGTTTCTGTGATGAACTACTTTCCAATAAGGGAGCAGGTAGAGTTACCTCATCAAGTTCTACTTTCCTCCCACTCACTTCTTTCGAGAGAAACTCCTTCTCTAGAAAGGATCCATTCTTAGTAACAGAAGTCTTGCCTTCAGATCTGTGATAGAAGGTGTACCCAACTGTTTCTTTTGGGTATCCTATGAAGACACATTTCTCCGATTTGGGTTCGAGCTTATCGGGTTGAAGCTTTTTCACATAAGCGTCGCAACCCCAAACTTTAAGAAACGACAACTTTGGCTTCTTGCCAAACCACAGTTAATAAGGAGTCATCTCAACGGATTTAGATGGTGCCCTATTTAACATGAATGCAGCCGTCTCTAAAGCATAACCCCAAAATGATAGCGGTAAATCAGTAAGAGACATCATAGATCGCACCATATCTAGTAGTATATGATTACGATGATCGGACACACCATTACGTTGTGGTGTTCCGGGTGGCGTGAGTCGCGAAACTATTCCGCATTGTTTCAAATGAAGACTAAACTCGTAACTCAAATATTATCCTCCATGATCAGATCGTAGAAACTTTATTTTCTTGTTACGATGATTTTCCACTTGACTCCGAAATTCCTTGAACTTTTCAAATGTCTCAGACTTATGTTTCATCAAGTAGATATACCCATATCTGCTCAAATCATTTGTGAAGGTGAGAAGATAATGATATCCGCCATGAGCCTCAACATTCATCGGACCACATACATCAGTATGTATGATTTCCAACAAATCTGTTGCTCACTCCATTCTTCCGGAGAATGTTGTTTTAGTCATCTTGCCCATGAGGCATGGTTCGCAAGTACCAAGTGATTCATGATCAGGTGATTCCAAAAGTCCATCAGAATGGAGTTTCTTCATGCGCTTTACACCAATATGACCCAAACGGCAGTGCCACAACTAAGTTGCACTATCATTATCAACTCTGCATATTTTAGCTTCAATACTATGAATATGTGTATCTTCACTATCGAGATTCAAAAAGAATAGACCACTCTTTAAGGGTGCATGACCATAAAAGATATTACTCATATAAATAGAACAACCATTATTCTCTGATTTAAATGAATAACCGTCTCGCATTAAACAAGATCCAGATATAATGTTCATGCTCAACACTGGCAGCAATTAACAATTATTTACGTCTAAAACTAATCCCGAAGGTAGATGTAGAGGTAGCGTGCCGACCGCGATCACATCGACTTTGGAACCATTTCCCACGGGCATTGTCACCTCGTACTTTGCTAATCTTCGCTTAATCCGTAGTCCCTGTTTTGAGTTGCAAATATTAGCAACAGAACCAGTATCAAATACCCAGGCACTACTGTGAGAATTAGTAAGGTACACATAAATAACATGTATATCACATATACCTTTGTTCACCTTGCCATCCTTCTTATCCGCCAAATACTTGGGGTTGTTCCACTTCCAGTGACCAGTCTATTTGCAGTAGAAGCACTCAGTCTCAGGATTAGGTCCAGACTTGGGTTTCTTCTCCTGAACAGCAACTTGTTTGTCGTTCTTCTTGAAGTTCCCCTTCTTCTTTCCTTTGCCCTTTTTCTTGAAACCGGTGGTCTTGTTGACCATCAACACTTGATGCTCCTTCTTGATTTCTACCTCCGCAGCCTTTAGCATTGCGAAGAGCTCCGGAATCGTCTTATCCATCCCTTGCATGTTATAGTTCATCACGAAGCTCTTGTAGCTTGGTGGCAGTGACTGAAGAATTCTGTCAATAACACTACCATCCAGAATATTAACTCCCAGTTGAATCAAGTGATTGTTATACCCAGACATTCTGAGTATATGCTCACTGACAGAACTATTCTCCTCCATCTTGCAGCTGTAGAACTTATTGGAGACTTCATATCTCTCAATCTGGGCATTTGCTGGAAATATTAACTTCAACTCCTGGAACATCTCATATGCTCCATGACGTTCAAAACATCATTGAAGTCCCGGTTCTAAGCCATAAAGCATGGCACACTGAACTATCGAGTAGTCATCAGCTTTCCTCTGTCAGACATTCATAACATCTGGTGTTGCTCCTGCAGTAGGTTTGGCACCTAGCGATGCTTCTAGGACGTAATTCTTCTGTGCAGCAATGAGGATAATCCTCAAGTTATGGACCGAGTCCGTGTAATTGCTACCATCATCTTTCAACTTTGATTTATCAAGGAACGCATTAAAATTCAACGGAACAACAGCACGGGCAATCTATCTATAACAACATAGACATTCAAAATACTATGAGGTACTAAGTTCATGAAAAATTAAAGTTCAGTTTAATCAAATTATTAACGAACTCCCACTTAGATAGACATCCCTCTAATCATCTAAGTGATCACGTGATCCATATAAACTAAACCATGTCTGATCATCACGTGAGATGGAGTAGTTTTCAATGGTGAACATCACTATGTTGACCATATCTTCTATATGATTCACGCTTGACCTTTCGGTATCTAGTGTTCCGAGGCCATATCTGCATATGCTAGGCTCGTCAAGTTTAACCCGAGTATTCTGCATGTGCAAAACTGGCTTGCACTCGTCATGTGTGAACGTAGAGCTTATCACACCCGATCATCACATGGTGTCTCGGCAAGACAAACTTTCGCAACGGTGCATACTCAGGGAGAACACTTGTACCTTGAAATTTAGTGAGAGATCATCTTATAATGCTACCGTCGATCTAAGCAAAATAAGATGCATAAAAGATAAACATCACATGCAATCAATATAAGTGATATGATATGGCCATCATCATCTTGTGCTTGTGATCTCCATCTCCGAAGCACCGTCATGATCACCATCGTCACCGGCGCGACACCTTGATCTCCATCGCAGCATCGTTGTCGTCTCGCCAAATATTGCTTCTACGACTATCGCTACCGCTTAGTGATAAAGTGAAGCCATTACAGGGCGATTGCATTGCATACAATAAAGCGACAACCATATGGCTCCTGCCAGTTGCCGATAACTCAGTTACAAAACATGATAATCTCATACAATAAAATATAGCATCATGTCTTGACCATATCACATCACAACATGCCCTGCAAAAAAAAGTTAGACGTCCTCTATTTTGTTGTTGCAAGTTTTACGTGGCTGCCACGGGCCGAGCAAGAACCGTTCTTACCAACGCATCAAAACCACAACGATAGTTTGTCAAGTTAGTGTTGTTTTAATCTTCTCAAGGACCGGGCGTAGCCACACTCAATTCAACTAAAGTTGGAGAAACTGACAACCGCCAGCCACCTGTGTGCAAAGCACGTCGGTAGAACCAGTCTCGCGTAAGCGTACGCGTAATGTCGGTCCGGGCCGCTTCATCTAACAATACCGCCGAACCAAAGTGTGACATGCTGGTAAGCAGTATGACTTGTATCGTCCACAACTCACTTCTGTTCTACTCGTGCATATAACATCTACGCATAAACCAGGCTCGGATGCCACTGTTGGGGAACGTGGTAATTTCAATATTTTCCTACGCACACACATGATCATGGTGATGCATAGCAACGAGAGGGGAGAGTGTGTCCACGTACCCTCGTGGACTGAAAGCGTAAGCGTTAGCACAACGTGATTGATGTAGTCGTATGTCTTCATGATCCGACCGATCCAAGTACCGAACGCACGGCACCTCCGAGTTCAGCACACGTTCAGCTCGATGACATCTCACGAACTCCGATCTAGCAGAGCTTCACGGGAGAGTTTCGTCAGCACGACGGCATGATGATGGTGATGATGATGCTACCAACGCAGGGCTTCGCCTAAGCACTGCTATGATATGATCGAGGTGGATTATGGTGGAGGGGGGCACCGCACACGGCTGGGAGAGATCAACAGAGCAACTTGTGTGTCTAGAGGTGCCCCCTGCCCCCGTATATAATGGAGCAAGGGGAGAGGCCGGTCGGCCCCTGTAGGCGCGCCAGGAGGAGGAGTCCTCCTCCTACTAGGAGTAGGACTCCCCTCTTTCCTACTCCTACTAGGAGGGGGAAAGGAAGGGGGAGAGGGAGAAGGAAAGGGGGGCGCCGCCCCCTCTCCTAGTCCAATTTGGACCAGAGGGGGAGGGGCGCGCAGCCTGCCCTAGGCCAGCCCTCTCTCTCTCCACTAAGGCCCATAAGGCCCACTATTTCTCCCGGGGGGGTCCGGTAACCCTCCGGCACTCCAATTTTCTCCGAAACTACCCTGAACACTTTCGGTGTCCGAATATAGTCGTCCAATATATCAATATTTACATCTCGGCCATTTCGAGACTCCTCATCATGTCCGTGATCATATCCGGGACTCCGAAGTACCTTCGGTACATCAAAACACAAAAACTCATAATACCGATCGTCACCGAACTTTAAGCGTGCGGACCCTACGGGTTCGAGAACTATGTAGACATGACCGAGACATGTCTCCAGTCAATAACCAATAGCGGAACCTGGAGGCTCATATTGGCTCCCACATATTCTACAAAGATCTTTATCAGTCAAACTGCATAACAATATACGGTGTTCCCTTTGTCATCAGTATGTTACTTGTCCGAGATTCGATCGTCGGTATATCAATACCTAGTTCAATCTCATTACTGGCAAGTCTCTTTACACGTTCTGTAATACATCATCCCACAACTAACTCATTAGTTACAATGCTTGCAAGGCTTATAGTGATGTGCATTACCGAGTGGGCCCAGAGATACCTCTCTGACAATCGGAGTGACAAATCCTAATCTTGATTTATGCCAACTCAACAAGTACCATCGGAGACACCTATAGAGCACCTTTATAATGACCCAGTTACGTTGTGATGTTTGGTAGCACACAAAGTGTTCCTCCGGTAATCGGGAGTTGCATAACCTCATAGTCATAGGAACATGTATAAGTCATGAAGAAAGCAATAGTAGTAAACTAAACGATCAAGTGCTAAGCTAACGGAATGGGTCAAGTTAATCACATCATTCTCCTAATGATGTGATACCGTTAATCAAATGAAAACTCATGTCTATGGTTAGGAAACTTAACCATCTTTGATTAATGAGTTAGTCAAGTAGAGGCATACTAGTGACACTCTGTTTGTCTATGTATTCACACATGTACTAAGTTTCCGGTTAATACAATTCTAGCATGAATAATAAACATTTATCATGATATGAGCAAATAAACAATAACTTTATTACTACCTCTAGGGCATATTTCCTTCATGAACAGGGACAAATCCTATGGAAATGTGACTCTGAAGCTTATGGAGGGCATCATGCTGGAGATAGAATCGCTCACAAGGTATTGCAATCTGGATTTTATTGGTCTACTCTCTTCAAGGATGCCCGTAAGTTCATCTTATCTTGTGATGAATGTCAAAGAATAAGTAATATCGGTAAGAGTCAAGAAATGCCTATGAACTATTCACTTGTTGTTGAACCATTTGATGTTTGGGGATTTGATTACATGGGACCTTTTCCTTCCTCTAATGGGTATACACATATTTTGGTTGCTGTTGATTATGTTACTAAATGGGTAGAAGCTATCCAACCAGTAGTGTTGATCACAACACCCCTATTAAAATGCTTAAGGAAGTTATTTTCCCAAGGTTTGGAGTCACTAGATATTTAATGACTGATGGTGGTTCACACTTTATTCATGGTCATTTCTGTAAAATGCTTGCCAAGTATGATGTTAACCATAGAATTGCATCACCTTATCATCCTCAGTCTAGTGGTCAAGTTGAACTTAGCAATAGAGAAATAAAATTAATTTTGCAAAAGACTGTCAACAGGTCCAAGAAGAATTGGTCTAAGAAATTAGATGATGCACTTTGGGCTTATAGAACAACATATAAAAATCCTATGGGTATGTCTCCTTATAAAATGGTTTATGGAAAAGCTTGTAATTTACCTCTTGAGTTAGAACATAAAGCATATTGAGCCATCAAAGAACTCAATTATGATTTCAAACTTGCTGGTGAAAAGAGGTTATTTGATATTAGCTCTTTAGATGAATGGAGAACCCAAGATTATGAAAATGCTAAGTTGTTTAAAGAAAAAGTTAAAAGATGGCATGATAAGAGAATCCAAAAGTGTGAGTTTAAAGTAGGAGAATATGTTCTTTTGTACAACTCTCATTTCAGATTCTTTGCAGTAAAACTACTCTCAAATGGGAAGGACCCTATGTTATCGAGGAGGTTTGCCGGTCTAGAGCCATCAAAATAAATAATGCCGAAGGTACTAACCCGAAGCTTGTTAACGGGCAACGAATAAAACATTATATCTCAGGTACGCCTATTAATGTTGAAAGTAACATTATCCAAACTTTGACACTGGAAGAACATATAAAAGGGTCCTTTCGGAACACTTCCGAATCGTGAAAATAAGGAGGTACGTGATACGGTAAGTAAACAGACTCCGAAAAATCTGCAAAAATATTTTTTGTCAGTTCTGGAATATTTAGAAAAATAGGAAAATAAGAAAGTTCCAGGAAGTGTACCCTGGTGGGCACATGGTGGGTTGTGCCCACCTGGGACACCTTCCGGACTCCGTTTTTCTATAGTTTGCTTGTTCCCCAAGATAAAAAAATCTTTATATACCCCCCTGAACCTATTGACCACCATATCATGGAGAAATCTTCTATTTTCTTTTCTTGCTGTTTTATGTCACATCCCATCTACCATGGCCGCTTCAAGCTCCTCCAAGGACAAGTTGTTCAAGAATGTCATCAACCCATATTTGCGAGAGGTGGTGCAGCACCCTCAAGTCATCCAGATGCATGAGGGGGTGCTTCACCTCCGCGGTGTGCCATGTCCCAAGGGGACAGGAACCATGGAGGCTAGGCTTGAAGCTATGGAACAAGATGTCTTCCGCTGCAAGGGGATGGTGGAGCATGGCTCAATGCCAATCACCTCATGATCGCAGACCTTTCCCATGATCTCAAGGTGGATGGCAAGCCCATGAAGGACATCGTCTTCACCCTCAACGAGCAAATCAACTTTCTCCAAAGCCAGATCTATGATCTCCAAAACCAAGTCTTTGAATATGAGGCGAGGTTTAAGGGTATGAGTTTGGCTGCTAGTTGCAGGACCCGTGAGACTCACTCTTCCTCTTACGATGGTGGACCACTTCCATGGAAATCCGAGGATAAGATCTCTTCATCACCACCACCTTCTTCTTCATCACCAAAAGAGAATTGAGTATCGGGTATGGGCACTCCCCTTGGCTTCCGCCAAGCTTGGGGGAGGTGCCCTGGTGTCATATCATCCCATTATCTTTTGCCTTTACTTATTTTAGTTCAATCTTTTGCTTTAGATGAATAAAAGTTTAGTTCAATTCTTTCTTGTCGAGAGTTTGCTTAGTGATCTATGCTTGTAATCACATGCAAGATATATAATAAAGTTTAGTTTGAGGTTTTGCTTTCTTTACTTTCATGTTGCAAATTAAAAGAAAATAAGTAAGGAAGAAAAATAGAAAGGAAATCAATAAAAGGAAAGAAATTATGAAAAAGATCATATACTAATTTTATGGTAGTTGATGGCACCACATAAGGAAAAGTATAAGTAGAAATTTTTATTAGAGATTGACATACATAGCATTAGTCAATGATGCAACTCGTGAAAGAATTAATAAGAGAAGAGAAGATTCACATATAAATATACTATCCTAGAAATCTGTTGTGATTGTGAGCCCTCATCAAAATATTGTATGCCAAAATTGTTAAAGTTGGACAAGGAAGACAACATATTGGTTTATGTTTGTTTATATTCACATAGAAGTCATATTGTCATGGATCCTTTAACATGTGGTGCTTGACCCTATCTTTGCTAGCCAAAAATTCCGCACTAAGTAGAGATACTGCTTGTGCATCCAAAAACCCTTAAACCCAAATCTTATTTTCAAGAGTCCACCATACCTACCTAGGGATTGAGCAAGATCCCTCAAGTAAGTTGTCATCGGTGCAAAAAGGCAATAAAAATTGCTTCTAAAAGTGTGAGATCATTTAGTGTAAGAGAAAATTGAGTGTTGTACAAATTTGTGATGGTGAAGAATAAAAGCGACAGACTGCATAATAAAGGTTGCTATCACAAGGAGCAATACAACATGACGTTCTTTTGCACTAAGGGTTGAGCATACAAACAAATAAGCACATGGCAACCTATGCTTCCCTCTGCGAAGGGCCTATCTTTTACTTTTATGTATATACTTTTATGCAAAAAGTCAAAGTTTTCCTTCTATTCCTTCTCATTTTTCTCCTTTGGCAAGCATAATGTGGTGAGGAAATATCTAGGCACATATGTCCAGTTGAATATAGATAGCATGAGTTATTATTGTTGACATCGCCCTTGAGGTGAATACGTTGGGAGGCGAAACTATAAGCCCCTATCTTTCTATGCGTCCGGTTGAAACGTTTTGCTCATGTGTACGCGGTGAGTGTTAGCAATCATAGAAGACTATATGATGATTGAGTATGTGGACTTTCCTAAAGGCTCCGATACGTGACCCTTCCTGAAAAGATGATGAATTATAGTTGCAAAGTTGACTGAGAACATAGTTTGTTGGTTTTTAGTAGAGTTTTTGCTTTATACTTCGATTGTGTGATGAAGTGTTACTTATTCATGAGAAGTATATGATAAAAGTTCGATGACAAGAGTCTTATGTTTAATTTTGTTGCTGTTACAATAATGAACATGATGCTTCTATGTCCATATTTTATTTTTATCGACACCTCTCTCTCTAAGCATGTGGACATGTTTTTCGATTTCGGTTTTCTGCTTGAGGACAAGCGAGGTCTAAGCTTGAGGGAGTTGATACGTCCATTTTCCATCATGTTTTCCTACTATTATTTATGATGTTTTTATCCATAATAATGCTTTTTGGAGTAATTCTAATGCATTTTCTCTCATAATATGCAAGGTATATACAAAGTGGGAGAATTCTGGCAGCTAGAAATCTGGACCTAGAAAAGCTACATCAGGCCACCTATTATGCACAACTCCAAATAAGTTGAAACTTCACGGATATTTTTTATCAAATATATGATGAATATTGGAGCAAATAACTACCAGAGGGGGCCCACCAGGTGGGCACAACCCACCTGGGCGCGCCTTGGTGGGTTGTGCTCACCCACGCCCACCTCCGGTGCCCATCTTCTGGTATAAAAATCATTTTTACCTAGAAAAATTAGGAGAGGACTTTTGGGACGGAGCGCCACCATCTCGAGGCGGAACTTGGGCAGGAGCACTTTTGCCCTCCGGCGGAGCGATTCCGCCGGAGGAACTTCCTTCCCGGAGGGGGAAATCATCGTCGTCATCATCACCAACAACTCTCCCATATTGGGGAGGGTAATCTCCATCAACATCTTCAACAGCACCATCTCATCTCAAACCCTAGTTCATCTCTTGTGTTCAATCTTGTTACCAGAACTATTGATTGGTGCTTGTGAGTGACTAGTAGTGTTGATTACATCTTGTAGTTGATTACTATATGGTTTATTTGGTGGAAGATTATATGTTCAGATCAAATATGCTATTTAATACCCCTCTGATCTTGAGCATGATTATCATTTGTGAGTAGTTACTTTTGTTCTTAAGGTCACGGGAGAAATCATGTTGCAAGTAATCATGTGAACTTGATATGTGTTCAATATTTTGATAGTATGTATGTTGTGATTCCCTTAGTGGTGTCATGTGAACGTCGACTACATGACACTTCACCATATTTGGGCCTAAGGGAATTCATTGTGGAGTAGAAATTACATGAAGGGTTGCGAGAGTGACAGAAGCTTAAACCCTAGTTTATGCGCTATTCCGTAAGGGACCAATTGGATCCAAAAGTTTAATGCTATGGTTAGAATTTATTCTTAATACTTTTCTAGTAGTTGCAGATGCTTGCGGGAGGGTTAATCATAAGTAGGAGGTTTGTTCAAGTAAGAAAATCACCTAAGCACCGGTCCACCCATATATCAAATTATCAAAGTACCAAACACGAATTAAACCAACATGATGAAAGTGACTAGATGAAAATCCCGTGTACCCTCAAGAACAC
The DNA here is from genome assembly GCF_002162155.2 of Triticum dicoccoides. Classification (NCBI taxonomy): domain Eukaryota; kingdom Viridiplantae; phylum Streptophyta; class Magnoliopsida; order Poales; family Poaceae; genus Triticum; species Triticum dicoccoides. The sequence goes on from NC_041382.1 coordinate 522,573,245, forward strand.
TTTGCTTATCATAAGAGACCATTTTGGCATGTCCTTTGCCTCAAAAGGATTGGGCTATCTTGCTGCACTTTTGTTACTACTATTGTTACATGCCTGTTACAAATTATCTTGCTATCAAACTACCCAGTTACTTACAATTTCAGCACTTGCAGGCATTACCTTACTGAAAACTACTTGCCGTTTCCTTCTGCTCCTCATTGGGTTCAACACTCTTACTTATCAAAAAGAGCTACAATTGATCCCCTATACTTGTGGGTCATCATGGAGCTAGTGCCATATTGCCCTAGGTTACAACTGTCACATGATGAATATCATCCAACAAATCGATCCAATGCCTATGATTTTCCTACATATTGTTCTTGCTAAGTTACTACTGCTGTTGTTACTATTGTAACTGCTACAAAATCACTGCTATCACTATTACCGTTACTATTGCCGTTGCTAATACTATCAAAACTATCATACTACTTTGATACTAATCACTTTGTTGCAGATAATTAATCTCCAGGTGTGGTTGAATTGACAACTCAGCTGCTAATACTTACAAATATTCTTTGGCTCCCCTTGTGTCGAATCTATAAATTTTGGTTGAATACTCTACCCTCGAAAACTGTTGCGATCCCCTATACTTGTGGGTTATCATGCTACTATAATAGCATGGAATAACGAAAAAAATATAGATACGTTGGAGACATATCAAGCATCCCCAAGCTTAATTTCTGCTTGTCCTCAAGTAGGTAAATGATAAAAGTAGATTTTTTTATGTGGAATGCTACCTAACATGTTCATCGTGTAATCTTTCTTTTATGGTGTGAATATTAAGATCCAAATGATTTAAAACAATAGTCTATGATTTGACATAAAGACATCAATACTCAGGCATACCAACAAACAATCATGCCTTTCAAAATATAAATGCTAAGTAATGCTATCCCTACAAAATCATATAGCCTTGTCATGCTCCATTTTCTTAACACAAAATATAAATCATGTACTGCCCCGGTGTCAGCCAAGCAATTGGTTCACACTTTTTTAACACACTTCTGTCTTTTCAACCCACACACAATACATGAGTGCGAGCCATGTACATAGCACTATGGGTGGAATATAATGCGGTGGTAGAGATTAATATGGAGAAGACAAAAAGGAAGAAAGTCTCATATCAATGCGACTAATCAATGGGCTATGGAGATGCCCATCAATTGATGTCAATCCGAGGAGTAGGGATTGCCATGCAATAGATGCACTAAGAGCTATAAGTGTACGAAAGCTCAAACTGGAAAATTAAGTAGGTGTGCATCCAAATTTCTTACTCTAGAAGACCTCGGGCGTTTGAGGAAGCCCATCATCAGAATATACAAGCCAAGTTCTATAATGAAAAATTCCCACTAGTATATGAAAGTGACAACATAGGAGACCGGAAAAGGATAGTAACATTGCCCCTTCTCTCTTTTTCTCTCATTTTTTGCTGGCCTCTTTTTATTTCTATTTTCTTTATTTCCTCACTGGGACAATGCTCTAATAATGATGATCATCACACTTATATTTACTTACAACTCAATATTACAACTTGATACAACTAAAACATATGACTCTATATGAATGCCTCTGGGAGTGTACCAGGATGTGCAATGATGCTAGTGTAACATGTATGAGAATGATGAACGATGGTGAGCCACAAATACTATGTCACCTATGTGATCATGCAAAGCAATGTGACAATGATGGTGTATGTCATAATAATAGAATGGTGGAAGTTGCATGGCAATATATCTCGGATTGGCTATGGAAATGCCATGATAGGTAGGTATGGTGGCTGTTTTGAGGAAGATATAAGGAGGCTTATGTGTGATAGAGCGTCTCATATCACCGTGTTTGGATGCACCGGCGAAGTTTCCACCAACTCTCAAGGTGAGAAAGGTCAATGCACGGTACCGAAGAGGCTAGAAAATTGCGAAAAGGTGAGAGTGCGTATAATCCATGGAATCGCATTAGTCATAAAGAAATCACATACTTATTGTGAGAGTCTATTAGCCCTCAAAGAAAAGTACTACTAAGCATGCCCCTAGGGGGAGGTTGGTAGGAGTTAACCATCACGCGCCCCCAACCTTCACGCAAAGGAAGACACTCAATAATAAATCATGCTTCAACTTCTTAGCATAACGAGAGACCATACGTGCATGCTTCCGGAATCACAAACCTTAACACCAATATTCTTACTAAACCACAATTATCCACTAGTATAACCCACATATGACCATCTTTATATCTCAAAACTATTGCAAGGAATCAAACTTATCATATTCAATGATCTACATGAAAGTTTTTATTATATCCCTCTTGAATACCTATCTTATCAGGACCAATTTCATACCCCGTGCATATTCCCATTACTGTTTATTAGACCCTAAAAAATATATAAGTTAAGCATGAGAGTGAAACTATTTCTTTAAAATATAACCACCGTCGTGCCCTAAAAGATATAAGTGAAGCACTAGAGCAACTACCTAGCTCAAAAGATATAAGTGAAGCACATAGAGTATTCTAACAAACCACGAATAAATGTATGTCCCTCTCAAAAGGTGTGTGCAGTAAAGATGATTGTGGAAAACCAAAAAGCAAACAAAGCAAAGACTCATATAATACACGAGCTTCAAGCAAAACTCATATCATGTGATGAATAAAAATATAGCTCCAAGTGATATACTGATTGATTGTAGACGAAAGAGGGGATGCCTTCCAGGGGATCCCCAAGCTTAGATGCTTGGTTGTCCTTGAATTACCTTGATGTGCCTTGGGCATCCCCAAGCTTAGGGTCTTGCTGCTCCTTATTCCTTCATCCATCCCGATCTCACACAAAACTTGAAAACTCCAGCACACAAAACTCAACAGAAACTCCATGAGTTTTGTTAGTATAACAAGCAAATCATAAACTTTATGTACTGTTGTCAACCCATTCATACTTTATTATTGCATAATACCTACTGTATTATAACCTCTTCGTGACTTATACACCCCGATACAATCCATAGATTCATTAAAACAAGCAAACTATACAATAAAAACAGAACAATTTGTAATGATCTGAACAAACACAATACTTTTGTAACTCCAAAAATTCTTAAAACTTAGGACAACGTGGGAAATTTGTACATCAATCATATGTAAAAAACAGAATTTTATCACGTTCCAGTGAATTTAAACAATTCTAGAACTGGGCGCAAAAGTTTCTGTTTTTTCACAGAATCAAGTCAACTATCAACCAAATCATTTTACTTGGCAAAAACACGAACTGAAACACGAAAACACAATCATAACAGTAGCATATTTGTGTGAACACAAAAAAAGAAGGAAAATAAAGATAACTATTGGGTTGCCTCCCAACAAGCGTTATTGTTTTACGCCCTTTACTAGGCATAATGCATAATTTCAAGTGTTGTCATCTTTAGTTTTCACCATCTTAGTAGGGCTTTTCTCAAAGCTAGGAGGTTCCTCACATTTCCTACTATTCTGAGAGAATGAAACAATTTTAATATCTAAAGCATCTAGCCGCTTATTGCAAAGCGTAATCAATGTACTCATGCGATTGAGGTTTCCACTAATATTTTTAAGAGGTTCATTAGACTTTTGTTACTCAATTAAATTTTTCTGCATGTCACCTAGTTTATCCAAGATTTGGATTCCCTCTTGAGTATAGTAGAATCCTTTTTTAGGGGTGGAGTTCCCAATATACCCTCTATTATTTAATAAGCAATATTAGCATCACTCTCAATAAAATTCCCTTTAGCGGCAAAATCCGAAAGTTGTCTATGCAGCATAGTTAGTCCTACGTAGAAATTGTGAAGAAATTTTTTATGCCCCATATATAGTGCAAACATTATAAGATTCCATTATCCTATACCAAGAATCCTTCAATTTTTCTCCTTGCTTCTGTTTGAAGTAAAGAACTTCAAAGTCCGGAGACAAAGGAGGGATAGTAACACTAGTCATAGCGACAAAGCAACCAGATGAGCAAAAAAAATATTTGTGTGTTTTTGTAAAAAAAATTAGAAGTGGGTGAGATGAAAATGAGGCAAAGGAAAATAAAAATAAGAGCAAGTAGATGATAGTTTGTGCGAAGGTACTTGATAGGTTTTGGTGATGTCCCTCCGGCAACGGTGCTAGAAATTTTTCCTGCTACTTGTCAGTTTCGTTGGGATTTCTTGAAGAGGAGAGGGTGAAGCAGTACAGTAGAGATAAGCATTTCCCCCAGTTAAGAACCAAGGTTATCAGTATAGTAGAAGAACCACAAAGAACCTCGTTAGCAGCACCTGCACCACACAAAAGCAAATACTTGCACCCAATGCAAACAAGGGGGTTGTCAATCCCCTCGGCGGTTATTTGCAAGGATCAAATCTCGTAATGGTAGGTGATAAGAGAAATTGTAAAAAAATAAAATAAATAAAAGTACAGCAAGGTATTTTCGTGTTTTTATATATGATAAAAGTAGACCCGGGGGACCATAGTTTTCACTAGAGGCTTCTCTCCCGAGCACATAACATACGATGGGTGAACAAATTTCTGTTGGGCAATTGATAGAAAAGTGCATAGTTATGACGATATTCAAGGCAATGATCATGTATATATGCATCATGTCCAAGACAATTATACCAAGTCCTGCCTGCATCTACTACTATTACTCCACCCATCGACCGCTATCCAGCATGCACCTAGGGTGTTAAGTTAATAAGAACATAGTAACGTCTTAAGCAAGATGACATGATGTAGACAAAGTAAACCCAAACAATATGAATAAACCCCATCTTTTTATCCTTAATGGCTACAATACAAATACGTGTCACATCCCTTTCTGTTACTGGGATTGAGCACCGCAAGATTGAACCCATCACAAAGCACCTCTCCCATTGCAAGATAAATCAATATAGTTCGCCAAACTAAGCAGATGGATCAGGGAGAAATACAATGCTATAATAATCATGCATAAAAGAATTCAGAAAAGACTCAACTAATATTCAAGAATAACCTGATCATAAACCCAAAATTCATTGGATCCCAACAAACACACCACAAAAGAAGATTACATCGGATAGAACTCTAAGAACATCAATGAGAACATTATATTGAAGATCAAAGAGAGAGAAGAGCCATCTAGCTACTAGCTATGAACCCAAAGGTCTGTGGTGAACTACTCACGCATCATCGGAAGGAAGTAAGGATGATGTAGAAGCCCTTCTTGCTCGATTCCCCCTCCGGCAGAGTACCGAAAAAGGCCTCCAAATGGGATCACGAAAGAACAAAAACTTGCGACAATGGAAAAAGTGTTTGGGGCGGCTCTCTATTGGTTTCCCGATTTTAGAGAATTTATAGAGGTGGAATTAGGTTAGATGGAGCCACATGGGGCCCACAAGGCATCAGGGCAAGCCTACCCCTCTGGACGCACCATGTTGCCTTGCCGTCTCCTCGCTTCTCATCTGGTCTCCTCCCAAAGCCTCTAGGGTCTTTCTTGTCCAGAAAAATATCATCAAAAATTTTCACAGCGTTTGGACTCCGTTTAGTATTTGATTTCCTAGAAAACCAAATAAACAAGCAGAAAATAGCAACTGGCACTTGTCACTGGGTAATAGGTTAGTCCCAAAAAATGATATAAAATAGCACAAAAAGTTATATAAAATATCCAAGATTGATACTATAATAGCATGGAACAATAAAAAATTATAGATACGTTTGAGACGTATCAAAAAACGCTCTCGAAGTGAAGTAATAGTAGTAGGCGTTAGTAAGTTTAATGGTCTGCTTGTCACAGACGTAATGTCTATGAACTGATCATGCCATGAATAACGTTATAATTATGCGTTTTTCTATCAATTTCCCAAAAATAATTTGTTTACCCACCATATTCTATGTTTATGAGAGAGATGCCTCTAGTGAAAACTATGGCCCCGGGTCTATTTCTAATCATATTACTAAAACGCTAAATACCTTGTTTTAATTTATTTACTTTTATTTTACTTTACAATTTATGTATCTCCTACTACTCCCTCATTCCTAAATATAAGTCTTTTTTAGAGATTTCAATATGAACTACATACAGATGTATATGAATGTATTTTAGAGTGTAGATTCACTCATTTTTCTCCATATGTAGTCTATATTAGAATCTCTAAAAAGACTTATATTTAGGAACGAAGGGAGTATCATATTTGATCCTTGCAATTAACGAGGACAAGGGGATTGACAACCCTCTTGCTTGTGTTGGATGCAAGTATTTTCTCTTGTGTGTGTATGTGCTATTAAAGGTCGTTTGCATGGATCTCCTATTGGTTCAATAACCTTGATTCTTTACTGAGGGAAATACTATCCGCTACTATATTTTTTCTCTTCCTCTTTTGGGAAAAACCCAACGCAGCTCACTGAAGGAAATATGCCCTAGAGGCAATAATAAAGTTGTTATTTTATATTTCCTTATATCATGATAAATTTTTATTATTCATGCTAGAATTGTATTAACTGGAAACTTGATACATGTATGGATACGTAGACAAAACACCATGTCCCTAGTAAGCCTCTACTAGACTAGCTCGTTAATTAAAGATGGTTAAGTTTCCTAACCATAGACATATGTTGTCATTTGATGAACGGGATCACATCATTAGGAGAATGATGTGATGGACAAGACCCATCCGTTAGCTTAGCATATTGGTCATTTAAGTTTATTGTTATTGCTTTCTTCATGTCAAATACATATTCCTTCGACTATGAGATTATGCAACTCCCGGATATCGGAGGAATACCTTGTGTGCTATCAAAGTCACAACATAACTGGGTGATTATAAAGATTCTCTACAGGTATCTCCGAAGGTGTTTGTTGGGTTGGCATAGATCGAGAATAGGATTTGTCACTCTGAGTATCGGAGAGGTATCTCTGGGCCCTCTCGGTAATACACATCATGATAAGCCTTGCAGGCAATGTGACTAATGAGTTAGTTATGGGATGATGTATTATGGAGCGAGTAAAGAGACTTGTCGGTAACGAGACTAAACTAGGTATGAAGATACCGACGATCGAATCTCGGGCAAGTAACATACCGATGACAAAGGGAATAACATATGTTGTCATTACGGTACGACCGATAAAGATCTTCATAGATTATGTGGGAACCAATATGAGCATCCAGGTTCCGCTATTGGTTATTGACCGGAGAGATGTCTCGGTCATGTCTACATAGTTCTCAAACCCGTAGGGTCCGCACGCTTAACGTTCGATGACGATTTTGTATTATATGAGTTATTTGATTTGGTGATCGAATGTTGTTCGGAGTCCCGGATGAGATCATATGCATGACGAGGAGTCTCGAAATGGTCGAGAGGTAAATATTAATATATAGGACGATAGTATTTGGACACCAGAAGTGTTCCGGGGGTACCGGGTATGTATCGGGTCACCGAAAGGGGTTCCGGGCAACCCCCAGCAAGCTATATGGGCCTAATGGGCCAAGAGAGTGCACCCCCTATAGGCCGAATAGGAGGATAAGGAAAGGAAGGGAAGGGAGAAGAAAAGGGGAGGATTCAGCCTCCCCCTTTCCTTCCCCTCCCCCTCTCTTTCCTTCCCCCTCCGATGGATATGGAAGGGGGGAGGCCAACTTGGAGGAGGCACCCAAGTAGGAGCGCCCCTTGCAGACCCTTCCCTCTCCCACCTATATATATATGTGGGGGGGGCACCACTAGAACACACAACATTGATTCCTAGCCGTGTGCGGCGCCCCCCTCCACAGTTTATGCCTCCGGTCATATTGTCGCAGTGCTTAGGCGAAGCCCTGCGCGGATCACTTCACCATCACCGTCACCACACCGTCATGCTGACAAAACTTGTTGGGGAACATAGCATGCAATTTCAAAAAAAATCCTACGATCATGCAAGATCTATCTAGGAGATTGATAGCGGCTTGAAGCTACGTCGGTAGTTCCCCAAAGAGGAAGGGATGATTCAGCACATCGACTTTAGGTATTTCCCTCAATGATGAAACCAAGGTTATTGAACCAGTAGGAGGACCAAGCAACAACACGTAAACAACACCTGCACACAAATAACAAATACTCGCAACCCGACGTGTAAAAGGGGTTGTCAATCCCTTTTGGGCAACGACGCCAGAAATTGACAAACATACGTGAATAAATTGTAGTAGATTGATAGATCAAACGCCAAATAAAATAAACTGTAGCAAGGTGTCTTTGTATTTTTGGGTTTAATAGATCTAAAAATAAAAGGCAAATAAAATAGACCGCAAAGGCAAATAATATGAGAAAGAGACCCGGGGGCCGTAGGTTTCACTAGTGGCTTCTCTCGAGAAAAATAGCAAACGGTGGGTAAACAAATTACTGTTGGGCAATTGATAGAACTTCAAATACTCATGACAATATCCAGGCAATGATCATTATATAGGCATCACGTCCAAGATTAGTAGACCGACTCCTGCCTGCATCTACTACTATTACTCCAAACATCGACCGCTATCCAGCATGCATCTAGTGTATTAAGTTCATGGAGAGACGGAGTAATGCAATAATAACAATGACATGATGTAGACAAGATCTAATTATGTAGAAATAGACCCCATTGTTTTATCCTTAGTGGCAACGATACATACATGTCGGTTCCCCTTCTGTCACTGGGATCAAGCACCATAAGATCGAACCCACTACAAAGCACCTCTTCCCATTGCAAGATAAATAGATCAAGTTGGCCAAACAAAACCCAAATATTGGAGAAGAAATACGAGGCTATAAGCAATCATGCATATAAGAGATCAAAGAAGATTTAAATAACTTTCATGGATAAAAAGATAGATCTGATCATAAACTCAAAGTTCATCCGATCCCAACAAACACACCACAAAAAGAGTTACATCATATGGATCTCCAAGAGACAATTGTATTGAGAATCAAACGAGAGAGAGGAAGCCATCTAGCTACCAACTACATACCCGAAGGTCTACAAAGAACTACTCACGCATCATCGGAGAGGCACCAATGGAAGTGGTGAACCCCTCTGTGATGGTGTCTAGATTGGATCTGGTGGTTCTAGACTCTGCGACGGCTGGAATTGATTTCCGTCGACTCCCCTAGGGTTTTTGTAATATTGGTGTATTTATAGAGTAAAGAGGCGGTCCTGGGGGCACCCGAGGTGGGCACAACCCACCAGGGCGTGCCCTGGTGGGCTGTGCTCCCCTCGAAGTAGCCCCCAAGTGCTTCTTCGGCCCGTTGGTTGTCTTCTGGTCCCAAAAAAATCCACAAAAAGTTTCGTTGCGTTTGGACTCTGTTTGGTATTGATTATCTACGATGTAAAAAACATGCAAAAAACAACATCTGGCACTTGGCATTATGTCAATAGGTTAGTACCAAAAAATGATGTAAAATGACTATAAAATGATCATAAAATATCCAAGATTGATAATATAACGGCATGGAACAATCAAAAATTGTAGATACGTTGGAGACGTATCAGCATCCCCAAGCTTAATTCCTGCTCGTCCTCGAATAGGTAAATGATAAAAATATAATTTTTGATGTGGAATGCTGCCTAACATGTCATATCATATTCTTTTATTTATAGCATGGACATTTGGACTTTTATATTGTTCAAATAAATAGTCTAGTTTTGACATGATAACTTAAATACTCAAGCATATCAACAAGGAACCATGTCTTTCAAAATATCAACGCTAAAATAAGCTATCCCTAGCCCATTATGCTCAATCATTGATCCATTCATGAAACACACTCGCATATTAACTACACCCAATGCTCAAGTACGATCATAGTGCCTCCTAGTTGGTGCTTTATAAGAGAAGATGGAGGCTCAAATTCAAAATAAAAAAATTGCATAAAGTAAAAGAAAGGCCCTTCGCGGAGGGAAGTAGGGATTTGTAGAGGTGCCAGAGCTCAAAGCGGAAAATGAGAGATAAAAACATTTTGAGAGGCATACTTCTTCCACCAATGAAAACGACTTGGAGTTCCCAACACTTTCCATGCTAGATATATCATAGGCGGTTCCCAGTTTATTCCTTTTTCCACCATATTTTCACTTTACATGGCTAACCATATCCATGGGTGCCTTCCATGCCAACACTTTCCAAGGAATTTATTATTTGACAACATAAAGTAAATTAATTTTTTAGTTCGGGATTGGGCATCCCTAATACCTTTGCCTTACTCTCGTGCAATGACAAGTGAATAAACACTCATCGTGAGAATAACACATCTAGCATGGAAACTATTAGCCACCCCTCACCGCCTTGTTAGCGGTATGAGCACAAAAAAGAGAAATTTATTTTGAATATTAGAGATGGCACATACAAATTTGCTTAGAGCAGCAAAAGAATACCACATATAGGTAGGTATAGTGGACTCATATGGCAAAACTGGTTAAATGGTTTTTGGATGAAGGCTAGCAAAATATTGAGAAGCGACCAACCAAGAAACGAATAATCTCATAAGCGAGCATTAAGCATAATTAACACCGAATAATGCACCACAAGTAGGATATAATTTCATTGCATAATTATTGACTTTCGTGCTTGCATAGGGAATCACAAACCTTTACACCAATATTCTTACTAAAGCATAATTACTCATCAAGATGACTCACATATCACATCATCATATCTAAAAACTATTACTAAGAATCAAGTTTATTTTGTCCAATGATCTTCATGAATTTTTTTATTATATCCTTCTTGGATATCTATCACTTTGGAACTAATTTTCATATGTTGCTTTTGATAAGCTCAAACAAATATTAGTGAAGATCACGAGCATAAAATTTCTTTCTCTCAAATTAATTTAAGTGGAGCAAGAGAGAATTTCTTGAAAAATTTACCAACTCTCAAATAAATCTAAGTGAAGCAAGAGAGCATTTCTTCAAAAATACTAAATCACACCGTGCTCAAAAAGATATAAGTGAAGCACTAGAGCAAATCCATTGCTCATAAAAATTTAAGTGAAGCAGAGAGCAATTCTAACAAGTCATGGCATAATTTTGGCTCACTCAAATAGGTGTGTCTAGCAAGGAATCAAGACTTAAAACACAAAATAGAACAAGCCAAAACACATAGTATGTGACGAAAAAAAATATAGCTTCGAGTAAAATACCGATGGTTGTTAGAAGAAAGAGGGGCTGCCACTCGGGGGAATCCCCAAGCTTAGTTGCTTGCTCTCTTTTGGATAATAGCTTGGGATGTCGGGGCATCCCCAAGCTTAGGATCTTCTTACTCCTTATTCCTTCATCCATCGTAAGATAACCCAAAACTTGAAAACTTCAATCACACAAAACTTAACAAAAGCCTTCGTGAGATCCGTTAGTATAAGAAAACAAATCACTACTATAAGTGATGTAGTAAACCAATTCATATTTTGTTCTTGCATTATATCTATTTTATTCCAACTTTTCTATGGCAAAAACTCATCAAAGAAAACCATAGAATCATCAAAACAAACACACAACGCAAAGAAAACAGAATCTGTCAAAAATAGAACAGTCTATAGCAATCTGGATAATTAAAATACTTCTGTAACTCCAAAAACTCTGAAAATTAGGACGACCTGGGAAATTTGTATATTATCTACTGCGAAAGTAATTGGTATTTTATCGCTCTCTGGTTAAAAATGAAAATTATTTTCGCAAGCACAAAAGTTTCTGTTTTTTTCAGCAAGATCAAACAACTATCACCCAAGAAGATCCTAAAGGCTTTACTTGGCACAAACACTAATTAAAACACAAAACACAATCATAACAATAGCATAATTTTGCTAACACTCAAGAACAGAAAGCAAAAAGCAGAAATAAATTCTATTCATTGGGTTGCCTCCCAACAAGCGCTATAGTTTTATGCCCTTAGCTAGGCATAAAGCAAGGATCTAAGTTTTGTCATCTTTGTTCAACTCTTCAATCGAACACTTCAAATTCCATAGAGATTTAGCATAGAAGTTTTCAATGACAATACTCCTAGGAACAAATTTAAAGAATTCATTCTTGCCAAAGGGATCTCTTATAACTTCAACAAAATCCGGGTGGATACTAATCATCTTAAGATCCTCTTTACTAGAAGTTGCACTGTTGCTCTTAGTAACTTGGGTAGTCTTGCCAATTTTTACTAGAGTTTTTTCAATAGTTTTAGCGGAAGCGAAAGCCATACTCAAAGATTTCTTCCAGTTTATCAATCTGAGACGGGCTTTCTTCAATTCTTTCATGAATTATGGTTCCCTTTTCTTTTAACAAATTAAAAACTTCCCCCGCTTTTGACCCAATTTTAGTAGCAAAATTATGCATCTTTTTATCCAAATTTTCAATATGCTCTTCAGTAAGCATTTTCTTTTCAATGGCATCTAATCTTTCCATGACATGCTCAAGAGTCAAAGTTGTTTCATTAATCATAAGGGGTGGTGAGCCTACTAAATTTCCCATAGCATTAAAAGCATCAAGAGAGGGACACATCAAGAAATTTCAATCGGTAATCGTATCAAGGACGAATCTATACCAAGTGGTGATGCCCACATAAAAACAACGAAGAAGAACAACAATAGATTGCTTTCGAATAGATCTATTATGAGCATTGCAAATTCTATACCAAGCATCTTTTAAATCCTCTCCTCCCCTTTGTTTAAAGTTGAGAACTTCGTTCTCGGGAGTGCACGCAATAGAGGAAGAACTATCCATGATGATAATAACGGCAAACAAGATTGCACACAAAAAGAGATCCGGCAAGAAAAACGGCGAATGAAAAAGAGGGAGAATAAAAACGGTAAATTTTTGTGAAGTAGGGGAGAGGAAAATGAGAGGCAAATGGAAAATGATGTAAATTGAGAGGATATGAGATTTTTGATTAGGAGCCTGGTATATGTTGAAGATCCTCCCCGGCAACGGCGTCAGAGATTCCATTTGATAGCGGCTTGAAGCTACGTCGGTAGTTCCCCAAAGAGGAAGGGATGATGCAGCACAACGACGGTAGGTATTTCCCTCAGTGATGAAACCAAGGTTATCGAACCAGTAGGAGGACCAAGCAACAACACGTAAACATCACCTACACACAAATAGCAAATACTCGCAACCCGGCGTGTAAAAGGGGTTGTCAATCCCTTTCGGGCAATGGGGCCAGAAATTGGCAAACGGACGTGAATAAATTGTAGTAGATTGATAGATCGAACGCCAAATAAAATAAATTGCAGCAAGGTACTTTTGTATTTTGGGGTTTAATAGATCTGAAAATAAAAGGCAAATAAAATAGATCGCAAAGGCAAATAATATGAGAAAGACCCGGGGGCCGTAGGTTTCACTAGTGGCTTCTCTCGAGAAAAATAGCAAACGGTGGGTAAACAAATTACTGTTGGGCAACTGATAGAACTTCAAATACTCATGACGATATCCAGGCAATGATCATTATATAGGCATCACGTCCAAGATTAGTAGACTGACTCCTGCCTGCATCTACTACTATTACTCCACACATCGACCGCTATCCAGCATGCATCTAGTGTATTAAGTTCATGGAGAGACGGAGTAATGCAATAATAACAATGACATGATGTAGACAAGATCTAATTATGTAGAAATAGACCCCATTGTTTTATCCTTAGTGGCAACGATACATACGTGTCGGTTCCCCTTCTGTCACTGGGATCAAGCACCGTAAGATCGAACCCACTACAAAGCACCTCTTCCCATTGCAGGATAAATAGATTAAGTTGGCCAAACGAAACCCAAGTATCGGAGAAGAAATACGAGGCTATAAGCAATCATGCATATAAGAGATCAAAAAAGATTCAAATAACTTTCATGGATAAAAAGATAGATCTGATCATAAACTCAAAGTTCATTCGATCCCAACAAACACACCACAAAAGGAGTTACATCATATGGATCTCCAAGAGACCATTGTATTGAGAATCAAATGAGAGAGAGGAAGCCATCTAGCTACTAACTACAGACCCGAAGGTCTACAAAGAACTACTCATGCATCATCGGAGAGACATCAATGGAAGTGGTGAACCCCTCCGTGATGGTGTCTAGATTGGATTTGGTGGTTCTGGACTCTACGGCGGCTGGAACTGATTTTCGTCGACTCCCATAGGGTTTCTGGAATATTTGGGTATTTATAGAGTAAAGAGGCGGTCTTGGGGGCACCCGAGGTGGGCACAACCCACCAGGGCGCGCCTGGGCCTCCAGGCGCGCCCTGGTGGGTTGTGCTCCCCTCAGAGCAGCCCCAAGCGCTTCTTCGGCCCATTGGTTGTCTTCTGGTCCAAAAAAATCCACAAAAAGTTTCGCTGCATTTGGACGCCGTTTGGTATTGATTATGTACGATGTAAAAAACATGCAAAAAACAACAACTGGCACTTGGCACTATGTTAATAGGTTAGTACCAAAATGATATAAAATGACTATAAAATGATCATAAAACATCCAAGATTTATAATATAACAACATGGAACAATAAAAAATTATAGATACGTTGGAGACGTGTTAGAGATGCATAGCAATGAGGGGGAGGAGTGTGTCCATGTACCCTCGTAGAACGAAAGCGGAAGCGTTAGTTTAACGCAGTTGATGTAGTCGAACGTCTTCTTGATTCAACCGATCAAGTACCGAACGTACGACACCTCCGAGTTCAGCACACGTTCAGCTCGATGACGTCCCTAGAACTCTTGATCCAACAAATTGTCGAGGGAGAGTTTCATCATCACGACGGCATGCTGATGGTGATGGTGAAGTGATCCGCATAAGGCTTCGCCTAAGCACTAAGACAATATGACCGAAGGGGTAAACGGTGGAGGGGGGCACCGCACACGGCTAAGAACAATTGATGTGCCCCCGCCCCCGTATATAAAGGAGGGAGAGGGGAGGAGGCCGGCCTAGGGGCGCGCCAAGTGGGGGGGGGGGAATCCCACTTGGACTCCTAGTCCTATTTGGCCCCCCTTCCTTCTATCGGAGGGGGAAAGGGGGAAGGAGAGGAAGAGGGAGAAGGAAAGGGGGGCCTTCCCTAGTCCAATTCAAACTCTCAATGGGGGGGCGCGCGCCACCCCCATGTGGGCTGCCTTGCCTTCCTCCTACGGCCCATGTGGCCCATTACTTCCCCTGTGGGGTTCTAGTAACCCCCCGGTACTCTGATAAATACCCGAAACACTCCGGAACCATTCCGGTGTCCAAATACTATCGTCCAATATATCAATCTTTACCTCTCGACCATTTCAAGACTCCTCGTCATCCGTGATCTCATCTGGGACTCCAAACAATCTTCGGTCACCAAAACACACAACTCGTAATACAAGTCATCATCGAACGTTAAGCGTGCGGACCCTACGGGTTCGAGAACTATGTAGACATAACCGAGACGCATCTCTGGTCAATAACCAACAGCAGAACCTGGATGCTCATATTGGTTCCTACATATTCTACGAAGATCTTTATCGGTCAAACTGCAACGACAACATACGGCATTCCCTTTGTCATCGGTATGTTACTTGCCCGAGATTCGATCGTCGGTATCTTCATACCTAGTTCAATCTCGTTACCGGCAAGTCTCTTTACTCGTTCTGTAATGCATCATCCCGTAACTAACTCATTAGTCACATTGCTTGCATGGCTTATCATGATGTGCATTACCGAGAGGGCCCAGAGATACCTCTCCGATACTCGGAGTGACAAATCCTAATCTCGATCTATTCCAACCCAACAAACACCTTCGGAGATACCTGTAGAGCATCTTTATAATCACCCAGTTACGTTGTGACGTTTGATAGCACACAAGGTATTCCTCCGGTATCCGGGAGTTGCATAATCTCATAGTCAAAGGAATATGTATAAGTCATGAGAAAGCAATGGCAATAAAACTAAACGATCATTATGATAAGCTAACGGATGGGTCTTGTCGATCACATCATTCTTCTAATGATGTGATATCGTTTATCAAATGACAACACATGTCTATGGTTAGGAAACTTAATCATCTTTGATTAACGAGCTAGTCTAGTAGAGGCATACTAGGCACACTTTGTTTTGTCTATGTATTAACACATGCATCAAGTTTCCGGTTAATGCAATTCTAGCATGAATAATAAATATTTATCATGATATAAGGAAATAAAAATAGCAACTTTATTATTGCCTTTAGGGCATATTTCCTTCAAAACTCTCCCTCGATACTTTACTGGATCAAGAGTTCGAGGGACGTCATCGAGCTGAACGTGTGCAGAACCCGGAGGTGTCGTACGTTCGGTGCTTGATTGGCAGAAACGAGAAGAAGTTCGACTACATCAACCGCGTTGTCAAACGCTTCCGCGTTCGGTCTACGAGGGTACGTGGACACACTCCCTCTCTCTCGTTGATATACATCTCCTAGATAGATCTTGCGTGAGCGTAGGAATATTTTTGAAATTGCATGCTACGTTTTTCAACACTCACAAGTAGCAGGCCCATATCTTTTACACGTGATGACTCCTCTCTCCATACTTTTTGCATGGTCATTGGTCGTCGGTGGCCTTGGATGTGTTACAAAATGGTGTGACCCCTCATGTACTTCTTCTCGACGACATGCTAGAGGCGTTTAGTCGTGCACTTCTAGTGATATTTAGTGTAATTGGTTTGTTTTTCCTTTTCCTTTTCTTGATTAGCTTGTATTAGGATTTTTATGGTAGGGAAACTTCCGATCTACTTATAGTCAATCATATTAGTATAGAGACAGAATGATGGTAACAAAAATTATAAGAATACATGGCTTTATTTGTAAAGCGGAGACTACAGGCATTTCTCAACACCATGTATTGTAAGAATACGTGGCTTTATTTGTAAAGCGGAGATAAATCTTATTTTGAGAGAGAAAGTGCCCTTGGGCGATCAAGGGGCCAAAAATATACATGTTTTTTGGCTGAAAAGATCCAAATATATTACTCCCTTCAATCCATATTAATTTTTGCTCAAACAAATGTATCTAGCACCGAAATATGTTTAGATACATCTGTTTCAGCGATAATTAATATGGATCGGAGGGAGTATAAAAGTTCATCAGAAGTATATAGCACCTTAAACAAAATAAAAGTTGCATCGAGATCTCTAGACCACCGAACGACCACTATCGCCGCGAGAATGAACCGCCGGCGCCGCTCCCTACCAGAGTCGGTTGACACTGTCAATGAAGCCGAAAAGTCTTCGTGCAAGTGCCCCTAAGGACCAACACCCTTGTGTCATAGTTGTCGTCGTCGAACCCTTTGATAAATCGCAACAGTCATCAAATCTTGCCGTTGCGCATGTACGACGAGAAGCTCTAACCTCCTCCCCCCTCCCCAAGGAGATGACAAGAATCTTCGTTTGGGCCCCGTCAACTATGTCCAGACGAACTCGAGGAAGATAGAAGCCCAAAAAACAAACTTGAAGAAGAAGCACCGCACATGTGAGGAGTAAAACCCTAATCTAAACTACTAGTCAGAGCGAATCCACATGATTCCCCTCCCCCTCACCGGTCACCGAAGTGGCAGGTAGAGTGGATGCGAATTCACAGACTCATCAGTGAAGTCTGTATGAAAAAGTCTGCCGATAGGAAGGGGATAAAACGCTTGGAAAAAAAGTCTGCATACATCTACATGTTTCAGCATGTTGTGTACTAGCAATTATTTTGGGTAGAAAGTTGTGTCTTTGAACACTTTATTTGCTTTCCACCATTCCATAAATATGCAATATTTTGACAGTGCTAAATATACAAATATATGGTTTAATATTTAAATTTGCTGTAGTATTTGGTAGTACCTCTGTAACTAGTTCAAATTGAACAGATGTATAGTTTTGAACGGGTCTCATGAGTCACAACATAGCATCCGAACCCTCCTTTTTGATTTGGTTTTTAAATGCTCACAAATTTCTCGTCAGCCAACCATATACATGTGCCCACAAGGCCACAGTTCTCGCTCCCGTCGTCCGGTCATAGGTTGCAGTGTCTCTTTTGTGTCTGTGTAGCCAACCTCCGAGAAACTACAACGACGGGCTACGCTTTGAAATCAAATCAGAAAATAAAAACGACTGGCCACGAACGATGCGCTACTGTGGCACGGCCTTTCGATTCAACAACGATTATCATACGCGCCATAGCTTTTGACCGCGAATTTTCCCCGGCCACTAACCAGGGTCCCGTCGCCGCCGGCGGCGGCCACATGAGATCCGAGTCCGGCGACGAGATCCCGGAAGATACCCCGCATGCCACGCCTCTCCAGTCTCCACAACAAACGGGCCCATGCTTTCCATAGAAAACAAAAAAGAAGAAGGGAATGGATTAAAAACAGAGCCGCCACTCACCAACCGCCACATGTCGTCATGCCCATGCGTGACCCAAACAAGCCTCTCGCTGCCCCCGGGACCATGTAATTCCCAGGCCCACTGTCATGCAGGGGTAGCCATGTACTGCGTATACTTTGCATCACAAAAGGGCAACCAGAAAAGGTGACACACCAGATTGCGTCCAAAAAGGCGTGAAGTAATCCGCCAAAAACAGAATGTGCTAGGGGTACGACTTCTGCTTTCGTCCTACAGTTACAGGAGAAGCCCATTCCAGTCCAGGAACATCCTCCATGATGGTCTATTATTGATCTTTGACGAAATTTCCCACGATCAAAACATTGTTGTACATCCAGATTCTAAGGAAAGATACATGGAGCTTAAAAATGATCAAGTGCCACAGTTTGTGAAAGCTACAAAGTCGATTGCGATATTTTGGGTAATAGATTGACAAATGACAATGATCTGGAAGTTCAATGGTGAAAACAACCGGTAAGAAGAGTGAAGGGTGACCCGTCGCAATTACTAATGATGTCATTTCTTAAACATTTCTTTTCAAGCGTGTACAATGGTACAACGATAATTCTTACGCTTGTAATTTACCGAGAATATTACTCCCTCCGATGCGCAGTTTTGAACTAAGATCTTAATTCAAAACTGATCTTAGTTCAAAACTGCGACCCTTAATTCAAAACTAGATTTTTCTTAGTCTGTTTTGAAACAATTTTTAGTAGCGCAACTGAGCTAAAATCGACGAAATACTTGGGAATAAGAGCAAAACAAAGCTGATGAAAATTGATTTTACAAATCATCAAGCTTGTGAGGGCATATATGACATTACCAACTTCCAATGGTACACCTGTGAAACTTACCACCCCTATTATAAATACGTTGCCTGCTTCCAGCCAAACTTCCAAATTCCAAATCGGCCCCTGGCGTCTCCTCCTCCACCTCCTCCTTCCCCTCCCGGCCTCCAATTGTCCTCCTCCCGCCTCCCCTCCCCTCCAAGCTTCCCACGCCACAGCCCAGAGAACCCTAGCGGAAGCCTTTGCTCTCCAGAGCCCAAGGATGGAGGCGACGGCGCCTAGCGTGGGCGCCGGCGCCAATGGTTCCCTTGCGGCGGCGGCGAGGGCGCAGGTGGGGCCGCCCACGAACCCCATGGCCACGGCGCTGCTCACCGATCAGTACCAGTTTTCCATGGCCTACGCCTACTGGAAGGCCGGCAAGCACGCCGACCATGCCGTGTAAGCACCCCTCGCCTCTGCCTCGTGTTCTCCGCTTCGCGTAGCTCTGGTTCGGTTGTGCCGATTGGATTTGGATCGACGGGTGGTGTGATCTGGTGCCAGTTGGTGAGTTGGTTGGTTCCGGGTTAGGTTCGGGGGAATGAATTGGCGAGAGGTCTGATTTTTTGGGTCATACTTGGATTGTTCCTGCAATTCTGTCATTGCTGTGGCGAATAGTTTGGTTTCAATCTATGCGGTAGTTTGGTTTTTGTTCTCGTGCAATTCTGTCATTATTTGGTATATAGTTATTGGTTAACACAGCGCAGTTTTGCGCTTTGATGTTTTATTATTTGGTAGTTCCTTGATTGGCTAACTGGTACTCTGGTTTTGCTCTCGGAAGCCGTCTTGCCTGTAGTTTTGATCATTTTCCTTGTCAGTAACTAAAAAAATGCTGTGCGCTGGTTTTACTTTATTTTTTTCGAATTTTCACTCTTGCTGTGTGTGGCTGCGAAGTCTGGGGCTATCCTATTTTCGAAAAATAAACAGCTGAAGTGGCATTTTTTGGTTGGTTCTTGATTGTTCCGCTATGCATTACTTTGGAAAGCCCTTCTCAATGTGCATTGTTTAATTAATCTCTTTATATTGTCAAAATTGTGAGTTCAACTGTCGTTTATTGACTGGGCTTGCCATTGCTTTCATGTGGGTCCAGGTGTTCTTGTGTTAACAAAATTGGACTGGAGTTTCTTTTAGGATTTTTTTCCTCCATTGTTGTTTTAGTATGTAGCACCTCATGTGTGGATTCTAACATATAGGCACATCTATTTATTACTCCCTCTGTCCCATAATATAAAATCGTTTTTCAAGCTAACATAGCTTGAAAAACGATCTTATATTGTGAGATGGAGGGAGTATGTCATTGTGGGCTGTCTAGAACTTTTAGTGTTGATCAATATTTTCTAATTGGTGATATGATTTACTCCGGGTGCAGAGGAAACAAATGCATAGGGACATCTGAATGATGTCACAAGGTTGAATGAACTAGAATTTTCAGTGTGAACATGGAGTATTTTCTAAATGGTGGTATAATGTACTCCTTGTGCAGAGGAAACAAATGGATGTGGACATTAATGATGTGATGTGGTTGAATGAACAACGGACTTTGGTACTTGAGTAAACAAAGAGACTATTGGTTCTTGGGTTTCATATTTACTATTCTTGCGAGAGGAGGGACGGGGGTGGTATGTTATGCCAATTTTCAATTTTTTGAGAAGGGGAAAGTGACTGTTTTTGGACTTGGGGAAGTTACAAGAAGAGAAAAGTCTATGTAATTTTGTCATTGGCAGAATATTTGGGGAGAGAGGCACTTCTGTATATAGCTTTGAACAACATGACACTAAAACTCAGAAACTACCCAAAAATATATGAAAATTGAGTTAAAAGAGAAAAGTTAGTGAAGTTATTTTCTCTATGTTTGTATGGTCATATATATGCCTGTGTCGTTTGCTTTATCCAAATGGGCTCACATGGTGTGCTTTGATGTCTGTTGAATCAATTTCAGTTAATATGGGCCTAAAATTTCAGCTAACAACCCAGACGTACTCAATTGCATGCTGATTTTGTTCCTTTTCATTTTGCAGGTTTGACCTGTACTTCAGGAAAAATCCATTTGGTGGAGAGTTTACTGTTTTTGCTGGTCTTGAAGAATGTATTAAATTCATTGCAAACTTTAAGTTCACGGAAGATGAGATTTCTTTCCTGCAGTCAGTAATGCCAATGTGTGAGGTATCATCTGGACACCGTATACATGTATTATATACAATATTCTTTCTTTCTTCAAATGGTAAAATAGGTTCTTAGATTAGCTGCTAGGTTATGAATATACCTTTTGGTTGGTCCTGTGTATTGGCAGGCTGATTAGCATGGGCTACAATAGGTCCAACTCAAATGCTAGATGTAAGAAAGTTTAACTTCAAACTTAGCGTGTCTTTCTTTTTTTGAAACGGAGGCAAAAACTTAGCGTGTTGTTTCTTGTATAAGCTATTCTTCACCCAACTTTTAGTATGCATATATGTAACACTCATTTGGTTATTTGATCTGAGAAACACTTATTTACTGATATAATTGCAATTTCTAGGATGCATTCTTTGATTATCTCCGGGGAATTGATTGCTCTGATGTGGAAGTGTACTCCACTCCTGAGGGCTCAGTAGTCTTTCCAAAAGTGCCCTTGATGAGAGTTGAGGGTCCAGTTGCTGTAAGTACAAAGCCCCTAACTAGCTGTTATGCGTAATAATGTCAGTCACAAACTTTAGTTCTGAGCATTAACTAAAACTTGAATTTTTGCTATAGCAACTTACTCTTGTTATAAAATCATTAGGTGGTTCAACTACTTGAGACTCCATTTGTAAATCTCATCAATTATGCCTCTTTGGTAACCACGAATGCTGCGCGGCACCGTCATGTTGCTGGAAAGTCAAAGGTTCTAATGGAATTTGGTTTAAGACGAGCGCAGGTGTGATGATCTTCTATCCTTTCTGCACCATTATTTCAGCTTTAATTTATACTCCCTCCGTCCGAGAAAACCTGTCCCAAGCTTATTCCTCAAATGGATGTATCTAGCACTAACTTGGTGCTACATACATCCATTTGAGGGACAAGTTTTTCCGGATGGAGGGAGTACAAATATTAGGTATTTCCACATGTGAAATCTGAATTGTAGCTTTGGATTTATGTTTGCAGGGGCCTGATGGCGCAATAAGTGCTTCAAAGTATTGTTTTATGGGAGGCTTTGATGCAACCAGGTGAGTTCTTTCACATCAATGGAAGATCATATCTGTGCTCTATTTCCTTGTATCGTTTCGCTTCTCTTTTTCTCCTTAAACCTTTTATCTCCCAAAAATGTTAGTGTTGCTATAGTGCACCATTGGTTAATTTTATTCTCTTGCAGTAATGTATTGGCAGGACATCTATTTGGCATACCACTCCGTGGAACACATTCTCATGCTTATGTCAGCTCATATATGGTTAGTAAAATACAATTCCTGTTATTGATGAACAAAAGCTATTACATATGCAATAATGTGATATCATTGGAACCTTACCGTGCATCTGTTCATCATGTAGTTTCATTAGTCAAACAATTCTTCACTACATTGGTTGCTGAGCCCCATGTCGTATCAGCATTGAAGTTTGAATATTTGTTGTCTCATCACACTAGCACTCAAATTATGATCCTGGTGACCATCTAGTTCATTCAATGATGGATATTGTTCAATCTTTATTTTTTTACATAACCTGCATCTGCATGTGCATATTATTTTTCTATTTTCCTAGCATACTAGTACTTTTTATCATTCTCCTTGCTAGTTTGCATTTTTGTGGACAATTGGTGTCTTTGCTTGCTAATTAACATGGTACAATATTTCAAACATACAGATACAAATCATTTTTTGAACATATTCTCTCGTATACACTTATGTGCAATGTCCGCAACATTTGGTACCGGCCCTTGCATTTGCATCTTTAGAAATCATCCTTACATATCTCTGGCATTCTGAAAGTTCTTTTTTCTGGCATCCATTGTTATTTTCATCGATGGCTGATTTGGCAATTGCTTTAAATCTTCCAGAGCCTTGATGAGATCCCAGACAGAACCCTAAGGAACAAAGATGGTTCAAAAATCTGCAAGGATTTTGTTAGTTTAGTGAAAGAGTGGCTTTGCAAGATTCAGGTACAATTGCAGAACTTTGCTGTGCAGTTTTCGCTTGTTGCAGCATTCTTATGTTACTTGTTGATTTCAGGCAGCAGATTCATTACGTAATGTATTTGGCGATACAAATCAAAGTGAGCTGGCTGCATTTGCATCATATGCGTTGGCTTTTCCAAGCAGCTTTCTAGCACTGGTGGACACATATGATGTGAGCTGTTAACTTATTGCAGCCTGCAACTTTTTCCCTTGTTGTTCTGCTGTTATTCATGTCTGAATGAGGCCTGAAACTTAGCACATAATAGGGTTTTGCATTGCTCTTCTCAAGCTCCTTTGTTGGTATTTTCTTAAAAATTACTAGGCTCTGTTATATCTCTGAGCTGTCTGGCTCTTGTATTTTAAAATAGAAGTTTATCCAACTTAGACATGGTTAGGATGTCAGCGCTGTTATTTGGATTGATTTGTTGCATCTGAGGTCACCTGCACCCATTAGTTCACGAAAATTGAAAAGTGTGTTTCACATTTTTAAATATAAAAAGATGTGAAAAAAAATCCATGCATGTGCATACGGTATTATAGTATGCAAATTTTCGTGAGAAAATATGCCAATTTTGTGTTCAGGAACCTTTTATGTAGGGGATTTATTCTTTATCCAATCTCCACAGAGCACCAGAATGCATGTTTTGGCATCAAAATTGGCGGATACATGCTTCAATACTTCTTGTATATGTGTGATTTATTTCAAGAATTCTTAGAATGTCGACTTTTTTTAAGCCGGGAGCTCTTGCTTCTAAGCTTAGCTCGAAGTTAGGACATCAGTCTGGCTTTACTCCAGGAAGGTGTAGTCAACTATGTATTGATGTTTGCACTACAACTTTATCCTTGTTTTGTGTTGTCTAACAAATGATGACCATGCAAGTGTACGTACATGACCCATTCTCCTTCTTATACCATTTGCATTCTTCACCTGTAACATGTACTCCCTCCGTTCCGAATTACTTGTCGCAGGTATAGATGTATCTACATGTATTTTAGTTCTAGATACATCCATTTCTCCGACGAGTAATTTGAAACGGAGGGAGTATATTATTAGTTTATTTATGCTATCCCTGCATTATCTGGAGCACAATCTCACATTTTTTTTTCTTTTTAGGTTATGCGAAGTGGGATTCCAAATTTCTGTGCGGTAGCTCTAGCACTCCATGACTTAGGGTATGTCAAACCTATTCTTGGACACCTATTCCATGTGCATTGGGTTATCAGTATTGGAGCTTGGCATATCTTGGAAGTTTGTACATAATAGAGTAGCTAATGTAGGCAAAGGCTCACGTACAAAAGACCCAAAGTGGTCGGACCCTGCGCAAGCGGGAGCTAAGTTCACTGGGCTGCCCTTTAGAGTAGCAAAATTCAGAAAATCCCTTATCCAAGAAATTACAAATGAAGCTAAAGTTTATCAGAAACTCCATCCCAGTGATATCAAATTTAGGAGTGGTTTAATCTTACAACAACTTTCTGATTATATGCTTAAGCCCTCCCAAACAAGTTTCTGTCAGATTCACGTGTACTTGCAAAATAATCCATAATATCCCAGTACTCTGGATCCCCTCGTGCTGTTATAATCTAAAGATGACATCTACTCCCTCCGTCCAATAATGTAATACATTTTTTGGCACTACACTAGTGTCAAAAAATATCTTACATTATGGGATGGAGGGAGTATTTGTTTTGGTCTTTAATGTTCTGTTTTTTTAGTCATGGAAAATGTTATAAATTACTTAATCATGTGGTCATTGTTTTGGTAAAAAAATCATTGAAACAATCAGTTTGGATAAATATATATATTTCTTTTGTAGGTACAAGGCATCTGGTATCAGATTAGACTCTGGTGATCTAGCCTATCTGTCTATTGAAACTCGAAAAGTTTTTCATGCAATAGAAAAGGAATTCAATATACCTGGTTTCGGGAAGATGATCATTACTGCTAGCAATGACCTGAATGAGGAAACAATTGATGCTCTGAACAAGCAGGTAAAATGCTGTCTCATTATTGAGTGACTTGACGACAAGTTCTCTTACACCTCTCTCTTAAGCACCTTGCATTGTACACAACTTTACAATGAAGTGAGATGACAATACATCAAGAACTTCGTGTCATGTACTTATGATGTTATATGCGTCTGTGTGTAGTTCTGTGGCGCTAATGATCATGAACTACATAATTTTTCTTTATTTTATTTTCATATGCCTATGGGGTTACAAATTTTTATCTTCTTTACAGGGTCATGAAGTTGATGCCTTTGGAATCGGAACTTATCTTGTAACGTGTTATTCCCAAGCTGCTCTTGGATGTGTCTTTAAGCTAGTTGAGATCAATAGTAGACCTCGTATCAAACTTTCTGAGGATGTGGCAAAAGTATGTTTGCTGTTTACACCCTGAAAAAGATTTGCATAATTTTACTTCCCTGATACTTAATGATGGTGTCATGTTATGTTGCAGGTCTCTATTCCATGCAAAAAGCGGTGTTTCAGATTGTATGGAAAAGAAGGCTATCCGTTGGTAGACATCATGATACGTGAAAGTGAACCATCACCAAAGGTAACAATGCACGCGTGTTCTCTATTCAGATGTGAGGTTCTATACTTGTCATACTATTGTCAATCATAATCTACCTTAGAATGGAGTATACTGAGTCGATCATATGCTTCACATTGTTGTCATGCGACTGTCTTCACCTTTCATATCCTTTGTTGACTTCATCTATAGTGTCTTGTTCTTATTTATTTTTAACTGGACTTCACATCTTTGAAATATTCCAGGCAGGAGAGAGAATTCTTTGCCGCCATCCGTTCCTTGAATCCAAGAGGGCTTATGTTGTCCCCCAGCATGTTGAGGAGCTGCTACATTGCTACTGGCCTGGGAGTTCAGGTATGGACCTCTTATCATTTACAGCGATGAGTTTTCTTCGAAAAACCTCAAAAGGCAGGAGCTCTGCAATTCACTATAGAGGATATGCTGGGTCTTGTAATGGAATCGGCCAAACTCACAAAGTCCGCATTCAGGTTACCCCTGAAATAAAACAACAAGGCAACTGCAGTTGGCTTGCCTGCACTCATGCATCCAACAACAGGCAACAGAATACCAGGGGCAGCCTTGCCACACTTGACGTCCAACTGGACAACACCCCAGCCACACTCCCACTACTCCTAACATGCCCGGAACTAGTTATTTCTTGCAGCAACTTTGTCCACCATGGCTAATTCGGAAAGTGGTTGCTGAACGAGTAATTAGGATCACTATACGTTGGCTAATTCAGAAAGTGGTTGCCGAACGAGTAATTGGGATAACTATACGTTGGCTAATTTGTAAAGTGGTTGCCGAACGAGTAATCAGGATCACTATACGATGGGGTTGTTTTGTTGCATAACAGCCATTCAAATCACGAAATCTGTTAAAAAGAAAGGAGGTGGCATGAAAGGCTCACCTGAACCAGTTAGTAGTATTTTCTAGTGCTCTGTGGTGTTGATATTTTCCTAGACTTGATGTAGAAAGATCAACCACCTTTTTTGCATCGTCCAACCCTGAGTGGTGGAAGGCTAGCTATTTGGATTAGTGCCTGCTTCTTAATGCAAAGACGTGCTTCCATGCACGGTGGAGAAAACGGGGACACTGGAGCTGGTGATTGCAAAAGTGGAACAAGCCTGTTAAACTGTGGACCGTAGTAGTATTGTCAGTGGATTAAACATGAATTATATGTGTACATCTGTGTTGTGTGCAGATAAACCTAGAGCAGAGTTGCCCCCGCTGCTGAAGATCAGAAGCCGCTGTATGCAACAGCTCGAAAAACTTCGACCGGATCACATCAGACGGCTAAATCCGACACCTTACAAGGTTGTGATTTTGAAATCTTCATTTATTTACATTTGTTTGTTTCTTACCATATCACTTGAGTCGTAACTTTGGTCTTTCACAAAAAGAGAGTCGTAACTTAAATCTTCTTGACTTGGAGCAGGTGAGTGTGAGTGCAAAGCTGTACGAGTTCATCCATTACCTATGGCTGAACGAGGCGCCAGTAGGCGAATTACAGTAGATGGCTGCACAAGTTGTTGGAGTCAGACGACATTCTTGCAAGCATAGCAATTGCAATACGTTATACTACGTCAAAGAAAAGTTAGAGCTCTGTTGTTGTACAACATGGCGATCCATCAGCTCAATAGCCCCATCTCGTAGAATTTCATTCTTGATACCCAATTTCCATTTGTACAAATTCATTGCCAGTATAAAGGCAGGCAGATCAGTTTACTACCCCTTGGCTGGTGGAATACTATATATATGAGGTGTTATGGAATTACTGTATTAAAGAATAAGAATCAGTTGAGAGGAACGTGGTTGTTGCTTTGCAGCACGCACCGACACATTTGCAGGCTATACTCGTTGAAAACACAACGAGAGTGTAGCGAGGCTGAAACTTGAGGACGGTACACCATGTGTCGGCTCTAGTTTTGATCTTGCTTGGCTTATTTATGCGAGGCTACCTGGAGATGAATACAAAGGACGCACTCAAACAGCGAGCAGAAAAGGACGGGTGCCGTGCTTTCCAACTACCGCTGTACTCCTTATTGCACAATGTAGTAAGCTGAACAGATTGGATTGGTTGGTGATGGCGATTGTGATTGTGATTGTTTTACTAAATAAATGGCTCTTTTGATTCGAAAAAAATAACTCCACAGAATTCTATACGGCGTGAGGGCAGTGCGGAGCAGTAGATCTCGAGCTGAGCATCACCATTTCCACTCTTTCGCACGGTGGCAACCCCTTGTGACAAGGTGACCTCGTGTAGGCATCATCAAGCCTTGTTGAAAACAATATTACAAAAAAAGAAGCCTTGTTTTTTTTTATGATAATCAATACCATGATATACTTATAGTAGCAAATTGTACATGGTAGAGATACATGAGCTGACTACAGTGATTACAAAATAAAGTCTAAAAAAATGAGCAAACCTTCGAGATCTTCAAACTCTTCCTTCTGAAGACAGCCGTAGGAACATGACAAAAGTATCAAACCATGGTCCTGTAAATACCAACGAGGGTTCTCACATTGTTTTAGTTTGAGCCGCAATGCCAAGGCTGTGATGCACGCACGCCGCCATTAAACTAATCAACCAACACCGACAAGAGTACCAACACCAGTATTTCAGGGATAAAAAGCAGAACAACCAGGTCGACGTCGCTGGGAGCCGAGAGTACGAATCAACATTGTTGAGGATGTAGTAGCCGGGACATATATTGCAAGGACAATCCTCCTCGCGGCGACCATGAGAAAAAAAATATCCAAAACTGATCTGGCGAAGCAAAGATCTGAAGGATCATACCTAGACAAATTTAATCTTCCAACACCACCATTGATGTCGGGAAAAAGATCTCGTCATCGAATGAAGATTATTTATTGTAGACGATGCCATCTCCAACGAACAAGACGACTACCAAAACCCTAAATCAATCTAATAAAAACACTACTATTATTAAGAACTCCACTCATAGATCGGGTTCCCCACACCTCCCGACACCGGCAAGACCGTCCGGAGGAGGGGGAACCGATCTATGGTGGAGGTAGAGGTGGCGGCGGCGAATAGGTCTTTTTCAGAAGGAGGTGGCGGCGGCAATCAACTAACGGGTCCCGCCGTTGCGTTTCTTGCTTCTCTCTGGTTTCCCTTCTCCAAAAAAAAGAAGCCTTGTTGAAAACACACCACCCGCCGATTACTTAGATCATCTAGAGCTGGACTTGGCAAATCCGCCCCACTATACGTCCGCGGACGCACTGGGCATGCCAGCAGACGCATCCAGACGGGCCCTCATATCTCATGTCCGGCATCCAAATATCTCAAATCCATGCACGTCGATTGAGGGAGTCCTGGATTAGGGGGTATTCGGACAGCCGGATTATATCCTTTGGCAGGACTGTTGGACTATGAAGATACAAGATTGAAGACTTTGTCCCGTGTCCGGATGGGATTCTCCTTGGCAAGGAAGGCAAGCTTGGCAATACGGATATGTAGATCTCCTTCCTTGTAACCGACTCTATATAACCCTAGCCCCCTCCGATGTCTATATAAACCGGAGGGTTTAGTCCGTAGGACCAAGAACAATATACAATCATAGCATAGGCTAGCTTCTAGGGTTTAGCCTCTCTGATCTCGTGGTAGATCAACTCTTTTACCACTCATATCATCAAGAACAATCAAGCAGGATGTAGGGTTTAACTCCATCAAGAGGGCCCGAACCTGGGTAAAACATCGTGTCCCCTGCCTCCTATTACCATCCGCCTAGACGCACAGTTCAGGACCCCCTACCCGAGATCCGCCGGTTTTGACACCGACATTGGTGCTTTCATTGAGAGTTCCTCTGTGTCGTCATCATTAGGCTTGATGGCTCCTTCAATCATCGATAGCGATGTAGTCCAGGGTAAGACTTTTCTCCCCGGACAGATCTTTGTATTTGGCGGCTTCGCACTGCGGGCCAACTCGCTTGGCCATCTGGAGCAGATCGAGAGTTACGCCCCTGGCCACCAGGTCAGATTTGGAAGCTTAAACTACACGGCCGATATCTGCGGAGACTTGATCTTCGACGGATTCGAGCCCCTGCCGAGTGCGCCACACGGTCACGATGAGCATGATTTAGCTCTACCATCGGACAGTGTTCAGGAGATCGCACCGGCAACCGCTCCGACCCTCAATTCGGAGCCAATCGCGCCATCCATGGACGGGTGGATAGACCCCGCCACGGAGGCCGCATCCTCAGCGGCGATCGAGCCGAGTATCGACCTTACCCTTCACGGGAGCCGTGATGCCGAACTGCCGGATTCTTCCCTGGCCACGGACTCCGAACCGCCTGCGCCCGTGCCTATCGAATCCGACTGGGCGCCGATCATGGAGTTCACCTCCGCGATATCTTTCAGCACTCACCCTTTGGCGACATACTGAACTCATTAAGGTCTCTCTCCTTGTTAGGAGAGTCCTGGCCGAACTATGTCCGACAGGATTGGGATGCGGATGACGAAGAAATTCGCCACCCACCCACCACCCACTTAGTAGCCACTGTCGACAATTTGACCGACATGCTCGACTTCGACTCCGAAGACATCGACGGTATGGACGATGATGCAGGAGACGAACAAGAACCACTGCCCACAGGGCACTGGACAGCCACCTCATCATATGATATATATATGGTGGACACACCCAAAGAAGGCAATGGCGTCGGGACAACGGAGGATGACCCCTCCAAGAAGCAACCCAAGCGTCGACGTCAGCGGTGCCGATCTAAGTCTGGCCAAAGCAAAAGCGGTGATACCGGCACAAGAGATGATAGCACTCCGGACAGTGCCGAAGATAATGACAATCCCCTCCAACAAGATTTAGAGCAGGAGGACGGAGAAGCCAGCCCTTCCGAGAGAGCGGCAAATGGAGAGGCGGAGGATGATAATTACATGCCTCCCTCTGAAGATGAGGCAAGCCTCAACGATGACGAATTTGTCATGCCTGAGGATCCCGTCGAGCAAGAGCGCTTCAAGCGCCGACTTATAGCCACAACAAATAGCCTTAAGAAAAAGAAACAGCAGCTTCAAGCTGATCAAGATTTGCTAGCTGACAGATGGACTGAAGTCCTTGCGGCCGAGGAATATGAACTCGAACGCCCCTCCAAGAGTTACCCAAAGCGCAGGTTGCTACCCTGACTGGAGGAGGAAGCATTAAAACCTACATCTCCAGCGTATGACGCGGCTGATCGGCCACCTCGTGGCCGCGACAGAGAGACATTTCAGCCAAAAGCTCAGCCCGCACCCCGACGCCACTCAAATAAAAATGTCAAGGCACGGGGAAACATGCTAGACCTGCGAGACGTATTGGAGGACAAAGCAAAACACGCAAGATCGATCTACGGATCACGAGGGCGCGCCACTACGCGAGACGATAACCGTCACGCCGGATACAGTAAATGTAAATCCGGCCGGGCCGAACACAGCGGACAAGACTCATTTGAGCTGCGTCGCGACATAGCCCAGTACAGGGGCGCTACACACCCCCTATGGTTCACAGACGAAGTAATGGATCACCAAATCCCAGAGGGTTTCAAACCCATAAATATTGAATCAGACGACGGCAGAACAGATCCTGCGATATGGATCGAGGACTTCCTCCTGCACATCCACATGGCCCACGGTGATGATCTACACACCATCAAATACCTCCCACTCAAGCTCAAAGGACCAACTCGGCATTGGCTCAACAGCCTGCTAGCAGAATCCATTGGCTGTTGGGAAGATCTGTAAGAAGCATTCCTCGACAACTTCTAGGGCACTTATGTGCGACCACCAGATGCCGATGACTTGAGCCACATAATTCAGTAGTCAGAGGAATCGACCAGGCAATTCTGGACATGGTTCCTGACAAAGAAAAAACAAATCATCGACTGTCCGGATGCAGAGGCCCTAGCAGCTTTTAAGCACAACATCCGTGATGAGTGGCTCGCCCGGCACCTTGGCCAGGAAAAGCCGAAATCTATGGCAGCCCTCACGACACTCATGAACCGCTTTTGCGCGGGAGAGGACAGTTGGCTGGCTCGCAACAATAATATATCAAAGAACCATGGTACTTCGGATACCAAGGATGGCAATGGCAGGTCACGTCGCAACAAACACAAGCGCCGCATCAACAGCGACAATACCGAGGATACGACAGTCAATGCCGGATTCAGAGGCTCTAAACCCGGTCAGCGGAAAAAGCCATTCAAAAGAAGCACCCCGGGCCCGTCCAGTTTGGACCGTATACTCGATTACTCATGTCAAATACACGACACTCCCGACAAGCCAGCCAACCACACCAACATGGAATGTTGGGTGTTCAAGCAGGCCAGCAAGTTAAATGCCGAAAACAAAGATAAGGGGTCACATAGCGATGACGAGGAGGAGCCCCGGCCGCCGAACACCAGAGGACAGAAGAGGTTCCCCCCACAAGTGCGAACGGTGAACATGATATACGCAACCCACATTCCCAAGAGGGAGCGGAAGCGTGCGTTAAGGGACGTATATGCGTTGGAGCCAGTCGCCCCAAAGTTCAACCCATGGTCCTCCTGTCCGATCACCTTCGATCGCAGGGACCATCCCACTAGTATCCGTCATGGCGGATTCGCCGCACTAGTCCTAGACCCAATCATCGACGGATTTCACCTCACTCGAGTCCTTATGGATGGCGGCAGCAGCCTGAACCTGCTTTATTAGGACACAGTGCGCAAAATGGGAATAGACCCCTCAAGGATCAAACCCACAAAAACGACCTTCAAAGGCGTCATACCAGGTGTAGAGGCCCATTGTACAGGCTCAGTCACACTGGAAGTGGTCTTTGGATCCCCGGATAACTTCTGAAGCGAGGAGTTAATCTTCGATATAGTCCCGTTCCGCAGTGGCTATCATGCACTGCTCGGGCGAACCACATTTGCGAGATTCAATGCGGTACCGCATTATGCATACCTCAAGCTCAAGATGCCAGGACCTCGGAGGGTCATCACAGTCAATGGAAACACAGAGCGCTCTCTCCGCACGGAGGAGCACACTGCGGCCCTCGCAGCAGAAGCACAAAGCAGCCTCTTAAGGCAATCCACCAGTTCGGCGATTAAACACCCG
The DNA here is from genome assembly GCF_002162155.2 of Triticum dicoccoides. Classification (NCBI taxonomy): domain Eukaryota; kingdom Viridiplantae; phylum Streptophyta; class Magnoliopsida; order Poales; family Poaceae; genus Triticum; species Triticum dicoccoides. Next base: position 522,606,160 of record NC_041382.1, read on the forward strand.
GACACCTTCAAGCTCGCCCGGAGTAATCGGCAACAAGACCGCCTGGCATGTTCCGAGCTCGCATAGCAATGCGGCCCCCACCCCAGTCCCATCCAAATGGTGAAATCCGTGCCACGCGTACATAATTATGCATTGAAAATACCATGGGCATAGGTGGGGAGGGGGCACGACTACGGCACGCCCCAAGACGCGGCTCAACCGCACTAGGGGCTTCCCGCTTTGTTATTTTTCTCTCTTTCAGGACTTTACTCTCTGGAAACCCCGTCCGGCAGTACGATTGCCGGACACACGATGCAACAACCAAGGAGGCAGAAAGCTACGTCGCACCATGGAACTCCCAGGTGGTCTCTGATAACGAGTGAAATACTTGCTTTAAATACCATTCCTCAGCTTGCCCTTGGAGGGGACATGTCAAATAGTCCTACTTTTTGCTTATCGCACTACTTGTATCATTCTGCTTCGACGCACCTTTTTGAACAAACAATGCATAGCACTAGACTATTACCGCATTCTCTATTCTTTATATATATGTTCATTCATGACATTCAGCACCCGTACACTCTGGTACGGCCAATACGCCAGGGGCTTAAGCGTACCCCATAATACGGCGTGAAAAGTCCGAACACTTTCGACAGTGCGGCACCCCCAACTTATAGCATTATATGCATCAGCTCCGAATCATGTCTTGGGTCAATAGTTGGGTTTTCCCGGCTCCCATGTTTTGGTACCTTATGTTCCGCTATATCGGCTAAGGTAGCACTGGGAGAACTACTGCGATTGTGCCCCGGTTCATCTGGGCAAGCACCTAAGTAGAGAAAGCTAAAACTGACTGTCATGATAAGGCGAGAGCTGGTCGCTGTTCGAGAGGTCTCGAGTCCCTAAAGACTTATGCCGCTTAGAGCGAGGAGTCGGCTTTGTACGGCTTAAGGCGTGTATAGCGCCCCGAATTCGGCCTTCCGAATACTAGGGGCTTTGCCAAAACTATGCGCCCCCACCGACCTGGTAAAACTCGCTTATCCCCCAAGCGCCGTAATTGATGGCGCGGTTGGGTTACCCACATCCGTATTGATGGGAATCCTGTAATAAGGGGACACGATCTCTGCTTCGACAAGACGTGCCAAGGAAACCGCCTTGCGAAACACGCTGAGATAGGTTATGAAAAACAATTCGAATAAAGACCTGGCTGTGGTGTGATGTCACGCTACGGGGTACGTCAGCAGATTAGATTTGTGGAAATATTATTCTCTCTATGGTGGTATGTGGAACTTGTTTTGCAGAGCCGGACACGATCCTCGTGTTCAAAATCTTCTATGAAGTATTCGAAGGAGGAACCCGCCTTGCAATGCCGAAGACAATCTGCGCGCCGGACTCATCGTCATTGAAGCCTGGTTCAGGGGCTACTAAGGGAGTCCTGGATTAGGGGGTATCCGGACAGCCGGATTATATTCTTTGGCCGGACTGTTGGACTATGAAGATACAAGATTGAACACTTCATCCCGTGTCCGGATGGGACTCTCCTTGGCGTGGAAGGAAAGCTTGGCAATACGGATATGTAGATCTCCTTCCTTGTAACCGACTCTGTGTAACCCTAGCCCCCTCCGGTGTCTATATAAATTGGAGGGTTTAGTCCGTAGGACCAAGAACAATATACAATCATACCATGGGCTAGCTTCTAGGGTTTAGCCTCTCTGATCTCATGGTAGATCAACTCTTGTACTACTCATATCACCAAGAACAATCAAGCATGATGTAGGGTTTTACCTCCATCAAGAGGGCCCGAACCTGGGTAAAACATCGTGTCCCCTGCCTCCTGTTACCATCCGCCCAAACGCATAGTTCGGGACCCCCTACCCGAGATCCACCAGTTTTGACACCAACATCGATCATACACGCTAATGCCACACGTAAATAAAAAATGTTGGTACCAAAAATACATAGTGTTTACATAAAATTTATTTTAAATGCACAACTCAAACATCAGCTCTTTGGTTTCCATTATGGGTCCACATATGCTCCACAAAATCACTAAGTAGTTACGCGTGCACATGATGATCTCGAAGATTCTGATGTATATGTAGAAAGTTCATAAGCTGAGCTGCATCTTTATCTTCCGGGATTTGAACTTGTTCTCCAGGCGCTTCAAAATCATTGGTTTGGGCAACACCATCACCCTCATCCTCGACAATCATATTGTGCAAAATAACACAACATGTCGTGAGCTGCCACAAAGTTTCTGATTCCCATATCATTGCATCCCCCATGAACAATTCCCCAACGAGCTTGAAGCACTCTGAACGCCCTCTCCACATCACTCCTAGTTGCTTCTTGCATTGTTGCATAATGTCTTTGTTTCTTGCCCCGTGGTTCGGATATGGTCTTCACAGATGCCGCCCATTGATGATAGATGCCATCAGCAAGATAGTATCCCATGTTGTAGTCACGGCCGTTGACGGTGTAGTTACACGGCGACGACTCCCCATTGCAAAGCCTCCTGAACATCAGAGATCGTTGAAGCACGTTGATGTCATTGTGAGAACCCAACATTCCAAAGAAAGCATGCCAAATTCATAAGTCAGGTGATGTCAGTGCTTCTAGTATGATGGTGGCCTCTTTGGTGTGCCCTTGATACATTCCCCGCAAACCCTTGGGGAAGTTCTTCCATTTCCAATGCATGCAATCAATTGATCAGAGCATTCCTAGAAACCCTCTAGCCTTTCCAATAGCCAACAACTTCTCTATGTCCTGCGCATTTGGTTCTCTCAGATACTCTGCTCCAAACACCTGCACGACGGCGCGGGCAAACTTGACAGTAGTCTTCAGGCATGTGCTCCCCCCATCCCGACCATCTCACAAATGACATCGGTGGCAGTCCCAAGTGCAAGCATCCTCAGAGAGCCATGCACTTCTTCTTAGCAGAGAAAGAAAGTTGGCCGCATCAATCCCTTGTGATCTTGAAGTAGTCATCGTGTGCCTCCACTCCCTCCACAATTCACAAAAACAATGGTTTCCGCATGCGAAAACGGTGTTGAAACCATGGATCATCCGAGAAAGTTGGGTTTGGAGCAAAGTAGTCCTTTTGCATTAGCCGTGCTCTGGACACCCTATCCCGATTGATCGCTCTTCTCCCTTTGATTGATCCCTTGAAGTTGAAATATGCTCCACTTGCTGGTCCATTTCCTCTTGCATGCCCATGAGCACGATCATGTCCACTTTGAAAGTGCTAGTTATCGACTAGAGGGGGGGGGGGTATGAATAGGCAATTTTTATGGAAGTCTTCAAAACATGAGGTCTTTGAAGACAATCAATTAAGTTGAACCTACATGATAAGCAGCGGAAGATAAACTACTCTAGACAGACCATAGTCAAGTAAGCAATATAGAGAAGGCACAAAGACTAATGGTAGCTAAGTAGAATAGATCGGAATGGAAGATAATATGAAGCCAAACAGGTAATAGTCTTTGCACAGTGAAGTCAAACAGATCAGGCAACTATGCAATGACTTCACGAGGACAAACTGAAATGTAAGGAAGGTGGGGGGTATAACCAGTAGCTTGGTGAAGACACGGATTTGGTAGACCAGTTCCAGTTGCTGTGATTGTACGTCTGGTTAGGGAGGCTGAGATTGAACTCAGAAGACCGCGTCTTCACCTTATTCCCCTTGAGTTAAGGACACCCAGTCCTCGCCCAATCGCTCGGGTAAGTCTTCAAGGTAGACTTGCAAACCTTCACAGACTCCATTCACTGGCGATCCACAATGACGCTTGGATCCTTAGAACATGACGCCTAACCGGCTGGAGGATACACGGTCCTCAAGTGTAACAAGTCTTCAGGTCACGGGGTGATACGTCTCCAAGGCATCTATAATTTATGAAGTATTCATGGTAATATATTATCATTCTTGGATGTTTCACAATCATTTTATAGCAAATTTATATCATTTTGGGACTAACCTATTGACCCAGTGCCCAGTGCCAGTTGTTGTTTTTTGCTTGTTTTTTACATTGCAAGAAATCAATATCAAACGGAGTCCAAACACCACGAAACTTTTTGGAGTTTTTTATGGACCAGAACACCTAGTGGGCCAGAGCAGCACCTGGGGGGGTGCCCCGAGGGGGCACAACCCACCAGGGCGCGCCTGGGGGCCCAGACGCGCCTAGGTGAGTTGTGCCCACCTCGGTGGCCTCCCACACCCCCTCTTTACCCTAAAAATTCCAGAAACCCTCGGGGTTAACCTAGATCAGAAGTTCCGCCGCCGCAAGGTTCTGTAGCCACCAAAAACCAATCTAGACCCTGTTTCGGCACCCTGCTGGAGGGGGGAATCATCTCCGGTGGCCATCTTCATCATCCCAGAGGCCACCATGATGAGGAGGGAGTAGTCCACCCTCGAGGCTGAGGGTTTGTACCAGTAGCTATGTGTTTAATCTCTCTCTCTCTCTCATATTCTTGAGATGTCACGATCTTGATGTATCGCGGGCTTTGTTAATATATTCAGATCATATGGTGTTTTCCCCTCTCTATCTTGTTGTGATGAATTGAGTTTTCCCTTTGATATTCGTTGTTACTAGATTGAATACTTTTATGGATTTGAGAACACTTGATATATGTCTTGCAATTGAATACTCGTGGTGACAATGGGGTATCGTATTGATTCACTTGATATATGTTTTGGCACTCAACTCGTGGATTCCTGAGGTGACATTGGGGTAATCAATGCATAGGGGTTGATGCACGTTCTTGTCTTTGTTTCTCCGATAGAAATCTTTGGGCACTCTTTGAAGTTCTTTGTGTTGGATTGAGTATTATGAATATGAATTTGCTTTGGTGTTATTTTAGTACAAACTCTTGGTTAGATTGATCAGAAACAATAGCTTCCTGTTATTTTAGTACAAACTCTAGGATAGATTGATCAGAAAGAATAGCTTTGAGGTGGTTTCGTACCCTACAAACAATTCCGTCTTATGTTCTCTGCTAGATAGGAACTTTGGAGCGATTCTTCGTTGCACGTTGAGGGACGGTTATATGATCCAATTATATTAGCACTATTGAGAGATTGCACTTGTAAGTGCATCTAGTGCCACCCCTAGTTGGTTCTGGAGTATTAACGACAAACTTGGTTGAGGGACTAATGTGTTTGTGAGAATTGCAGGATAACACAAGTAGTAGTCCCATATTGATTCGGCTTACCTACCAGAGATGGCCCCTAAAATTGTATGAAGACATTAAAGATAATGGTGGTCTGTGAAGATTATGAGATAAGAAGACATTCGCATGAAGACTATGGAGTGCGAAAACATAGTTGTTTCATACTTTCCTTTTCTTCTTTGTTGAGTTGAAGGAACCACCGTACTGTTAAGTGGGGTCCAAGTGAACAAAGTCAGAGTGACTGATGTGATGCTCAACCAAATCATATGTCTTCGAGCAAAGACAATGAGAGCAAATCATATCCAGAGCTGGAGGAGTCATGTGACGCCCCAATACCGATGCTCGAGAAGACTTCCATAGGTCCCGGGTTTCTCCGTGTGTTTCATTTTTGCTTGATCCTTTTATTTTGTGCATTGCATCATGCAACCCATTTTAAAACTCAACTAAATAAATTGCATGGATATTCGGTCCATTTAAATCGAGGGATATTCACAATGGTGATTTCTCTTTAGAACATTACCCTCCCAATATTATTAGGGAGCTATATTAAATACTCCATTCTTATGGAATCAACCTAAACACACTTGCATCTTTCTCTTGCCAGCAATCCCTCATCAAGTGCAACACGCCATCTCTAGTTTCTTCCTTTTCAATTCTAACCCATTTGTTGCAAGTGACATTTTTCTGTCACCTAAAAATGTTCATTCTTTTCCTATAATTATTGGACCATGCCATTTACCTCTCTGCCAAATCTCATCCTTTTCTGAGTTGTTTTGGTTGGGTTTAAAATGGGTCAAGTTTGAATTAATTCAAACTTGGATCATTTTCTACCTCTAAAAAAGTTTTCCAAAGCATTTTATTCTAATATCTCAGAAACCCAGGATCCCAGGGCTATTTTTATATACTCCATACCCTTCTCCTTAACCCCTAATCTTTTCTTGTAACATCTGTTTTTTTATTTAAAAAAAGACAGAGTATGAGATTTAAGATGGGGAAGAGAGTGCACAACCCATCTAGCCTCCAACCACCAGCAGTAACTGGGCCGGCCCAAGGCCAAAACCCACCTAACCTAACCTAGCCTCGACCGAACCCTCGCTCTCTCCCTCACCATCGCTCTCTTGCGCCGCCCGAGCCTCTGGCTCGATCTCCTCCTCCCTCAGCGCCATCTCTCCCTCGATCCCATCTCTCTCTCTCATGACCAGCGCCGACCTCGTCCCCCTCCCTCAAGCACGTCGTTGCCTCCCTCCTTCCTGTCCTGCAGCTCATCCCCGACCACCTAGGCCGAAGCTCCCGCTGCTGCGCCTTGGACAGGAGGTCCCCCATGGAGGCCCGCCTCACTTGCAGCGCCCTCTGCTCTGTTCTGCTGCTCTGCCTCCCTTGCCATGGCACCCCATCGGCCAGCGAGCGCAAGCCTGCCGTCGTGCCCGACCGAGTCTCCTCCCTCTACTCTACCCCGCATCCGCACCAACCTCCTTTCCTCTGCTTCGTTCCGGCTCTAGCCGCCCCTTCACGCGCCCCTGTGCTACAGCCGATGCCTCTGCTCGTCATGGCCGCCGGCCATGGAGGCCTCCGTGCTGGCCCTGGTGTGTTTGTGGAGCCACTGGACCATGGCCAAGTCCCACGGCCGTCGCCCTGCATCACGCCAAGTCCCTGCGTCGTGCCCCTGTTGTTGTTGACGCCAAGCCCAACTGTCACCGAACAGGGAATATGCCGAGTACCAGGTCAACAAAATCGCCAAGTTCGTCTTTCGATGGCTCCGAAATCGCCAAGTACCACGACGTCAAGTACCTCTACGCACGGATAACGCCAAGTACATGGATATGCCGAGCTTCTCTCCGAATGTGTGTACGACTACCGTAGCGCCGAAGACCTTGGATGCTCGAACGAGTACCAAACGAAACGCCAAGTACCACTATCGCTGAGTACGACTACTTCCACGATGATACGAGAACAACTACCGTCGACCCTCGAAGCCTCCATGGACGTCAAGTCGCTCGACGTGATCCTGAACATCTACGGAAAATTGTGCAATTAAGAACGTGAAACTACCACCGCCAAGATCACGAGTACCTCTACCGTCGTCATGTACCCCTACTTCCACTACCGAACGTCCCGAGAACGTCTACTTCCCCTACACCGCATCGAACTTGAACCCCTCCGATAACGCACGCTTCGAAGGTATAACCATCGAGACGCCGCCCGTGGATGAATGCTTGTGATGTATGAGTTGCACCCTATGTTTGCACCATGTCCGAGTTGTCACTTGCTCAGTCCTCCTCGTTGCCATGCCGTCCATCTGTGGGCACCCGGAATCCGGGATCACCCCACCATCTTATGTATGCTCCCGTCACTTTTCCTTTTGCACCGGTATTTCCATGAGCTACCGGAAGCGTTATCGTTGCCGTGGCACTCCCTTTCTTTCCGCCACGATGACAAATGCTTCATAATGCTCTTGTCAACTTTTAATAAATAATTGCATAAACTTGATCATGTCATCCGCATCATGATAACAACTTCAAGAATGATTAAAATTGTTGTTGCACCAAATTGCTAAATGCATATGGGGATTTACCAGAATTGTTGTTGTTGTTTCCGGCCTCATTTACAATGCCTAAATATGTTTTCTACTCATGTTTAACCTCTTGCCATGTTTAACAACATTTAATATTGTTGAGTATCTAACCGAGAGTGAACCAAATAAGGATCTGGTGTTCCGTCAATATGCAACTCGTTGCATATTGAGCTCCACTTAATTTGTAGTATTGTTTGTGCACTTTGCCATGCCATGCATATTTAAACCGGACATGCATCATACTTGTTTGCGCATCATGCCATGTTTATGTGATGGTTGTTTACTATGTTGTTTGCTTCTTTCCGGTGTTGCTCCTTCGGTTTAGTTCCGATAATGTCGCGTTTGTGAGGATCCGTTCAACTACGTCCGTTTGTCTTCTTCATGGACTCGTTCTTCTTCCTTGCGGGATCTCAGGCAAGATGACCATACCCTCGAAATCACTTCTATCTTTGCTTGATAGATGCTCGCTCTTTTGCTATGCCTATGCTGCGATACCTACCACATGCTTTACCATGCCTCCCATATTGCCATGTCAAACCTCTAACCCACCTTGTCCTAGCAAACCGTTGTTTGGCTATGTTACTGCTTTGCTCAGCCCCTCTTATAGCGTTGCTAGTTGCAGGTGAAGATTGGAGTTTGTTCCATGTTGGAACATGGATATTTGTTGGGATATCACAATATCTCTTATTTAATTAATGCATCTATATACTTGGTAAAGGATGGAAGGCTCGGCCTTATGCCTGGTGTTTTGTTCCACTCTTGCCGCCCTAGTTTTCGTCATACCGGTGTTATGTTCCTTGATTTTGCGTTCCTTACACGGTTGGGTTATAATGGGAACCCCTTGACAGTTTGCCTTGAATAAAACTCCTCCAGCAAGGCCCAACATTGGTTTTACCTTTTGCCACCTAGACTTTTCTTTCCCTTGGGTTCTGCAGACTCAAGGGTCATCTTTATTTAAACCCCCGGGCCAGTGCTCCTCTGAGTGTTGGTCCAAACTAGAGCCCCTTGCAGCGCCACCTCGGGGAAACTCGAGGGCTGGTTTTAGTTGTATGGATTGCTTATCCGGTGTGCCCTGAGAACGAGATATATGCAGCTCCTATCGGGATTTGTTGGCACATTCGGGTGGCTTTGCTGGTCTTGTTTTACCATTGTCGAAATGTCTTGTAACCAAGATTCCGAGCCTGATCGGGCCTTCCTGGGAGAAGGAATATCCTTCGTTGACCGTGAGAGCTTGTGATGGGCTAAGTTGGGACACCCCTGCAGGGATTTGAACTTTCGAAAGCCATGCCCGCGGTTATGGGCAGATGGGAATTTGTTAATGTCTGGTTGTAGAGAACCTGAAACTTAACTTAATTAAAATGCATCAACCGCGTGTGTAGCCATGATGGTCTCTTTCCGGCGGAGTTCGGGAAGTGAACACGGTGTTGGAGTTATGCTTGAACGTAAGTAGTTTCAGGATCACTTCTTGATCATAGTTTCTCGACCGTGCTTTGCCTTCTCTTCTCGCTCTCATTTGCATAAGTTAGCCACCATATATGCTAGTGCTTGCTGCAGCTCCACCTCATACCATTTACCTACCCATATGTTGGGGAACGTAGTAATTTCAAAAAATTTCCTACGCACACGCAAGATCATGGTGATGCATAGCAACGAGAGGGGAGAGTGTTGTCTACATACCCTCGTAGACCAGAAGCGGAAGCTTTATGACAACGCGGTCGATGTAGTTATACGTCTTCACGGCCCGATCGATCAAGCGCCGAAAATACGGCACCTCCGAGTTTTAGCACACGTTCAGCTCGATGACGATCCCTGGACTACGATCCAGCAAAGTGTCGGGGAAGAGTTCCGTCAGCATGATGGCGTGGTGAGGATCTTGATGTTCTACCGTCGCAGGGCTTCGCCTAAGCACCGCTACAATATTATCGAGGACTATGGTGGAAGGGGGCACCGCACAGGGCTAAGAAAACGATCACGAGGATCAACTTGTGTGTCTAGAGGTGCCCCCTTGACCCCGTATATAAAGGAGCAAGGGGGGTGCGGCCGACCCTAGGAGGAGGCGCGCAGGAGGAGTCCTACTCCTACCGGGAGTAGGACTCCCCCCTTTCCCTAGTTGGATTAGGACTTGGGGGGAAGGAGGAGA
>NC_041382.1:522616275-522671450 GCF_002162155.2 Triticum dicoccoides
GGCAGCCCCTAGGCCTCCTCTTCTCTTCCTCCACTAGGCCTATTAAGGCCCATTAGGTTACCGGGGGGTTCCGGTAGCCTCCCAGTACTCCGGTAAAATGCCGATTTCACCCGGAACACTTCCGATGTCCAAACATAGGCTTCCAATATATCAATCTTTATGTCTCGACCATTTTGAGACTTCTCATCATGTCCGTGATCACATCTGGGACTCCGAACAAACTTCGGTACATCAAAATATATAAACTCATATTGAAACTGTCATCATAACGTTAAGCGTGCGGACCCTACGGGTTCGAGAACAATGTAGACATGACCGAGACACGTCTCTGGTCAATAACCAATAGCGGAACCTGGATGCTCATATTGGCTCCTACATATTCTACGAAGATCTTTATCGATCAGACCTCATAACAACATACGTTGTTCCCTTTGTCATCGGTACGTTACTTGCCCGAGATTTGATCGTCGGTATCTTAATACCTAATTCAATCTCGTTACAGGCAAGTCTCTTTACTTGTTCCGTAATATATCATCTCACAACTAACTCATTAGTTGTAATGCTTGCAAGGCTTATGTGATGTGCATTACCGAGAGGGCCCAGAGATACCTCTCCGACAATCGGAGTGACAAATCCTAATATCGAAATACGCCAACCCAACATGTACCTTTGGAGACACCTGTAGAGCTCCTTTATAATCACCCAGTTACGTTGTGACGTTTGGTAGCACACAAAGTGTTCCTCCAACAAACGGGAGTTGCATAATCTCATAGTCATAGGAACATGTATAAGTCACGAGGAAAGCATTAGCAACATACTAAACGATCGGGTGCTAAGCTAATGGAATGGGTCATGTCAATCACATCATTCTCCTAATGATGTGATCCCGTTAATCAAATGACAACACATGTCTATGGTTAGGAAACATAACCATCTTTGATTAACGAGCTAGTCAAGTAGAGGCATACTAGTGACGTTTAGTTTGTCTATGTATTCACACAAGTATTATGTTTCCAGATAATACAATTCTAGCATGAATAATAAACATTTATCATGATATAAGGAAATAAAGAATAACTTTATTATTGCCTCTAGGGCATATTTCCTTCAGTCTCCCACTTGCACTAGAGTCAATAATCTAGATTTACACAGTAATGATTCTAACACCCATGGAGCTTTGGTGCTGATCATGTTTTGCTCGTGGAAGAGGCTTAGTGAACGGGTCTGCTACATTCAGATCCGTATGTATCTTGCAAATCTCTATGTCTCCCACCTGGACTAGATCCCGGATGGAGTTGAAGCGTCTCTTGATGTGCTTGGTTCTCTTGTGAAATCTGGATTCCTTTACCAAGGCAATTGCACCAGTATTGTCACAAAAGATTTTCATTGGACCCGATGCACTAGGTATGACACCTAGATCAGATATGAACTCCTTCATCCAGACTCCTTCGTTTGCTGCTTCCGAAGTAGCTATGTACTCCGCTTCACATGTAGATCCCGCCACAATGCTTTGTTTAGAACTGCACCAACTGACAGCTCCACCGTTTAATGTAAACACGTATCCGGTTTGTGATTTAGAATTGTCCGGATCAGTGTCAAAGCTTGCATCAACGTAACCATTTATGATGAGCTCTTTGTCACCTCCATATACGAGAAACATATCCTTAGTCCTTTTCAGGTATTTCAGGATGTTCTTGACCGTTGTCCAGTGATCCACTCCTGGATTATTTTGGTACCTCCCTGCTAGAATTATAGCAAGACATACATCAGGTCTGGTACACAGCATTGCATACATGATAGAGCCTATGGCTGAAGCATAGGGAACATCTTTCATTTTCTCTCTATCTTCTGCAGTGGTCGGGCATTGAGTCTTACTCAATTTCACACCTTGTAACACAGGCAAGAATCCTTTCTTTGCTTGATCCATTTTGAACTTCTTCAAAATTTTGTCAAGGTTTGTGCTTTGTGAAAGTCCAATTAAGCGTCTTGATCTATTTCTATAGATCTTAATGCCCAATATGTAAGCAGCTTCACTGAGGTCTTTCATTGAAAAACTCTTATTCAAGTGTCCCTTTATGCTATCCAAAAATTCTATATCATTTCCGATTAGTAATATGTCATCTACATATAATATCAGAAATGCTACAGAGCTCCCACTCACCTTTTTGTAAATACAGGCTTCTCCAAAAGTTTGTACAAAACCAAATGCTTTGATCACACTATCAAAATGTTTATTCCAACTCCGAGAGGCTTGCACCAGTCCATAAATGGATCGCTGGAGCTTGCACACTTTGTTAGCTCCCTTTGGATCGACAAAACCTTCCGGCTGCATCATATACAACTCTTCTTCCAGAAATCCATTCAGGAATGCAGTTTTGACATCCATCTGCCAAATTTCATAATTATAAAATGCGGCAATTGCTAACATGATTCGGACAGACTTAAGCATCGCTACGGGTGAGAAGGTCTCATCGTAGTCAATCCCTTGAACTTGTCGAAAACCTTTTGCGACAAGTCGAGCTTTGTAGAGAGTAACATTACCATCAGCGTCAGTCTTCTTCTTGAAGATCCATTTATTCTCAATTGCTTGCCGATCATTGGGCAAGTCAACCAAAGTCCACACTTTGTTCTCATACATGGATCCTATCTCAGATTTCATGGCTTCAAGCCATTTTGCGGAATCTGGGCTCATCATCACTTCTTCATAGTTCGTAGGTTCATCATGATCTAGTAGCATGCCTTCCAGAATAGGATTATCGTACCACTCTGGTGTGGATCTTACTCTGGTTGATCTATGAGGTTCAGTAGTATCTTGTTCTGAAGTTTCATGATCATCAGCTTCCTCACTAATTGGTGTAGGTGTCACAGAAACCGGTTTCTATGATGTACCACTTTCCAATAAGGGAGCAGGTACAGTTACCTCATCAAGTTCTACTTTCCTCCCACTCACTTCTTTCGAGAGAAACTCCTTCTCTAGAAAGTTTCCGAATTTAGCAACAAAAGTCTTGCCTTCGGATCTGTGATAGAAGGTGTATCCAATAGTTTCCTTTGGATATCCTATGAAGACACATTTCTCCGATTTGGGTTCGAGCTTATCAGGTTGAAGCTTTTTCACATAAGCATCACAGCCCCAAACTTTCAGAAACGACAACTTTGGTTTCTTGCCACACCATAGTTCATAAGGCGTCGTCTCAATGGATTTTGATGGTGCCCTATTTAACGTGAATGCGGCCGTCTCTAAAGCATAACCCCAAAACGATAGCGGTAAATCGGTAAGAGACATCATAGATCACACCATATCTAGTAAAGTACGATTACGACGTTCGGACACACCATTACGTTGTGGTGTTCCGGGTGGCGTGAGTTGCAAAACTATTCCGCATTGTTTCAAATGTACACCAAACTCGTAACTCAAATATTCTCCTCCATGATCAGATCGTAGGAATTTTATTTTCTTGTTACGATGATTTTCAACTTCACTCTGAAATTCTTTGAACTTTTCAAATGTTTCAGACTTATGTTTCATTAAGTAGATATACCCATATCTGCTTAATTCATCTGTGAAGGTGAGAAAATAACGATATCTGCCACGAGCCTCAACATTCATCGGACCACATACATCTGTATGTATGATTTCCAACAAATCTGTTGCTCTCTCCATAGTACCAGAGAACGGTGTTTGGGTCATCTTGCCCATAAGGCACGGTTCGCAAGTACCAAGTGATTCATAATCAAGTGGTTCCAAAAGTCCATCAGTATGGAGTTTCTTCATGCGCTTTATATCGATATGACCTAAACGGTAGTGCCACAAATAAGTTGCACTATCATTATCAACTCTGCATCTTTTGGTTTCAACATTATGAATATGTGTGTCACTACTATCGAGATTTAATAAGAATAGACCACTCTTCAAGGGTGCATGACCATAAAAGATGTTACTCATATAAATAGAACAACCATTATTCTCTGATTTAAATGAATAACCGTCTCGCATCAAACAAGATCCAGATATAATGTTCATGCTCAACGCTGGCACCAAATAACAATTATTTAGGTCTAATACTAATCCCGAAGGTAGATGTAGAGGTAGCGTGCCGACCGCGATCACATCGACTTTGGAACCATTTCCCACGCGCATCGTCACCTCGTCCTTAGCCAATCTTCGCTTAATCCGTAGTCCCTGTTTCGAGTTGCAAATATTAGCAACAGAACCAGTATCAAATACCCAGGTGCTACTGTGAGCATTAGTAAGGTACACATCAATAACATGTATATCACATATACATTTGTTCACCTTGCCATCCTTCTTATCCGCCAAATACTTGGGGCAGTTCCGCTTCCAGTGACCAGTCTGCTTGCAATAGAAGCACTCAGTTTCAGGCTTAGGTCCAGATTTGGGTTTCTTCTCCTGAGCAGCAACTTGCTTGCTGTTATTTTTGAAGTTCCCCTTCTTCTTCCCTTTGCCCTTTTTCTTGAAACTAGTGGTCTTGTTGACCATCAACACTTGATGCTCCTTCTTGATTTCTACCTCCGCAGCTTTCAGCATTGCGAAGAGCTCGGGAATTGTCTTATTCACCCCTTGCATATTATAGTTCATCACGAAGCTCTTGTAGCTAGGTGGAAGTGATTGGAGAATTCTGTCAATGACGCAATCATCTGGAAGATTAACTCCCAATTGAATCAAGTGATTATTATACCCAGACATTTTGAGTATATGCTCACTGGCAGAACTGTTCTCCTCCATCTTGCAGCTATAGAACTTATTGGAGACTTCATATCTCTCAATCCAGGCATTTGCTTGAAATATTAACTTCAACTCCTGGAACATCTCATATGCTCCATGACGTTCAAAACGTCGTTGAAGTCCCGATTCTAAGACGCAAAGCATGGCACACTGAACTATCGAGTAGTCATCAGCTTTGCTCTACCAGACGTTCATAACATCTGGTGTTGCTCCAGCAGCAGGCCTGGCACCCAGCGGTGCTTCCAGGACGTAATTCTTCTGTGCAGCAATGAGGATAATCCTCAAGTTACGGACCCAGTCCGTGTAATTGCTACCATCATCTTTCAACTTTGCTTTCTCAAGGAACGCATTAAAATCCAACAATACCGCCGAACCAAAGTATGACATGCTGGTAAGCAGTATGACTTATATCGCCCACAACTCACTTGTGTTCTAGTCGTGCATATAACATCAACACATAAAACCTAGGCTCGGATGCCACTGTTGGGGAACGTAGTAATTTCAAAAAAATTCCTACGCACACGCAAGATCATGGTGATGCATAGCAACGAGAGGGGAGAGTGTTGTCTATGTACCCTCGTAGACCAGAAGAGGAAGCGTTATGACAACGCGTTTGGTGTAGTCGTACGTCTTCACGGCCCGGCCGATCAAGCGCCGAAACTACGGCACCTCCGAGTTTTAGCACACGTTCAGCTCGATGATGATCCCCGGACTCCGATCCAGCAAAGTGTCGGGGAAGAGTTCCGTCAGCACGATGGCGTGGTGACGATCTTGATGTTCTACCGTCGCAGGGCTTCGCCTAAGCACCGCTACAATATTATCGAGGACTATGGTGGAAGGAGGCACCGCACACGGCTAAGAAAATGATCACAAGGATCAACTTGTGTGTTTAGAGGTGCCCCCTTGCCCCCGTATATAAAGGAGCAAGGGGGGGTGCGGCCGGCCCTAGGAGGAGGCGCGCAGGAGGAGTCCTACTCCTACCGGGAGTAGGACTCGCCCCTTTCCCTAGTTGGATTAGGACTTGGGGGGAAGGAGGAGAGGGAAGAAAGGAAAGGGGGGGCGCCGCCCCCCCTCATTGTCCAATTCGGACTTGGGGGGGGGAGGGGTGCACGGCAGCCCCTAGGCCTCCTCTCCTCTTCCTCCACTAGGCCCATTAAGGCCCATTAGGTTACCGGGGGTTCCGGTAGCCTCCCGGTACTCCGTTAAAATGCTGATTTCACCCGGAACACTTCCGATGTCCAAATATAGGCTTCCAATATATCAATCTTTATGTCTCGACCATTTCGAGACTCCTCGTCATGTCCGTGATCACATCCGGGACTCCGAACAAACTTCGGTACATCAAAATATATAAACTCATATATAAACTGTCATCATAACGTTAAGCGTGCGGACCCTACGGGTTCGAGAACAATGTAGACATGACCGAGACACGTCTCCGATCAATAACCAATAGCGGAGCCTGGATTCTCATATTGGCTCCTACATATTCTACGAAGATCTTTATCGGTCAGACCGCATAACAACATACGTTGTTCCCTTTGTCATCGGTATGTTACTTGCCCGAGATTCGATCGTCGGTATCTTATTACCTAGTTCAATCTCGTTACCTGCAAGTCTCCTTACTCGTTCCTTAATATATCATCTCATAACTAACTCATTAGTTGTAATGCTTGCAAGGCTTATGTTATGTGCATTACCGAGAGGGCCCAGAGATACCTCTCCGACAATCGGAGTGACAAATCCTAATCTCGAAATACGCCAACCCAACATGTACCTTTGGAGACACCTATAGAGCTCCTTTATAATCACCCAGTTACGTTGTGATGTTTGGTAGCACACAAAGTGTTCCTCCGGCAAACGGGAGTTGCATAATCTCATAGTCATAGGAACATGTATAAGTTATGAGGAAAGCAATAGCAACATACTAAACGATCGGGTGCTAAGCTAATGGAACGGGTCATGTCAATCACATCATTCTCCTAATGATGTGATCCCGTTAATCAAATGACAACACATGTCTATGGTTAGGAAACATAACCATCTTTGATTAACGAGCTAGTCAAGTAGAGGCATACTAGTGACGTTTAGTTTGTCTATGTATTCACACAAGTATTATGTTTCCAGATAATACAATTCTAGCATGAATAATAAACATTTATCATGATATAAGGAAATAAAGAATAACTTTATTATTGCCTCTAGGGCATATTTCCTTCACCATAAGCTTAAATAGTCTCGATCGCGAGGGTGTGAGATTGCTGAGTCCCCGTGACTCACATATACTTCCAAAACCAGCTTGCAGGTGTCGATGATATCGTGCAGGTGACGAAACCGAGCTAAGGAGGAGCTCGATGAAGATCGTGTTTGTTATGTTGTTCTGTTTTTCAGTTGATCAGTAGTGGAGCCCAGTTGGGACGATCGGGGATCTGTGTAGCATTTGGGGTAGTCTTCTTTTTATTTTGGTTCCGTAGTCGGACCTTGAATGTATCTGGATGATGTAATGCTTTATTCATGTATTGTGTGAAGTGGCGATTGTAAGCCAACTATGTACCTTTTTCCCTTATGTATTACATGGGTTGTGTGAAGATTACCTCACTTGCGACATTGCTTACAATGCGGTTATGCCTCTAAGTCGTGCTTCGACACGTGGGAGATATAGCCGCATCGTGCGCGTTACAAGTTGGTAATCAGAGCCTTCCCCGACTTTAGGAGCCCCCTGCTTGATCGAATCGTTGGTGTTGTTGAGTCTAGAAAAATGTTTTGAGTCATTTAGGATTATATATATCGGAGAGTAGGATTCTTTTTACTCCTCAGTCCCTTCATCGCTCTGGTGAGGTATCCTGACGTAGAGTTTTGACTCTTCTCTTCTCAAATTTCACTAATTTTTTTTAGGATCATGCGGGTATCTTGTAACCGTTCTGATCGTTTTGTGACGAGAACATTGTTCTTGGTGCCTCCTGACATTTAGGGGTTGTGGCAGTGTCTCGGGGAGTTGAGCTCCGAGGTGTTGTCGTCACAATTTTATCGTTGCAGTTCTGGAATACCTGAGTTTCGCCGACATCGAAAATCTCTTTTATGCAGTTGTTGGTGAGATAACCTCGACGCCACCCAGTACTGGGGCGGGAGTTCGGGAGTATTTCCATAATTCGTATAACGGATGCTTTTCGAAGGTTGAGGTAAACGATTTCCGAAGGTTTCTTGGTTATGTGTTGAAGGATGGATACAGCTGAATGTAGGATTTGTGTAGTTTTGGGTGAGATATTATGCTTCCCCTGTATCCCCAACACCTGATTGCATAACTGGAAAGTTTCGGGAGTTTATAAGTGGGAATTCAAGTAGCTCTTAGGATATCTTTCCGACAGATGTATGATATGAAATTGGGGTTCGACGTCTAGTGGTCTGCCTATCCACGGTTGGTTTTACAGTGGTCTCGTTGTGTCTTAAAGAGTCCTTGGCTATGCTGACTCGGGGACGCTTCGTATGTCGTGTGCACTGCCTTGTACATGATGGTGCTGTACGATCAAGCCTATGTAGGCCCCACCACGAAAACTTCGGACGAAATCTCTATCATATGTTTGTTCCGGCTTTTCTGCAAGCCAATCCTTTGTTTTGTTTTCAGTTGTGGTATTCGAGTTGCTTCGAAGTCAAATGTTGATTCCATACCTTTCCTAAACGGTGTTCTCATATTCCTGTGTGAACACTAATCCTTTTGGATCATCAAGATTGTCATGTTAATTCTTTTTCAACCGGTGTGCTTCTCTTCAAGCGGATCCGTTCTTTTTCAACATCCGCAAGATTCAATCTCAGCTTTCTCAACGGTGTTCGTTTCATCCGTTCCAAGTTTCCTTTGTTTTCCCGCCCTCCCACGCTTTTCCTTTAAGGAGTCAAATTTTCTTATCAAGTATCCGTTTTATGGTTGTGAAGTCTCTTCATTCGTTTCAATCATTGGTCTTACCCGGTGGTTCTCTTGAAGATGCTCTACTAGTTCATCATTCTTCATTCTTTTCCTTCTCCGGTGGATTCAAGTCAAGCATTGTTGATCATATCCTTTTCCTCGTTTCAATACCTTCTCTTGCCGGTGCACCTCATATTCAGTCATTTCTCGCTATTCAATTGTTCCTGAGTGCTCAAGATATCCCGAAGATTCGTTCTTACACTCTGCTTTCGTTCAAGCTCTTTCGAGGATGTTATCTCATTCAAGCCATTTAAATTCAACCGGTGGAATCTCTCTTTTCAAGCAATCGTTCAACGGTGTTTATTTTGAGTGGGCCCTGACCCACAGGTCTTTTCCCAGGATCTTACCTGACTTATCTATTTTCCCGGAGCTATTCTCAAATTCTTTTCGAAGTTTGACATAAGAATGATTCATCTTCAGTCATATGTATTTCTCCAAGATCTTTCAAATTCTTTTCATTGTTGGTTCAACTTTTCCATTCTTCTTTTTTCCGGAGTATCTCAACAATTTGGTGGTGTTTCTCATCGTAATTCTCAGATTTTGATGACCGAAGAAGAGTTTTTCCTCCATATCTTATCCGCTCTCTCAGAGATTCATGGTTCTAGCTTGATGTCATCCTCTCATAATTGTTTTGATTGTGGAAATTCTTTTCATCCTTCCGGAGCAATTCAGGAGTCTTTTCAGTTTGATTCTCCGGAGGCCATCAATTCAGGATTATTCATTCCAGCTTTCAGCTCTCGTTATCCAAATCTTACCGGTGCATCATTCAAATATCCTCTAAGCAGCTCGTGATCTTTTCGTTCACTTGCATCTAAACTCTCTCAAGTTTCTTCGTTCATTTCATAATTCTTCATGGTGTTTCTTTATCTTTTCTTCAATCGTTTTTCAATTCTTATGGTGATTCATTCAAGATTTCTCTTCCTTTGTTATCATATCAATTCATTCATTCTTTCCAAATTCTACCGGCGGATCGTTGAAGACCCTCTCAAGTTGCGCTATATCTCTCTTAATCCTTTTCAACGAGAATAAGTAGTATGCCAAATCCGTTTGCTCGTCATCAATTAAATTGGTGAAGGATACGCATAACATAATTCTTATTTTTGTTCATCCAAGTGATTAATTCCCGCTTTCCGGAGTGGTTCATCATATCAAATTCTCGGTTTCAATTGTTTCATCTTTTCTTCCCGGAATTCCAAGCTCTCTCAATTATAGCATCGTGAAGCTCCGTCTAAATCATTGCAAGGCTTCAACCTTATTCTTTTCATCCTTCTTTTCGTGTGATCATTCTTTTGTTGCCGGAGTTCTTCATGGAGGTTCTACATGATGGTTCATCAAGGATTTATTTCCTTCTCGAAGCGTTCATCAAGATTCTTTTCAGAGGAGCTCAAGTATTCTTCTTCATGCAATCCGGAGTGCAATTCCTTCTACCTTATCTTTTCAGGTGGTGTTATGTCATTTTGACAATTTCTTTCGTGTTTCATGATTCGCAAGTTGTCAGGAATGAGTTAGTTAAACCCATCAATTTCTTCGAGCATGAGCTCTTCTAAATCCATCATTCTCTTTGTCGGAGTATCTTGGTTTATATTTCACCGAAAGCCCTCCATTGGGAATGTTGCTAATTATGGTGCTTATAAATGACCCAAGCTCTTCATTTATCCTCCCGGTGAAATAAGTTCTCGTCTCCTTGTTGATATCAATCCAATCTATCATTTCCGTTAGTGGCAGAATTTCACCTCATAGTTTTGAGACATTTTCCATAAGACCACAACAAGTTTACTCTTTTCATTGTTGGTTTACCAACAACTCCATTCGACCCTTACCTTCAAGATGCTTTCAAGCTCATTTGAGGTAGAAGATATTGTTTTCTCCTCTGTTCATTCCATTCCATCCTCTCAGTTCTTCCAGAGGCATTGTGATGTTGCTCTCTTCAACCCATCTTCTTGTTTTGTCAGATCATGTTCTTTCCTTTGCTTAGCCATTTAACAGGAGTGTTGTGTCCTCTGCTCAAGTTCTTTTCAGCTAATAAATTTTCTTATCATTTTTCAACCGGAGTGCTGCCCGAATTTGGTCTTCCTTGATCCCCTTCCCTACCGGAGTGCTTTCAACTTCGTTTTTCTCCATTGCATTCTTTCTTCAATATGTTCATCATCTCAAGGTTCTTTGGTTTCACTCGTTTGTCAAAGAAGCAACTTAGTTTTACCATTTGTCTTCCTCTTCCGTTTCTCCCCGGTGCCATCCTAGATCTCGGGACGAGATCCTCTCGTAGTGGTGGAGTGTTGTGACGCCCCAAGACCGATGCTCGAGAAGACTTCCATAGGTTCCGGGTTTCTCCGTGTGTTTCATTTTTGCTTGCTCCTTTTATTTTGTGCATTGCATCATGCAACCCGTTTTAAAACTCAACTAAATAAATTGCATGGATCTTCGGTCCATTTAAATTGAGGGATATTCACAATGGTGATTTCTCTTTAGAACATTACCCTCCCAATATTATTAGGGAGCTTTATTAAATACTCCATTCTTATGGAATCAACCTAAACACACTTGCATCTTTCTCTTGCCAGCAATCCCTCATCAAGTGCAACACCCCATCTCTAGTTTCTTCCTTTTCAATTCTCACCCATTTGTTGCAAATGACATTTTTCTGTCACCTAAAAATGTTCATTCTTTTCCTATAATTATTGGACCATGCCATTTACCTCTCTACCAAATCTCATCTTTTTCTGAGTTGTTTTGGTTGGGTTTAAAATGGGTCAAGTTTGAATTAATTCAAACTTGGACCATTTTCTACCTCTAAAAAAGTTTTCCAAAGCATTTTATTCTAATATCTCAGAAACCCAGGATCCCCTGGCTATTTTTATATACTCCATACCCTTCTCCTTAACCCCTAATCTTTTCTTGTAACATCTATTTTTTATTTTTTTAAAAAGACAGAGTATGAGATTTAAGATGGGGAAGAGAGTGCACAGCCCATCTCGCCTCCAACCACCAGCAATAACTGGGCCGGCCCAAGGCCAAAACCCACCTAACCTAACCTAGCCTTGACCGAACCCTCGCTCTCTCCCTCACCATCGCTCTCTTGCACCGCCCGAGCCTCTGGCTCGATCTCCTCCTCCCTCAGTGCCATCTCTCCCTCGATCCCATCTCTCTCTCTCTCATGACCAGCGCCGGCCTCGTCCCCCTCCCTCAAGCACGTCGTCGCCTCCCTCCTTCCTCTCCTGTAGCTCGTCCCCGACCACCTAAGCCGAAGCTCACGCTGTTGCGCCTTGGACAGGAGGTCCCCCATGGAGGCCCGCCTCACTTGCAGCACCCTCTCCTCTGTTCCGCTGCTCTGCCTCCCTTTCCATGGCGCCCCATCGGCCGGCGAGCCCAAGCCTGCCGTCGTGCCCGACCGAGTCTCCTCCCTCTACTCTACCCCGCATCCGCGCCAACCTCCTTTCCGCTGCTTCATTCGCGGCTCCAGTTGCCCCTTCACGCGCCCCTGTGCTACAGCCGACGCCTCTGCTCGTCATGGCCGCCGGCCATGGAGGCCTCCGTGCTAGCCCTGGTGTGTTCGTGGAGCCACTGGATCATGGACAAGTCCCGCGGCCGTCGCCCTGCATCGCGCCAAGTCCCTGCATCGTGCCCCTGTTGTTGTTGATGCCAAGCCCAACTATCAGCGAACAGGGAATATGCCGAGTACCGGGTCAATGAAATTGCCAAGTTCGTATTTCAATGTCTCCGAAATCGCCAAGTACCACGACGTCAAGTACCTCTACGCACGGATAACGCCAAGTACATGGATACGCCGAGCTTCTCTCTGAATGTGTGTACGACTACCGTAGCGCCGAAGACCTTGGATGCTCGAACGAGTACCGAACGAAATGCCAAGTACCACTATCACCGAGTACGACTACTTCCACGATGATACGAGAACAACTACCGTCGACCCTCGAAGCCTCCGTGGACGTCAAGTCCCTTGCCGTGATCCCGAACATCTACGGAAAATTGTGCAATTAAGAACGTGAACCACTACCGCCGCCAAGATCACGAGTACCTCTACCGTCGTCATGTACCCTACTTCCACTATCGAATGTCCCGAGAATGTCTACTTCCCCTACACCGCATCGAACTTGAACCCCTCCGATAACGCACGCTTCGAAGGTATAACCATCGAGACGCCGCCCGTGGATGAATGCTTGCGATGTATGAGTTGCACCCTATGGTTGCACCGTGTCCGAGTTGTCACTTGCTCGGTCCTCCTTGTTGCCATGCCGTCCATCCGTGGGAACCCGGAATCCGGGATCACCCCACCATCTTTTGTATGCTCCCATCACTTTTCCTTTTGCACCGGTATTTCCATGAGCTAACTGAACCGTTATCGTTGCTGTGGCACTCCCTTTCTTTCCACCACGATGACAAATGCTTCATAATGCTCTTGTCAACTTTTAATAAATAATTGCATAAACTTGATCCTGTCATCCGCATCATGATAACAACTTTAAGAATGATTAAAATTGTTGTTGCACCAAATTGCTAAATGCATATGGGGATTTACCGGAATTGTTGTTGTTGTTTCCGGCCTCATTTAAAATGCCTAACTATGTTTTCTACTCATGTTTCACCTCTTGCCATGTTTAACAACATTTAATATTGTTGAGTATCTAACCGAGAGTGAACCAAATAAGGATGTGGTGTTCCGTCAATATGAAACTTGTTGCATATTGAGATCCACTTAATTTGTAGTATTGTTTGTGTACTTTGCCATGCCATGCATATTTAAACCGGACATGCATCATACTTGTTTGCGCATCATGCCATGTTTATGTGATGGTTGTTTACTATGTTGTTTGCTTCTTTCTGGTGTTGCTCCTTCGGGTTAGTTCCAATAATGTCGCGTTTGTGAGGATCCGTTCGACTACGTCCGTTTGTCTTCTTCATGGACTCGTTCTTTTTCCTTGCAGGATCTCAGGCAAGATGACCATACCCTCGAAATCACTTCTATCTTTGCTTGCTAGATGCTCGCTCTTTTGCTATGCCTATGCTGCGATACCTACCACATGCTTTACCATGTCAAACCTCTAACACACCTTGTCCTAGCAAACCGTTGTTTGGCTATGTTACCGCTTTGCTCAGCCCCTCTTATAGCATTGCTAGTTGTAGGTGAAGATTGGAGTTTGTTCCATGTTGGAACATGGATATTTGTTGGTGTATCACAATATCTCTTATTTAATTAATGCATCTACATACTTGGTAAAGGGTGGAAGGCTCGGCCTTATGCCTGGTGTTTTGTTCCACTCTTGCCGCCCTAGTTTCCGTCATACCGGTGTTATGTTCCTTGATTTTGCGTTCCTTACACGGTTGGGTTATAATGGGAACCCCTTGACAGTTCGCCTTGAATAAAACTCCTCCAGCAAGGCCCAACATTGGTTTTACCTTTTGCCACCTAGCCTTTTCTTTCCCTTGGGTTCTGCAGATACAAGGGTCATCTTTATTTAAACCCCGGGGCTAGTGCTCCTCTGAGTGTTTGTCCAAACTAGAGCCCCTTGCAGCGCCACCTCGGGGAGACTCGAGGGCTGGTTTTAGTTGTACGGATTGCTTATCCGGTGTGCCCTGAGAACGAGATATGTGCAGCTCCTATCGGGATTTGTCGGCACATTTGGGTGGCTTTGCTGGTCTTGTTTTACCATTGTCGAAATGTCTTGTAACCAGGATTCCGAGCCTGATCGGGTCTTCCTGGGAGAAGGAATATCCTTCGTTGACTGTGAGAGCTTGTGATGGGCTAAGTTGGGACACCCCGGCAGGGATTTGAACTTTCGAAAGCCGTGCCCGCGGTTATGGGCAGATGGGAATTTGTTAATGTCTGGTTGTAGAGAACCTGAAACTTAACTTAATTAAAATGCATCAACCGCGTGTGTAGCCGTGATGGTCTCTTTCCGGTGGAGTTCGAGAAGTGAACATGGTGTTGGAGTTATGCTTGAACGTAAGTAGTTTCAGGATCACTTCTTGATCACAGTTTCTCGACCGTGCTTTGCCTTCTCTTCTCGCTCTCATTTGCGTAAGTTAGCCACCATATATGCTAGTGCTTGCTGCAGCTCCATCTCATACCTTTTACCTACCCATAAGCTTAAATAGTCTTGATCGCGAGGGTGTGAGATTGCTGAGTCCCCGTGACTCACAGATACTTCCAAAACTAGCTTGCAGGTGCCGATGATATCGTGCAGGTGACGAAACCGAGCTAAGGAGGAGCTCGATGAAGATCATGTTTGTTATGTTGTTCCGTTTTTTAGTTGATCAGTAGTGGAGCCTAGTTGGGACTTTCGGGGATCTGTGTAGCATTTGGGGTAGTCTTATTTTTATTTTGGTTCCATAGTCAGACCTTGAATGTATCTGGATGATGTAACGCTTTATTCATGTATTGTGTGAAGTGGCGATTGTAAGCCAACTATGTATCTTTTTCCCTTACGTATTGCGTGGGTTGTGTGAAGATTACCTCACTTGCAACATTGCTTACAATGCGGTTATGCCTCTAAGTCGTGCTTCGACACGTCGGAGATATAGCTGCATCGTGGGCGTTACAAGTCAGCTTTACTTGTAGCCCAAGTCAAGCTGCCGCGTGTGTTTGAAATCTGACCATTGGACGCGTGTTAGTTCCTTAGTGACCCAGGGTCATTTTGGACAAATCAGGTCGGGCTGCCTCCTATCTATAAATAGCCCACCCCCTACACCATAAATTGATGGCTGCTCAGAGTTAGTGCAGGACTTCTGTCATTTGAGAGCAACCCACCTATGAAGCATTTGAGAGAGAGAGAGATCCTTGCGAGGACAAAGCCCAAAACACCCAGAGGCAAAGAGTGTTAGGCTTCACTGAAGTATTTCTGTTTGCGTGATCTGAAGACTTGTTACACTTGAGGACTGTGAATCCTCCAGCCAGTTAGGCGTCGCGTTCTGAGCATCCAAGAGTCATTGTGGATCGCCGGTGAACGAAGTCTGTGAAGGTTTGGAAGTCTACCTTGAAGACTTACTAGAGTGATTGGGCGAGGACTATGTGTCCTTAGCCCAAGGGGAATAAGGTGAAGACGCGGTCTTCTGAGTTAAATCTCAGCCTCCCTAACCAGAGGTACAGTTGTCACAGCAACTGGAACTGGTGTACCAAATCCTTGTCTTCACCAAGCTACTGGTTCTGTCCTTCACTTCCCTTTACTTTGCAGTTTGTCTTCATGAAGTCATTGCTTGCCTGTATGATCTAATTGACTTCACTGAGTGAAGACTATTTACTGTTTGGCTTCATACTGTCTTCCATCCTGATCCTTACTACCTAGCTGCTGATAGTTGATAATCCCCAAGTGCAGGAAATTATCGTAGCAATTCCCAGTGGTGGAAGTGATAAGTATGGAGTGTCGAACCCACAAGGAGCTAAAGGTAAGATCAATATTCTCTCAAGTCCTATCTGCCATTGATACGACTCTACGTACACCGAACGTTTGCTTCCAACTAGAAACGAGAAATAAAACTACATTGTGGGTATGAAGAGGATAACTTTGCATGTTATCGGAGAGATAAAATATAAAAGTAGGTGTTGTTATCATAAAGTTAGAATATATTACTAAATATTATAAATAGCAAGTGTTAAATAATGATGGGTCGGTATGCGGAATTATCCTAGGCAATCGTTGACAAGACCGGTGGTCGTCATTGCAATTTCATATGAGGGAGAGGCATAAGCTAACATACTTTCTCTTCTTGGATCATATGCACTTATAATTGGAACTCTAGCAAGCATCCGCAACTACTAAAGATCATTAAGGTAAAACCGAACCATAGCATTAGTGCATCAAGTCCCCTTTATCCCATACGCAACAACCCCTTACTCGGGTTTATGCTTCTGTCACTCAAGCAACCCACTGTAAGCGAATCATGAACGTATTGCAACACCCTACAACAGGAATCCCTCACACTTGCGCGACACGGAGGGCACAATAGGACATCACCAAAATAAAACATACAACTCGTACCAATCTAGATCATCAATCGACCCAAAGATAAAGGATATCTACTCAAAACATCATAGGATGGCAACACATCATTGGATCATAATATGTGGCATAAAGCACCATGTTCAAGTAGGGATTACAGCAGGGTGCGGGAAAGTGGACCGCGTAAAAGAGATGAGGATGGTGATGTTGATGAAGACGATCACCGCGGCGATAATTCCCCTCCCGATGGCACTCCGGTGCCACCGAGAGAGAGGGGGAGAGGTTCTCCCCCTTGTGCTTCCTCCTCCATGGCCTCCCCCCTGGATGGGGAGAGGTTCTCCCTCTGGTCCTTGGCCTTCATGGTGATGATGGTCCCTCCGGGATCCTCCTCCATAGCCTCCGGTGATGATGGCCCCCTCCAGCAGGGTGCCAGAGAGGGCCTAGATTGATTTCTCGTGGCTATAGAGGCTTGCGGCAGTCAAACTTCCGATCTAGGTTTCTTTCTGGAAGTTTGGGTATATATAAGAGGTGTTGGAGTCAGGAACAAGTCAGGGGGGTCCCTGAGGCGGCCACGAGATAGGGGCCCAGGGGGTAGGGCGCGCCCCCACCCTCGTGGTGGCCTCGGGACTCCCCTGGTCCATCTTCGGTACTCCATGGGCTTCTTTTGGTCCAAAAACAATCTTCGTGAATTTTCAAGTCAATTGGACTCCGTTTGATTTTCCTTTTCTGCGATACTCAAAAACAAGGAAAAAACAAAAACTGGCACTGGGCTCTAGGTTAATAGGTTAGTCTCAAAAATCATATAAAACAACATATAAAGGCCCATTAAACATCTAATATGGATAATATAATAGCATGAATACTTCATAAATTATAGATACGTTGGAGACGTATCAATAGTCTTCATGCTTTCACTTCATTACTTACTTGACTATGGCCTGTCTAGTGTAGTCTACCTTCCGCTGCAAATCAATAGGTTCATTCCTATTGTTTGTCTTCAAAGCCCCCATGTTTTGAAGACTTCCATAAAAAATCGCCTATTCATCCCCTCTAGTCGATAACTAGCACTTTCAATTGGTATCAGAGCAAGGTGCTCCCTTGTTCTGTGTGATTCGGTTTAACCACCTGGAGTTTTAGCTATGTCGACTGCAGGGATAATCAAAGTCTCCGCTGCATGCCCTGTCTTTGATGGCACTGATTACCCCTACTAGAAGAATAAGATGCGCATGCATCTTGAAGCCATTGACATCGACCTCTGGTATGTCATCAAGAATGGCGTTCCCAAGGTCGGTGAAGGTGTCACCACTGCCGATGTCCAGAGGTTCATTCAACTGGACTCAACCGCCAAGAACATCATCTGTGGTCTGATACGTCTTCAACGTATCTATAATTTTTTATTGCTCCATGCTATTATAGTATCTATTTTGGATGTTAATAGGCTTATTTTTACACTTTTATATTATTTTTGGGACTAACCTATTAACCGGAGGCCCAGCCCAAATTGCTGTTTTTTGCCTATTTTAGTGTTTCGTAGAAAAGGAATATCAAATGAAGTCCAAACGGAATGAAACCTTCGGGAACGTGATTTTCTCAACAAACGTGATCCAGGAGGCTTGGAGTGGGCGTCAAGAAACAATCGAGGAGGCCACGAGGCAGGGGGCGCGCCCTCCACCCTCGTGGGCCCCTCGTTGCTCCACCGACCTACTTCTTCCTCCTATATATATCCACGTACCCAGCAAACATCCGAGATCACCACGAAAACCTAATTCCACTGCCGCAACCTTCTGTACCCAAGAGATCCCATCTTGGGGCCTTTTCCGGAGCTCCGCCGGAGGGGGCATTGATCACGGAGGGCCTCTACATCAACTCCATGGCCTCTCCGGTGATGTGTGAGTAGTTTACTTCAGACCTTCGGGTCCATAGCTAGTATCTAGATGGCTTCTTCTCTCTCTTTGGATCTCAATACAAAGTTCTCCTAGATTCTCTTGGAGATCTATTCGATGTAATCTTCTTTTGCAGTGTGTTTGTCGAGATCCGATGAATTGTGGGTTTATGATCCAGATTATCTATGAACAATATTTGAATCTTCTCTGAATTCTTTTATGTATGATTGGTTTATCTTTGCAAGTCTCTTCGAATTATCAGTTTGGTTTGGCCTACTAGATTGATCTTTCTTGCAATGGGAGAAGTGCTTAGCTTTGGGTTCAATCTTGCGGTGCTCGATCCCAGTGACAGAAAGGGAAACGACACATATTGTATTGTCGCCATCGAGGATAAAAAGATGGGGTTTATATCGTATTGCATGAGTTTATCCCTCTACATCATGCCATAATGCTTAAGGCATTACTCTGTTCTTATGAACTTAATACTCTAGATGCATGATGGATAGCGGTCGATGTGTGGAGTAATAGTAGTAGATGCAGAATCGTTTCGATCTACTTGTCGTGGATGTGATGCCTATATACATGATCATTCCTAGATATTCTCATAATTATTCACTTTTCTATCAATTGCTCGACAGTAATTTGTTCACCCACCGTAATAGTTATGCTATCTTGAGAGAAGCCACTAGTGAAACCTATGGCCCCCGGGTCTATCTTCCATCATATTAACCTACCGTTATTTCCATTACCATTTATTTTGCTTTATTTACTTTCAATCTATATCATAAAAATACCAAAAATATTTATCTTATTATTATCATCTCTATCAGATCTCACTCTTGCAAGTGGCTGTGAAGGGATTGACAACCCCTTTATCGCATTGGTTGCGAGGTTCTTATTTGTTTGTGTAGGTACGAGGTGACTCGCGCGTGGTCTCCTACTGGATTGATACCTTGGTTCTCAAAAACTGAGGGAAATACTTACGCTGCTTTACTGCACCACCCTTTCCTCTTCAAGGGAAAACCAACGCAGTGCTCAAGAGGTAGCAAGAAGGATTTCTGGCGCCGTTGCCGGGGAGATCTATGCCAAGTCAAGACATACCAAGTACCCATCACAACTCTTATCCCTTGTATTACATTATTTGCCATTTGCCTCTCGTTTCCCCCTCCCCCACTTCACCCTTGCTGTTTTATTCGCCCTTTTTCCGTTTGCTTTAATGTCTTACTTGGCTCATTTGCTCGTTTGGTTGGAATAGTTGTTTATTTATTGCTAAACAGAGAACCTAAGATCTACGGATCCTCATCCGCTTGCTAATCTTTTTAAGAGATCCAATTACGGTGAACCAATTTCTAGTGAGTTTTTGCACTAGATTATCTTTATGAAGTTTTGCTTGAAATTCATGAATCTGAAAATTGTGATGAAGTACTTTATGGAGTGATTCACAATGGATCTTTGAGTAGAAAGCATGATTGCAATGATGATAGTATAAATTCTATTAATGTCAATTGTGCTTATAATATGCAAAACCCTAAGCTTGGGGATGCTAGTTTTGCTATGTCTACTACTTGTTGCAATGATCATGATTGGGGTGATTCTTCTTATGATCTTGAAAACTTATTTAAGCCCCATGATGAATATGAGATTGATTATAATGTTTGCAATAATATTTAAAGTGGTTTTGGAAGAGTGTCAACTTTAGATCCCACATATTTGGAGAATGTTCAATCTTATGAAGTTTTTGATAAAAGTGGGTTTGGATAGGTCATGACTTTAGTTAATGCTAATCCCACTATTTTGAAAGAGTGTCAACTTTGCATACATGTGGATCTTGTTAAGAATATGTTTTGTGATAGCTATATTGTTGAATTTGCTTATGATCCTACATGTAATTATTATGAGAGAGGAAAATATGGTTGTAGAAATTTTCATGTTACTAAATTACCTCTCGTTATGTTGAAATTGCAATTGTTTCTTTCCACTTCCTTGAATATGCTAGTTTTTGCTTGCCTTGATAATTTGTTTGCCTATAAGATGCCTATGCATAGGAAGTATGTTAGACTTAGATGTGTTTGTCACGTGTTTTATGATGCTCTCTTTGTGCTTCAATTCTTGTCTTTCATGTGAGCATCGTTGAAATCGTATGCCTAGCTAAAAGGCTTTAAAAGAAAAGCGCTTGTTGGGAGACAACCCAATATTTTCCTTGCTGTTATTCAATAAATAATTTATCTATCCTCTGTTTTGGTTGTGTTTTTTGTGTTTAATTAGTGTTTGTGCCAAGTAGAACTGTTGGGAAGACTTGGGGAAAGTCTTTTTGATCTTGCTGTAAAAAAACAGAAACTTTAGCACTCATGAGAATTGCAGCCATTTTTTATTGGAGAGTGATATTTACTTAATTATTTTTGAAGATGATTAATAGATAAATTACTCACTTCCAGCAATTTAGTTTAGAATTTTTGGGGTTCCAGAAGTGGTCGAAACCTACAGATTACTACAGACTATTCTGTTTTTCACAGATTCTGTTTTTCGTGTGTTGTTTGCTTATTTTGATGAATCTATGGCTAGTAATAGAGTTTATGAACCATAGAGAAGTTGGAATACAGTAGGTTTAACACCAATATAAATCAATAATTAGTTTATTACAGTACCTTGAAGTGATGGTTTGTTTTCTTTCGCTAACGAAGCTCACGAGATTTTCTATTTTGAGTTTTGTGTTGTTAAATTTTCAAGTTTTGGGTAGAGATTCGATGGATTATGGAACAAGGAGTGGCAAGAGACTAAGAATGGGGATGCCCAAGGCACTCCAAGGTAAAATCCAAGGACAACAAAAAGCCTAAGCTTGGGGATGCCCCGGAAGGCATCCCGTCTTTCGTCTTCGTCTATCGGTAACTTTACTTCGAGCTATATTTTTATTCGCCACATGATATGTGTTTTGCTTGGAGCGTCTTGTATGATTTGAGTCTTTGATTTTTAGTTTACCACAATCATCCTTGCTGTACACACCTTTTGAGATACACACACTGCTACCTCTTGAGCACTGCGTTGATTTTCCCTTGAAGAGGAAAGGGTGATGCAGCAAAGTAGCGTAAGTATTTCCCTCAGTTTTTGAGAACCAAGGTATCAATCCAGTAGGAGGCCATGCACGAGCCCCTCACACCTACACAAACAAATAAAATCCTCGCAACCAACGCAATAAAGGGGTTGTCAATCCCTTCACGGCCACTTACGAAAGTGAGATCTGATAAGATAATATTTTTGGTATTTTATGATAAAGATGCAAAGTAAAGAAAGCAAAATAAACGGAAAAGGAAATAGCTTGTTGATAGAAGATTAATATGATGGAAAATAGACCAGGGGGCCATAGGTTTCACTAGTGGCTTCTCTCGAGAGCATAAGTATTATGGTGGGTAAACAAATTGCTGTTGAGCAATTGACAGAATTGAGCATAGTTATTAGAATATCTAGGTATGATCATGTATATAGGCATCACGTCCGAGACAAGTAGACCGACTCCTGCCTGCATCTACTACTATTACTCCAAACGTCGACCGCTATCCAGCATGCATCTAGAGTATTAATTTCAAAAGAATAGAGTAACACTTTAAGCAAGATGACATGATGTAGAGGGATAAACTCATGCAATACGATATAAACCCCATCTTGTTATCCTCGATGGCAACAATACAATACGTGCCTTGCTGCCCCTACTGTCACTGGGAAAGGACACCGCAAGATTGAACCCAAAGCTAAGCACTTCTCCCATTGCAAGAAAGATCAATCTAGTAGGCCAAACCAAACTGATAATTCGAAGAGACTTGCAAAGATAACCAATCATACATAAAAGAATTCAGAGAAGATTCAAATATTGTTCATAGATAAACTTGATCATAAACCCACAATTCATCGGTCTCAACAAACACACCGCAAAAGAAGATTACATTGAATAGATCTCCACAAGAGAGGGGGAGAACTTTGTATTGAGATCCAAAAAGAGAGAAGAAGCCATCTAGCTATAACTATGGACCCAAAGGTCTGAAGTAAACTACTCGCACTTCATCGGAGAGGCTATGGTGTTGATGTAGAAGCCCTCCGTGATCGATGCCCCCTCTGGCGGAGCTCCGGAAAAGGCCCCAAGATGGGATCTCATGGGTATAGAAGGTTGCGGTGGTGGAATTAGGGTTTTGGCTCCGTATCTGGTAGTTAGGGGGTATGTAGGTATATATAGGAGGAAGAAGTACGTCGGTGGAGCAACATGGGCCCCACGAGGGTGGAGGGCACGCCTAGGGGGGGGGGGGGTAGGCACGCCCCCTACCTCGTGCCCTCCTGGTTGCTTTCTTGACATATGGTCCAAGTCCTCTGGATCATGTTTGTTCCGAAAATCACGTTCCTGAAGGTTTCATTCCGTTTGGACTCCGTTTGATATTCTTTTTCTGCGGAACTCTGAAATAGGCAAAAAACAACAATTCTGGGCTGGGCCTCCGGTTAATAGGTTAGTCCCAAAAATAATATAAAAGTGTATAATAAAGCCCAATAATGTCCAAAACAGGATATAATATAGCATGGAACAATCAAAAATTATAGATACGTTGGAGACGTATCAAGCATCCCCAAGCTTAATTCCTGCTCGTCCTCGAGTAGGTAAATGATAAAAACAGATTTTTTGATGTGGAATGCTACTTGGCATAATTTCAATGTAGTTCTCTTAATTGTGGTATGAATATTCAGATCCGAAAGATTCAAGAAAAAAAATCCAATATTGACATAGAAATAATAATACTTCAAGCATACAACAACAACAACAACAACAACAAAGCCTTTAGTCCCAAACAAGTTGGGGTAGGCTAGAGGTGAAACCCATAAGATCTCGCAACCAACTCATGGCTCTGGCACATGGATAGCAAGCTTCCACGCACCCTTGTCCATAGCTGGCTCTTTGGTGATACTCCAATCCTTCAGGTCTCTCTTAACAGACTCCTCCCATGTCAAATTCGGTCTACCCCGCCCTCTCTTGACATTCTCCGCACGCTTTAGCCGTCCACTATGCACCGGAGCTTCTGGAGGCCTGCGCTGAATATGCCCAAACCATCTCAGACGATGTTGGACAAGCTTCTCTTCAATTGGTGCTACCCCAACTCTATCTCGTATATCATCATTCCGGACTCGATCCTTCCTTCTGTGGCCACACATCCATCTCAACATACGCATCTCCGCCACACCTAACTATTGAACATGTCACCTTTTAGTCGGCCAACACTCAGCGCCATACAACATTGTGGGTCGAACCGCCGTCCTGTAGAACTTGCCTTTTAGCTTTTGTGGCACTCTCTTGTCACAGAGAATGCCATAAGCTTGGCGCCACTTCATCCATCCGGCTTTGATTCGATGGTTCACATCTTCATCAATACCCCCATCCTCCTGCAGCATTGACCCCAAATACCAAAAGGTGTCCTTCTGAGGTACCACCTGGCCATCAAGGCTAACCTCCTCCTCACACCTAGTAGTACTGAAACCGCACATCATGTACTCGGTTTTAGTTCTACTAAGCCTAAACCCTTTCGATTCCAAGGTTTGTCTCCATAACTCTAACTTCCTATTTACCCCCGTCCGACTATTGTCAACTAGCACCACATCATCCGCAAAGAGCATACACCATGGGATATCTCCTTGTATATCCCTTGTGACCTCATCCATCACCAATGCAAAAAGATAATGGCTCAAAGCTGACCCCTGATGCAGTCCTATCTTAATCAGGAAGTCATCAGTGTCGACATCACTTGTTCGAACACTTGTCACAACATTATCGTACATGTCCTTGATGAGGGTAATGTACTTTGCTGGGACTTTGTGTTTCTCCAAGGCCCACCACATGCCATTCTGCGGTATCTTATCATAGGCCTTCTCCAAGTCAATGAACACCATATGCAAGTCCTTCTTTTGCTCCCTATATCTCTCCATAAGTTGTCGTACCAAGAAAATGGCTTCCATGGTCAACCTCCCAGGCATGAAACCAAACTGATTTTTGGTCACGCTTGTCATTCTTCTTAAGCGGTGCTCAATGACTCTCTCCCATAGCTTTATTGTATGGTTCATCAGCTTAATTCCACGGTAATTAGTACAACTCTGAACATCCCCCTTATTCTTGAAGATTGGTACTAATATACTCCGTCTCCATTCTTCTAGCATCTTGTTTGCCCGAAAAATGAGGTTGAAAAGCTTGGTTAGCCATACTATCGCTATGTCCCCGAGACCTTTCCACACCTCAATGGGGATACAATCAGGGCCCATCGCCTTGCCTCCTTTCATCCTTTCTAAAGCCTCCTTAACCTCACACTCCTGGATTCGCCGCACAAAAAAGCATTCTAGTCTCATCAAAGGAGTCGTCCAGTTCAATGGTAGAACTCTCATTCTCCCCATTGAACAGCTTGTCGAAGTACTCCCGCCATCTATGCTTAATCTCCTCGTCCTTCACCAAGAGTTGGCCTGCTCCGTCCTTGATGCATTTGACTTGGCCAATATCCCTCATCTTCCTCTCTCGGATCTTGGCCATCTTATAGATGTCCCTTTCACCTTCCTTCGTGCCTAACCGTTGGTAGAGGTCCTCATATGCCCGACCCCTTGCTTCACCAATAGATCGCTTTGCGGCCTTCTTCGCCATCTTGTACTTCTCTATGTTGTCTGCACTCCTATCCAGGTATAGGCATTTGAAGCAATCTTTCTTCTCTTTAATCGCCTTCTGGACATCATCATTCCACCACCAGGTATCCTTATCTTCGCTTCTCCTTCCCCTGGACACTCCAAGCTCCTCCGAGGCCACCTTATGTCTCTTCAAAATAACATGGCCAAAGAAATTTATCCCTACAAAATCATATAGTCTGGCTATGCTCCATATTCACCACACAAAGTATATAAATCATGCACAACCCTGATGACAAGCCAAGAAATTGTTTCATACTTTTGGTGTTCTCAAACTTTTCAATCTTCACGCAATACATGAGCGTGAGCCATGGACATAGCACTATATGTGGAATAGAATGGGAGAACAATTAAAGGAAATTACCACGCTGTTTTGTAGGACTCTCAAAATAATCTAAGTGAAGCATGAGAGAACAATAGTTTCTATAAAACAAATCCACCACCGTGCTCTAAAAGATATAAGTGAAGCACTAGAGCAAAAACTATATAACTCAAAAGATATAAGTGAAGCACATAGAGTATTCTAACAATTTCCGAATCATGTGTGTCTCTCTCAAAATGTGTGTACAGCAAGGATGATTGTGGCAAACTAACAAATAAATACTCAAATAATACAAGATGCTCCAAGCAAAACACATATCATGTGGTAAATAAAAATATAGCTCGAAGTAAAGTTACTGATGGAAGTAGATGAAAGAGGGGATGCCTTCCGGGGCATCCCCAAGCTTTGGCTTTTAGGTGTCCTTAGATTATCTTGGGGTGCCATCGGCATCCCCAAGCTTAGGATCTTGCCACTCCTTGTTCCATAATCCATCAAATCTTTTACCCAAAACTTGAAAACTTCACAACACAAAACTTAAAGTAGAAAATCTCGTGAGCTCCGCTAGCGAAAGAAAACAAAATACCACTTCAAGGTATTGTAATGAACTCATTATTTATTTATATTGGTGTTAAAACTACTGTATTCCAACTTCTATATGGTTTATAAACTATTTTACTAGCCATAGATTCATCAAAATAAGCAAACAACACACGAAAAACAGAATCTGTCAAAAACAGAACAGTCTGTAGTAATCTGTAGCTAACGCAAGTTCTGGAACCCCAAAAATTCTAAAATAAATTGCTGGACGTGAGGAATTCATATATTAATCATATGCAAAAATAATTAACTAAATATCACTTTCAAAATAAAAATGGCAGCAATTATCGTGAGCGCTAAAGTTTCTGTTTTTTTACAGCAAGATTAAAAAGACTTTCCCCAAGTCTTCCTAACGGTTATACTTGGCACAAACACTAATTAAACACAAAAAACACAACCAAAACATAGGCTAGATAAATTATTCTTTACTAAACAGGAGCAAAAAGTAAGGAATAAAAATAAAATTGGGTTGCCTCCCAACAAGCGATATCGTTTAACGCCCCTAGCTAGGCATAAAAGCAAGGATAGATCTAGGTATCGCCATAATAGGATAGATCATTAAAACTCATTTCATATTCTCTATGATCGGCAGCAAGTTTTCTTTGAGGCAAGCAAAATTAATCAAAAGGGCTAAATTTAATGGGACAAAAGTCCCCAAGATCAACTTTAGGAGGTATAGGTTCCTCCTTTGGCCCTTCGTATTGCACAACCAATTCATCATTATAAGCATTCTTTTGACAGAACTTTGTGATCCTATACTCAAGAGAATATCCTAGCTCATTATTTCTAATAGCCAAATCATTATTAAGTTCAGAAATTCTATCAACTAGAACATTGGTAGGAACCCTTTTTCTAAGATTTTCATTGAAAGCAACAAAGTCTAGAGATTGAAAACGCATTATTTCTTCTTGATCAAAAAGGATAGCCTCTATGGGAGGACGGCCAGCGTCCACCCTATAATGCGCAAAGATTTCTTTGGCCTCTTTTATTATAAATCTAAACTCATGAGCCAAAAAGATAGTAGCAGCACGCTTAACAGAAGAATGCTCAATATTAGAAAATTCTAGGAAAATCCTTTGTATGCAAGGATGCATGTGCATAAATTGTCTTTCAAGTTCAACTACAAGCATGGCGATAGCGTCCGCAAGAGTACTAGTTCTATGAAGAATAGAACTACCCATAGAAGGCAAAGCACCGACACAAGTAAAGAAATC
This sequence comes from Triticum dicoccoides, assembly GCF_002162155.2. Classification (NCBI taxonomy): domain Eukaryota; kingdom Viridiplantae; phylum Streptophyta; class Magnoliopsida; order Poales; family Poaceae; genus Triticum; species Triticum dicoccoides. The sequence continues at coordinate 522,643,636 of NC_041382.1, forward strand.
TTGGATAACTCCTTTTCCAATAATATTACCACTACAAATTCGGAATTTTTTACGTAAGATATGGGGTTGATACGTCTCCGTCGTATCTACTTTTCCAAACACTTTTGCCCTTGTTTTGGACTCTAACTTGCATGATTTGAATGGAACTAACCCAGACTGACGCTGTTTTCAGCAGAATTGCCATGTTGTTATTTATGTGCAGAAACAAAAGTTCTCGGAATGACCTGAAACTCCACGGAGCGTATTTTTGGAAATAATAAAAAATACTGGCAAAAGATCAATGCAAGGGGGCCCACACCCTAGCCACGAGGGTGGGGGCGCACCTGCCCCCCCGAGGCGCGCTCCCTACCTCGTGCCCCCCTGGAATTCCTTCGACCTCAACTCCAACTCTATATATTCACTTTCGGAGAGAAAAAAAATCAGGGAGAAGGATTCATCGCGTTTTACGATACGGAGCCGCCGCCAAGCCCTAAAACCTCTCGGGAGGGCTGATCTGGAGTCCATTCGGGGCTCCTAAGAGGGGAATCCATCACCGTCGTCATCATCAACCATCCTCCATCACCAATTTCATGATGCTCACCGCCGTGCGTGAGTAATTCCATCATAGGCTTGCTGGACAGTGACGGGTTGGATGAGATTTATCATGTAATCGAGTTAGTTTTGTTAGGGTTTGATCCCTAGTATCCACTATGTTCTGAGATTGATGTTGCTATGACTTTGCTATGCTTAATGCTTGTCACTAGGGATCGAGTGCCATGATTTCATATATGAACCTATTATGTTTTCATCAATATATGAGAGTTCTTGATCCTATCTTGCAAGTCTACAGTCACCTACTATGTGTTATGATCCGGCAACCCTGAAGTGGCAATAATCGGGACCACTCCCGGTGATGACCGTAGTTTGAGGAGTTCATGTATTCACTATGTGTTAATGCTTTGTTCGGTACTCTATTAAAAGGAGGCCTTAATATCCCTTAGTTTCCGCTAGGACCCCGCTGCCACAGGAGGGCAGTACAAAAGATGTCATGCAAGTTCTTTTCCATAAGCACGTATGACTATATTCGGAATACATGCCTACATTACATTGATGAATTGGAGCTAGTTCTGTGTCACCCTATGTTATGACTGTTACATGATGAACCGCATCCGGCATAATTCTCTATCACTGATCCATTGCCTATGAGCTTTCCATATATTGTTCTCCGCTTATTTACTTTTCCGTTGCTATTGTTACAATCACTACAAAGTACCAAAAACATTACTTTTGTTACCATTAGCTTTTGCTACCGTTACCACTACTATCATATTACTTTGCTACTAAATACTTTGCTGCAGATATTAAGTTTCCAGGTGTGGTTGAATTGACAACTCAACTGCTAATACTTGAGAATATTCTTTGGCTCCACTTGTGTCGAATCAATGAATTTGGGTTGAATACTCTACCCTCGAAAACTGTTGCGATCCCCTATACTTGTGGGTTATCAGGGGTTCTTCAGCAGGAGCATCAGAATTTTCCATGATATTATTATTGTCCATATCGACAATAATTTCCCCAATTTCAGACATAACGGCAGAAAGTGCAAGGGGCAAAAAGAAGGAGGACGGAGAGAGAGAGGGCGAATAAAATGGCAAGGGTGAAGTGGGGGAGAGGAAAACGAGAGGCAAATGGCAAATAATGTAATGCGGGAGATAAGGGTTTGTGATGGGTACTTGGTATGTTGACTTTTGCATAGACTCCCCGGCAACGGCGCCAGAAATCCAAGTATAAGAGCGCCCTTTGATAGGAGCAATATGCAGAAGGACCCGTTGTTGGAACAGCTTGACTGGTTTCTTACCTCCATCCATTGGACCTCTGTCTACCCCAATACTCTGGTAAAACCACTAGGTAAACCAACATCTGATCATACACCTTGTTTTATTAACATTGAAACCAAAATACCCAGGACCAAAGTGTTACGGTTTGAAGCTTATTGGGTTTTGCATCCGGGCTTCATCGAAGTCGTTCAAAAGGCATGGGACAAACCAGTTAAATCTACCAATGCAACAACAACTCTCTGTCGGAAATTTAAACACCTGCGGCATGAGCTCAAGATCTGGAGTAAGAATATCTCCAAACTTTCCATTGCCATTGCAAATTCCAACAAGACACTTACGAAACTTGATGATATCGAAGAGAAAAGGAACCTCACCTTGGCGGAGGCAAACTTCAGGAAAATAATTAAGAAGCATCTTCTTAGACTTCTTGATTATCAACGACAGTACTGGAAAGAATGTTGCACCATTAGATGGCTCAAATTCGGTGATGAAAACTCGAAGTTTTCCCAAGCTCTAGCCACAGAAAGATTCATAAAGAACAATGTCTCATCACTGCTGGCACCCGATGGCACATGTGTTGAAGACCACAATGGCAAAGAATCTCTACTTTTTCACGCTTACAAGGAGAGAACTGGAACTACTGCACCCCCACAGATGAGGTTTGATCTACCTACTCTCATAACACCCACCCTTGGCCTTGAATCACTTACTGTACCCTTTACCACTGAACAAATAGATGCAGCGATCAAAGAAATGCCTAGTGACCGTGCAGCCGGCCCGGACGGGTTTAGTGGGATTTTCCTCAAGACATGCTGGCATATAATCAAACATGATATGTACGAGCTATGCAACCAATTTTATGAGGGAACCTTAAACCTGGAAAGTATCAATGAAGGTCTCATCACCCTAATTCCAAAAATCAGCTCGCCTTCAATAGTGAATGATTACCGACCAATCACATTACTGAACTGCTGCCTTAAAATGATCACGAAGCTCCTCGCAAATCGTCTTCAGAAAATTGTGCTACAAGTGGTCCACTAAAACTAGTATGGCTTCCTGAAGGGTCGCTCTATACAGGACTGTCTCGCTTGGGCATTTCAATACATACACCTCTGTCAAAAATTGAAGTGCGAGATCATGTTGCTAAAACTCGACTTTGCCAAAGCCTTCGACACTATTGAGCACACAACCATGCTAGATATTATGAAACACATGGGATTCAATGACCGCTGGCTATCTTGGATTAGATGTTTGTTCTCATCCGGAAAATCATCCATCTTACTCAATGGGGTACCAGGACGTACATTTCACTGTAAAAAGGGGGTGCACCAGGGCGACCCACTATCACCACTCATTTTCGTCTTGGGTGCGGACCTTCTACAAGCGGCAATCAAGAAAGCCTATAGGCAGGGCCTTCTTCGTTTGCCATTCCCTTGCCCCAGACAGACAGACTATCCAGTGATCCAATATGCTGACGACACGATTCTTCTCCTCCCTGCATGTGTCATGCAAGCAAATACACTAAAGTCCATCCTGAATGATTATGCAAGCTCTATTGGACTCACAATCAATTTTCACAAATCAACTTTGATCCCCATCAAAACACGAGTATGGAGCATAGTAAATTCATTGCTGATATTTTCGGATGTTCAATTGGGACTATGCCTTTCACTTACTTGGGACTCCCACTTGGTACCACTAAACCCACCATCCAGGACCTCATGCCACTTGTCTGTCGCATTGAACGAAGTCTCACCTCCACAATGTCCATGATGTCATATGGTGGGAAGCTATCATTGCTCAACTCTGCGGTCACGTCTCTGCTTATCCATGCCATGTGCACTCTCAAGTTCCCACCCAAGCTTATGGAGATGCTGGATAGAATACGAAGAAGATGCCTATGGAGGAAACAAACAGATGAGGGAGAACGATCAAACTCCCGAGCTGCATGGAACATGGTTTGCATGTCGAAGCAAAGTGGTGATCTAGGGGTTCTAGACCTCAAAACACAAAATGAAGCCCTCCTGCTCAAATTCCTCCACAAATTCTATAACAAGAAGGATATCGCTTGGGTTCAACTTACCTGGGACACGCTCTATGATCAAAAAATACCACATGCTTCCAATTACGAAGGATCATTCTGGTGGTGTGACATCTTGAAACTCACGCCGATCTTTCGAGGGGTCACCAAAGTAAATGTGGTTTGTGGTATGACTACGCTGTTCTGGAAAGACATGTGGCTGGAGGATATACTTGCAAACACATACCCGAGAGATTTTTCCTTCGCCACTTGTGAAGACATTTCGGTTCGAGATTTCTTGGGCTGCACTGGCCTACAGGAAACTTTCCACCTACCGCTCTCACCCCAAGCCTTCGAGGAAACCAAGGCCTTGCAACTTGACACGACTCACATGCAACCCATGTCCTCTGTTCATGATGTTTGGCATTATATATGGGGGGACGCAGAATACACATCCAAGAAATATTACAACTTTGTCTTCAGAGAGACTCGAGCGCACAAGGCATTCACTTGGCTCTGGAAATCGAAGAATACTATGAAGATAAAAGTGTTTGGCTAGCTTCTGATGCATGATAGACTAAACACCCGTTATATGCTCAAACAAAGGCATTACAACGTGGGGGATGATGATCATGACTGTCCGCTGTGTGACTCACATGTTGAGGAAACCATTAACCACATGATCTTTGACTGTTCATTTAGCGCCCAATGCTGGAACAGCTTGTCTATAACATGGACATTGGACAACTGCCACCTTCGCAAGATTGAGACTGCTAAACAAACATGGGATAGGCCAATGTTCATGGAGGTTTTTCTGGTTGCTGCTTGGAGCATTTGGAAGGAGAGAAAAAACAAAGTATTCCGACATATTGACCCGACGTTAACTTCCTGGAAGCGTAGATTTGTTATTGATTTTCGCCTCCTCTCACATAGGGTGAGGGATAGCAACAAGGAGTTCATTATATCCTTTCTTGACAAACTGTAACTTGATTCTGGGCCTACCCTGTTCACTATACTGTAGTTTACCACCCCCAACACCCCCTTGTAACATGCTTGTACAGTTCACACCCTGATTATTTAATTTAATTACACAGTAGGAGCCTCTCCTACTATCTTCAAGGTTCAAAAAAAACGGCGCCAGAAATCCTTCTTGCTACCTCTTGAGCACTGCGTTGGTTTTCCTTTGAAGAGGAAAGGGTGATGCAGCAAAGTAGCGTAAGTATTTCCCTTAGTTTTTGAGAACCAAGGTATCAATCCAGTAGGAGGCTACGCATGAGTCCCTCGCACCTAAACAAACAAATAAAATCCTCGCAACCAATGCAATAAAGGGGTTGTCAATCCCTTCACGGTCACTTACGAAAGTGAGATCTGATAGATATGATAAGATAATATTTTTGGTATTTTTATGATAAAGATGCAAAGTAAAGAAAGAAAAATAAACGGAAAAGGAAATAGCTTGTTGACAGAAGATTAATATGATGGAAAATGGACCAGGGGGCCATAGGTTTCACTAGTGGCTTCTCTCGAGAGCATAAGTATTATGGTGGGTAAACAAATTACTGTTGAGCAATTGACAGAACTGAGCATAGTTATGAGAATATCTAGGTATGATCATGTATATAGGCATCATGTCCGAGACAAGTAGACCGACTCCTGCCTGCATCTACTACTATTACTCCACACATCGACTGCTATCCAGCATGCATCTAGAGTATTAAGTTCAAAAGAACAGAGTAACACTTTAAGCAAGATGACATGATGTAGAGGGATAAACTCATGCAATATGATATAAATCCCATCTTGTTATCCTCGATGGCAACAATACAATACGTGCCTTGCTGCCCCTACTCTCACTGGGAAAGGACACCGCAAGATTGAACCCAAAGCTAAGCACTTCTCCCATAGAAAGAAAGGTCAATCTAGTAGGCCAAACCAAACTGATAATTCGAAGAGACTTGCAAAGATAACCAATCATACATAAAAGAATTCAGAGAAGATTCAAATATTGTTCATAGATAAACTTGATCATAAACCCACAATTCATCGGTCTCAACAAACACACCGCAAAAGAAGATTACATCGAATAGATCTCCACGAGAGAGGGGGAGAACTTTGTATTGAGATCCAAAAAGAGAGAAGGAGCCATCTAGCTAATAACTATGGACCCGAAGGTCTGAAGTAAACGACTCACACTTTATCGGAGAGGCTATGGTGTTGATGTAGTAGCCCTTCGTGATCGATGCCCCCTCCGACGGAGCTCCGGAAGAGGCCCCAAGATGATATCTCACGTGTACAAAAGGTTGCGGCGGTGGAATTAGGGTTTTGGCTTCATATCTAGTTGTTTGGGGGTACGTAGGTATATATAGGAGGAAGAAGTACGTCGGTGGAGCAACATGGGCCCCATGAGGGTGGAGGGTGCGCTAGGGGGGTAGGCGCGCCCCCTACCTCGTGCCCTCCTGGTTGATTTCTTGACATAGGGTCCAAGTCCTCTGGATCATGTTCGTTCCGAAAATCACGTTCCTGAAGGTTTCATTCCATTTGGACTCCGTTTGATATTCTTTTTCTGCGAAACTCTGAAATAGGCAAAAAAACAGCAATTCTGGGCTGGGCCTCCGGTCAATATGTTAGTCCCAAAAATAATATAAAAGTGTATAATAAAGCCCAATAATGTCCAAAACAGGATATAATATAGCATGGAACAATCAAAACTTATAGATACGTTGGAGACGTATCACACACATGAATGTGAATTTATTAGAATACTCTATGTGCTTCACTTATATCTTTTGAGCTTTATAGTTTTTGCTCTAGTGCTTCGCTTATATCTTTTAGAGTACAATTGAGGGAGTCCTGGATTAGGGGGTCTCCGGATAGCCGGACTATATTCTTTGGCCGGACTGTTGGACTATGAAGATACAAGATTGAAGACTTCGTCTCGTGTCCGGATGGGACTCTACTTGGCATGGAAGGCAAGCTAGGCAATACGGATATGTATATTTCCTCCTTTGTAACCGACCTTGTGTAACCCTAGACCCCTCCGGTGTCTATATAAACCGGAGGGTTTTAGTCCGTAGGACAACATACAATCATACCATAGGCTAGCTTCTAGGGTTTAGCCTCTCCGATCTCATGGTAGATCAACTCTTGTAATACTCATATCATCAAGAATAAATCAAGCAGGACGTAGGGTTTTACCTCCATCAAGAGGGCCTGAACCTGGGTAAAACATCATGTCCCCTGCCTCCTGTTACCATCTGCCTTCGACGCACAGTTTGGGACCCCCTACCCGAGATCCGCCGGTTTTGACACTGACATTGGTGCTTTCATTGAGAGTTCCTCTGTGTCATCGCCGTTAGGCTTGATGGCTCCTACGATCATCGATAGCGATGCAGTCCAGGGTGAGACTTTTCTCCCCGGACAGATCTTTGTGTTCGGCGGCTTCGCACTGCGGGCCAACTCACTTGGCCATCTGGAGCAGATCAAAAGTTACGCCCCTGGCCACCAGGTCAGGTTTGGAAGCTTAAATTACACGGCCGATATCCGCGGAGGCTTGAACTTCGACGGATTCGAGCCCCTGCCTTGTGCGCCACGCGGTCACGATGAGTACGATTTAGCTCTACCATCGGACCGTATTCAGGAGATCGCACCAGCAGACGCTCCAAGCCTCAATTCGGAGCCAGTTGCGCCATCCATGGATAGGTGGATAGACCCCGTCACAGAGGCCGTATCCTCAGCGGCGATCGAGCCGAATATCGACCTTACCCTTCACGAGAGCCGTGTTGCTAAACTTCCGGATCCTTCTCCGGCCATGGACTCTGAACCGCCTACGCCCGTTCCTGTCGAATCCGATTGGGCGCCGATCATGGAGTTTACCTCCGTGGATATTTTTCAGCACTCGCCCTTTGGCGACATACTGAACTCATTAAGGTCTCTCTCCTTGTCAGGAGAGTCCTAGCCGAACTATGTCCGGCATGATTGGGATGCGGATGATGAAGAAATTCGCCGCCCACCCACCACCCACTTAGTAGCCACTGTCGATGACTTAACCGACATGCTCGACTTCGACTCCGAAGACATCGACGGTATGGGCGACGATGCGGGAGGCAAAGAGGAACCACTGCCCACAGGGCACTGGACGCCCACTTCATCACATGACGTATACATGGTGGACACACCTAAAGAAAATAACGACGAGGAACGAAAGGACGCAGCGAAGGGTGGTTCCCTCGAGAAGCAGTCAAAGAGGCGGCGTAAACGCTGCTCCAAATCCTGCCTCGGCAGAAATAACGATCATATAGACCCAGCATTAGAGCAGGGTGAACCATTACCCGACCACGACAACACGGAAAATCAAGCCGAACAACCCAACCCCGTCGAAGATAACAGTCCGGACGACATCACATCGGACAGGCGCCAGGAGCAACATAATGCCCACCAAAGGCTTGTTGCCACGGCGAGGAGTCTAAAAAAACAGAAGCAAAGGCTCAAGGCTGCACAAGACACACTCAAAATCAAATGGAGTGAAGTACTCAACACTGCAGCGAAATACGGCAGTAATCGCCACACCAAGAGCTATCCGAAGCGAAAGTTGCTACCTGAATTTGATGAGGAGGCCTTAGATCCTCCACAATTAAAAAAAAATAAAACAACCATCTGGTCGGATAGAGGACCTCATCGCCAACATAAAGCGGCAAACGACGCCGCACATAAACCAGTACGCGATCCGCGTAAGGGCTCGCATCAAAAGGACGGTGCAACCAGATCCATCTATGGACCACGCAGGCGCGCTCCAACATACAATGCAACACAACAAACATCCGAACACCACGGTACGCCCAAATACAGGGGTGCCACACACCCTCTATGTTTCACCGACGAGGTGCTGGACCATGAATTTCCAGAGGGATTCAAACCCGTAAACATAGAGGCGTACGACGGAATAACAGACCCTGGGGTCTGGATTGAGGACTACATCCTCCACATCCATATGGCTCGAGGAGATGATCTCCACGCCATCAAGTACTTACCCCTCAAGCTCAAAGGGCCAGCTCGGCACTGGCTTAAAAGCCTCCCCGAAAACTCCATCGGAAGCCGGGAAGAGCTCGAAGACGCCTTTCGGGCAAATTTTCAAGGGACATATGTCCGACCACCGGATGCAGACGATTTAAGTCATATAACTCAACAGCCTGGTGAGTCAGCCCGAAAACTTTGGAACAGGTTCCTCACTAAAAAGAACCAAATAGTTCACTGTCCGGACACTGAAGCCTTAGCAGCCTTCAAGCATAGCGTTCGAGACGAATGGCTTGCCAGACACCTTGGTCAAGAAAAGCCGAGAACAACGGCAGCATTAACAAGCCTCATGACCCGTTTTTGCGCGGGTGATGACAACTGGTTAGCCTGATGCAGCACCAGCGACCCAAGTACATCCGAAGTCAGGGATGGAAACGGGAAATCATGACGCAGCAAGAATAAGCGCCGGAATAAAGAAGATAGCCCGAAGAGCACGGCGGTAAACGCCGGATTTAGAAGCTCTCGGCCAGGGCAGCAGAAGCCACCCTCCAAAGGCAACAGAGATGAACTGTCTAGCCTAAACAAAATTCTGGACCAAATATGTCAGATCCATAGCACCCCTGATAAACCTGCAAATCATACCCACAGAGAATGTTGGGTCTCCAAACAGTCCGGCAAGCTCAACGCCGAACACAAGGGGCAGGATACACCAAGTGAAGACAAGGACGAGCCTCGCAAGCAAAGCACAGGGGAATAGAAGAACTTCCCATCAGAAGTCAAAACAGTCAACGTATTACACGTGATAAAAGGGAGAAACAAAGCGGCGCCTTTAGAGGAACATGCCCCAGGGCCTATCACTGCGGAGCTCCGCCACTGGTCGTCCCAACAGATCACCTTCGAGCATCAGGATTACTCAGCAAGTATCCGGCGTGCAGGATGGGCTGCCTTGGTATTAGATCCAATAATTGACGGATACCACTTCACCCGAATCCTGATGGATGGCGACATCAGTTTAAATCTGATATATTAGGACACAGTCCGCAAAATGGGGATAGACCCAACAAAAATTTGCCGTAGCAATGCTACCTTTAAAGGAGTAACGCCATGTCCGAAGGCTCACTGCAGGGGCTCCCTGCTACTAGAGGTTATATTCGACTTCCCCGATAACGTCCGCAGTGAAAATTTAACTTTCCACGTCGCTCCGTTGCAAAGTGGCTATCATGCACTACTCGGACGCGAAGCTTTCGCTCGCTTTAACGCAATACCACATTACACTTCCCTCAAGCTTAAGATGCTCGGTCCATGCGGCATCATTACAGTACATGGAAATATCGAGCGCTCCTTGCGAGCCGAAGACGGTGCGGCCGCCTTGGCCGCCGCACACTAAACGGCCTCACCAACTCAAGCATTTGACAGGTCGTTAAGACCATGGACACGGCTAGACGAGTCCGGCTCAGCTATATGTAATTAATACAGGTTTGATGGCTATACCCCTATTACAATACAAGGGGCTCAACACGCGCAAACAAGTGACAATTAGGCTCACCTTTACTCATTTTCAACTATATATTGTTTATTTAGTACAACTTAACTTTTGCACGACAACTTTTCAATTAAGTTCGTGTCACATCCCAAGTTCTGGTAATGCCTAGTGCTAACATATGGTGTTGCATCATGTCTACTTTACTCAGAAAATTTGAAATGGGGATGACAAGCCCTAGCACCAAATGAAATGCAATTAGGATCAAAATAAAAATATTTTCAATGAACCCAGAATGCCCTTTAGAAAAGTTCATTATTTTTGATAAAGGTAAAAACCTCTGCAAAAAATGATGCACATATTTTTTTAGGCCATTCTGGATTTTTGAATAACCCATATTGTATTTGAATTGGGGCTTTTAAATACTATTAATATTTTTAAATGCTCCAATAATTCTGAAAATAGTTAAGGGCATCTGCAATAATTCATTTAATGCCCACAATTATTTTCAGGATTTATTAAAATGGTTTGGGTTATAAACTAAATCAAAAAAAATAACATAAATAGAAAACAGAAACAGAATTAGAAGGAGAGGAACCTACCTGGCAAAGCCCACTTGGCCTGTTACTGTAGTGGCCCAGCTCCTCCAGCCGGCCCAGCCCAGCTGGCCAGTGCCAGTCGTCTTCAACCTCTGCCAGTAGGCAGAGGCGAAGGCGGGCACGGCGCGTGCTGAGGCCGCCACGTCCTCCCTGCCTGCCTCGCGCCCCTGAGGCTCTCTTCCAGCGCCACGGAGACAACCACGCACCCCCAGGCCCTCTCACTCCTCCCCCCGTGCTCACCCCCTCCCCTGTCTCTCTCCCTCGCACCACCGAACACGGCCGCCGCCGCCGACGAGAACCACCACGGCCACAGCTACCCCCTCGCCCCTCGGTTGTGCCCACGAGTTCCGCAACGTCGTCCTCGACCCCCTCACCGAACCACGCCCCGCCGGAAGCCCTGTAGCGTCGCCTTCGAGCTCTTCTTCAACCTTCGGCTGCCGGCGACCTCGTCGTCGATTCGCCGGACCCCGTGCCTCCCCTGCCTCGCCAGCAGCACCAGAAGAACTGCGGTGAGCCGCTGCACCGTTTCCCCCATGCCCCGTTGACTAATTTGCGCCCTAGCTAGCTCCACCACCCTGCCCGATAGCTTGCTCGCCGCCGGCCATGTCGCCGCCGTGGCTAGAGCCCGCAAACGTCGCGTCAGAGCATGTTTTCATCCTCAGCGCGTTCCCAGGAACCCAGAACACCTACCCACTCGTCCTCCCATGCACCGTAGCACGCTGTCCATCTTCATCGAACTCCGGCCGCCGTGGAAGCGGACACCGCCGTCGATCTAGGTCATCTTCGGCGACCCTGCTAGCACCAGCCGACGCGGACGAGGCTCAGGGTCCCAACGGTGCCATCTGCACCTCGAACCGTGGCCTGTGCTGCGATTCCGCGCATCGTCGCCGTCTCGGACCTCACCGGCGGTTAGTCGCCGACAGGTTTGACTGAGTTGACCCGGGGGTTTGACCCCGTCTGACCAGGGTTTGACCACCCTGGGTCACTGACGCGTGGGGCTAGCCCTGCTAATTAACCCAGGTTAGTGTTAATTTATTTAGTTAGTTTAGTTAGCCTCTGACATGTGGGCCCAAGCCCCTAATTAGTTAACTCGAGATTAATTAGAGCTAACTAATTTAGTTAACTAAAGTAGATACTGACATGCGGGCCCCGCCCTGCTAACAGCCTGGTTAGGGTTAGTTTAACACTAACTAACTCAGTTAGTGGACTGAGTCACTGACCAGTGGGTCCCACTGGTCAGGTTTGACCCTGACCAGCCCCTATTGACCTGCTGACATCATTCTGACGTCAGGCTGACGCAATAATGCTTTCTGGAATTTAAATAAATCTTAAATGATTTATTTATTTCACAAAATGTCCAAAACTTCTAAAAATCATAGAAAATCAACCGTAACTCCAAATGAAATAAATTATATATGAAAAATTATCAGAAAAATTCAATCTGTCCATCTGTACTGGTTTCATGCATGTTAGAACACTTTAACCTTTCTGTTTAGGTGAAACAAGTTAATGCACTAATATGATTTCATGAAATGGGTTTGCATTTGAATCCTTGGTTCAAATGGACTCATTCCAATCTGTTCTAGCTTGCATTAGCCCAAAACACATTCATGTTGCCATGTCATAGCATGCATCATATTGTTGCATTGCATTGATTATGTTCCCTCTTGTTTGCCGGTGTTTGTCCCCCCCCTAGTAGACGTTGATCCAGCGATGAATTCGATGACACCGATGAAGAGCTATACTATCTTCAGAAGTGCCAGGCAAGCAAAACACACTTGTTCATTCCGATACAATCCCACTCTCTCGCTCCTGCTCTCTTTTACTGCATTAGGACAACAACGATTCAACTGTTACATGTCGCGGTAGTTGAACCCCTTTCCTCTGCATGACCTGTCATTGCCACAGTAAATAGATGAAACCCACTAGCATGAGTAGGAGTTGTTTGAGCCCTGATGTGCCTACTCATTCATGCTTATTTGTCATGCCTGCTACTGCTTAGAGTTGAGTCAGGTCTGATTCATCGGGGATGAATTGGAACAGTGATGTACATGTCCTACTGTGTGTGAGCTAAGTGTGTGAACATGATTTGGTAAAGGTAGCGGTGAGAGGCCATGTAGGAGTACATGGTGGGTTGTCTCATTGAAACCATCCTTAGGAACTGAGCTCTGTGTTTGTGATCCATTAAACAGTTACTACCACGCATTGGGCCCGAAACCAATGGACCCTCTCAGCTTCTTGATCACCCTTGTCCTCTGTCCAGGAGTTGCAACTAGTTTCTGGTGTTTGTAGGTTATGTGTTGGCGGCTGTGCGTAGCGCTGACCCTAGGGGTGGGCTATGTTGCGGTAGATACACCGTGGCACGGTGTACCGGGTGCCCGTCTGGTGTCTCGGGAACCCTGTTCACATCGTTCGGGGCCGTATGTGGAAACCTCGGCCGGACTCCCTGCGGATGGAACTTGGATAGGCGATAAACCTGGACTAGAGACTTGAGTGTTTAGGTAGGCCGTGGCCGACACCCTCGTTGGGCTTCCGCTTGAAGGTTGCCGAGTACATGTCGTGTAAACGGCGGTAAGTGGTGAGAGCGTGTGTGAAGAAGTACACCCCTGTAGGGTTAACATCATCTATTCGAATAGCCATGTCCGCGGTAATGGACTTCTGGGTTGCCTATAACAGTTCATAGACAAGTGAAAGTGGATACTTTAAAATGCGCAAGATAAGTGTGAGTGCTATGGATGGCCTTCTCGTAGGGAGACGGGAGCGGATCCATAGTGGTGTATTGAATGGTGAATATGTGGACTCGTGTGCGCCACCTCAAAAGAGTTGCTTGCAGTCGTAGTTCAGGTTAGACACTGAGTCAAAGCTGGCTTGCTGCAGTTAAACTCCACCACCCCCCCTTGTTGATACCGATGCATATGTAGCTAGTTCTGATGTAAGTCTTGCTGGGTACATTTGTACTCACGTTTTCCTATTTTATGTTTTGCAGAGAGACGTCAGTCTCGCTAGTAGTTCCGCGTGGACTTCGATGTTTAGCTTGATACCTCAGCTACGATCTTGTGCCCTTGGCAGGATCTGGTAGATAGTCAGGCTTCTCAGCCTTCTTCATTTGTAGTTGTCTGTACTCAGACAAGTTAAGCTTCCGCATGTTCTTGTTGCTTGTATGCTCTGTGTGTTGGGTCATAAGACCCATGTTTGTAATATCTCGCTCCTCGGAGCCTAATGAATAAATACTTTGAGTCGTAGAGTTATATTGTGATGCCATGTTGTATTTACACATATCGAGCATATTGTGTGTATGCTTGAAATGCTTGGTATGTGTGGGATCCGACAATCTAGTTGTTTATCCTTGGCAGCCTCTCTTATGGGGAAATGTAGTCTAGTGCTTCCTTGAGCCATAGTAGTCCGCTACAGCCCGGTTCACCGGAGTCCTGCTAGCCCAGCACTACTGCTCAGATCACTTGACTGGCCGGCATGTGTTTCACTTCGTTCCTGTGTCTGTCCCTTCGGGGAAATGTCACGCGGTGACATCCGGAGTCCTGCCTAGCCTGCTACAGCCCGGGTTCCCGAAGTCCTGTTAGCCCAGTGCTACAGCCCGGATTCACACGCTGCTGACCGACATGCTCGATGTGATTCATGTATGCCTGTCCCCATAGGTTAGTGCCGCTTTGGGTTCACGACTAGCCATGTCGGCCCGGGTTCTCTGTCATATGGATGCTAGCGACATTATCATATACGTGAGCCAAAAGGCGCAAACGGTCCCGGGCCATGGTAAGGCGACACCCGTGGGAATACCGTGCGTGAGGCCGCAAAGTGATATGAGGTGTTACCGGCTAGATCGATGTGACTTGGAATCGGGGTCCTGACAGCGTTGGTATCAGAGCCTGACTGCCTGTAGGATTACCAAGCCAAACTGGTCGAAGTCGAGTCTAGAAATGTTTTAGCTATGTAAGGGAATTGTTTGTGGAAGGGAACGTAAGGCTCTTTTTACTCCTTTACCTTATGTCCTTCTGATCTGAGTCATGCTCTTCTCTTCTACGGGGTTTAAGAACTAGGTTTCTCTTCTATCTCTCAGGATGACGTGTTACTAAACCGTAGTTGCCTAGGATTGTTGAGTTCAAGCCTTAGTTCAGTTCCTACTACTTCCATATATTCATAACTGGCCTCAGAACGTTGATATTGTGATGTTGAGTGGTTATGCCACCATTTTTGCAGAATGTCTCAAATCTTTTCGAGCATTTACAGCCGTTATGCTGTCCGAGTCATGCCAGGTCTCTACATAGTCTGATGCATTTGCAAACCCTTTCCTTCCGTTCTCGATGTCCTTTTGGGCCAGTTTAATCACACTAATTGGTGAGTTGAGGTACTCTGTTGCCTCGACATATATGTTGGAGCCATTACTATGACCCTAGGTGTTTTAATGAGTCACCTAGTGATCTAGCCATGTTTTGTATCCCCAGTGTGTGATTCTAGCCATTATTCTCACAAGCATCCCGTGATGCCATGTAGTGGTAGGTATTCTATTCATGGGTTCTTGAACCCGAGATTCACCCTACTTACCTCATGTTGATAGTGTTTGATAGTTCCTTTAGGATATTAGTAACCCTTGCGATAGTCCTCGAGGTCTGTGGTATATCGTTCTTCCAATACCATGAGCCAATATGGTAGTAGTTATTTGAACCAAAAGATCACAATCAGAGTACTCTTGAGGAGTTCTCCATTCATAATTGTGACTCTGCCAGTCCTACCTCTCTACATGGGTTATCCGGAAGAAACATGTCGAACTTGGTTCGACATTCTAATCTATGCATCCACAACTCAGAAAGTTATATGTTCCTCGAGTTGTTCCTCTTCAGTTGTATCCCGACCATCTTCTATGAATTGATAGTCAAGAGTATGTGTGCATTTGTGCTCATCGATGCCTATTATTCTTGTGGTCCGTCAAGCCATTCTATTCCGGAATGACTAGGAGAAACAAACTCCAGTACCTCATCCATCTCTGGGATTGGGTCAAAGCAGTTGTATTCCGCAGATCAGAATGCCAATCCAGCTTCTGTTCTATTCTACCTTGGAGTGTTGCCTCCTTATGTCAGGAGAGTCATGAGAATTGCACCTTCTCTTATGAATTCTTGACGCAGTGATACTTCTTGCCATCATTGTTCATTCCTCGGTTCCTATGTTATTGTAACCGGAATACCGGCAAGTGAGTCGTGATGTGTGAAATCAATACTCCTAGCAACCGCGTTGCTTGGTAGTTAATGGGCATTAACATCATCCTTAGCGTGTTGGTTATTGAATCACCATCCTAGGACTGATCGTGCTACCTAGCCCATTTTTGTTGGGGCACCCTTCGATCAATGAGTTAGGATTGTGTCAATCCCTCACTCTTTTGATCATATCATCTTGCCCTGAAAAGCAAGGTTGATCTCGAGCTTAGTAACATATCGGTGGTTCATGATTTTCCGAATATCTTCTCGGAAGTATTACCTGGTTGTCACATGACCGTTATGTTGAGCTCGTGATCAAGCTGGTTTCTTGTAAACCACCCCTTCTCAAAGAATCTGTGTTGGATACCCCTGAGCTAGTTGGTTAAGCTGAACAGCAACTTGGAGAGTTGGAAGATAAAAGGCTTTGCCGAATTTGGTTCTTCCTGAAGGGATATCTTTGTGTTGTGTATGTGTTGAAGAAAGATGATATCTTCACCAATTGGTCCTCGTGATCAGTTGTTGGATCTATTGTCTTGTCAAAACTTTGACTTGAGTGTGGGCTATCGTCAAATCAAATCAGAACCAACGATGTTCGTAATGTTGTCTTACCCGTGGTTGATCCCTCGAGCATACACCATTACCTCTTTTGGTCGGACCAATACTATCATCGTGTTCACATGATGGTGGAAGTCCAGTGATATGGAAATTCCGATGAGTTGTTGTTGAGCCCATCAACAACATTTTGTCTCCCCCATGATTCATGTTGAACATCAACCTAGTGTTGAAAACTTGTAAGCAATGCCTTCGTGTCCCGTTCATGAAGCATATGTTGGATGGAAGAAGTGACTTCCTCGAATTCATGTGCACTTGGTGCAAGTTGCCGCCGTGAGTTTGAGAAAGATTGTTTTGTTTCCCCTGGAATCATCCCAAATCAGTCATGCATACGTGCGAAGTATTCTATGGTTTGGTAGATTAATTACCTCCACTCCATATGTGTTCCTAGCACACCAAGCCACTGGCTGATTTGTTCAGGGAAAAGAAGTTTCTTCATAAGAGCTAATCATATGACTTATGCAAGGACTTCGATATCCTTGATGATGGTTCCCAACTAGGACTCGGCAGTGTTTCATTGTAAGACTACTATGTGATCATGCTTGTCTGGGACAACATGTTCACATGTGTTTAGCAGAACCAGCTCATGTTTTGGAGCTTACTACCATAGTCCATTTCCTGAGAATCTCGCAATGTCATCTCGTCGATTTGTGTTGCAAACTTTCATTTTGTTTCCAGACTTGATGATTCTGGAATATCCTGACACCAACCAGATCTGAATCTCAGGCAGATATGATGGTTGGAACCTACTCCAAGAACTATAATGTTGGTCTCTCTGTAACTGGTAACGTGGATGTCGTGGCCAACACACCTAGCCGGAAGGCCTATTATTGTAGTATCTTGATTGAGTAAGTTGGCCACCTCCCCATAAGGATCTCGTAGAATTTATTCCAATAGTAGTTCCTTATGGATTTTTGTGTATTCCAAAGTCCGACCACTACTTGATGGCTATGTTGATGCTTTAAAGCATGACCGTGGTAACCAGTACATCAAGGAGAACATTAGAAGAGGAGAGCTAAATGTCTCTTGGTCGATCATCCAGATTTCTTTCCCTTGGCCTCGCCAAGGTGAAATATGAGAAAGTGTTATCTTCCTTTGCACTCGCATTGTCCATCACTATTCATCATGGTAGTAAGATGTGTTCCCAGGATCCTCGGCACGGATGTTGGTAAGACCTTGATGAGTATGGAAATGCTCAAGTTCTTGAGAGCACGCTCAGGCACTGGGTTCTTATGTTGTCTTTAACTGGAATGTGCCTCCATTCTCTCAGTTGTTCGATAGCCATCCAATTGGTGGAATCACCTTTGCCGGTGAACCTTCTCCCCAGTTACTAGAATCATTCCCAACATTTGCATTTTGTTCCCAGCTTACACCTCAGCAGCTGTTATTCAGGATCATCTTCAAAAGTGGACTTACCATGGGTCCCATCCATTTCCGATGATAAGCAAAAATCATCCATTGCGTTGTCTTCAAGAAGGTAGTCCACATCATCCATTCTAGTTGGGGTATGCCATCCCTTCGTACTCCGCCAAACGATTGTTGTGGTTTGCCTTAGGCTGGTTCAAAGAGTGTCAATGATCTCTGAATCAAAAGTAATTCTTTTTGGCACTTAAGGGAATAGTTCTTCGAGTCACCTTCCTTAAGGTGTCTCGTTGTGGTATCATGGCAACCCAACTCCTCGCTATGTTGACACCGTTCGCCACCCTCCTAGGTGTGGGAATTCTGCTACTTATTTAAACCTTGTCATATGCTCATTTCCATCATTCTTGATGTGTGTATCGTGTCTCATCTTGACAGGTGTCGCTATGTCTCGTTCTATGAGTTGATCGTCGGTTGCTCGATCTTCGATAAGATCGACTCCTCTAGATTCTCCTTTTCTTCCCGTTGTCATGTTGGATGGAGTCCTCATAGCAAGACGTCGAGTCAAAGATGATGATCGAATCAACATTCCTATGAAGTGCAACCTGGATCGTGAAGACTGTGTTAGCTTCTGCCCCCTCTGTCTTCTTACCTCACGACTTGAATCTCGGGACGAGATTCTTGTTTTAGTGGGGGTGAGTTGTCACATCCCAAGTTCTGGTAATGCCTAGTGCTAACATATGGTGTTACATCATGTCTACTTTACTCAGAAAATTTGAAATGGGGATGACAAGCCCTAGCACCAAATGAAATGCAATTAGGATCAAAATAAAAATATTTTCAATGAACCCAGAAAGCCCTTTAGAAAAGTTCATTATTTTTGATAAAGGTGAAAGCCTCTGCCAAAAATGATGCACATATATTTTTAGGCCATTCTGGATTTTTGAATAACCCATATTGTATTTGAATTGGGGCTTTTAAATACTATTAATATTTTTAAATGCTCCAATAATTCTGAAAATAGTTAAGGGCATCTGCAATAATTCATTTAATGCCCACAATTATTTTCAGGATTTATTAAAATGGTTTGGGTTATAAACTAAATCAAAACAAAATAACATAAATAGAAAACAGAAACAGAATTAGAAGGAGAGGAACCTACCTGGCAAAGCCCACCTGGCCTGTTACTGTAGTGGCCCAGCTCCTCCAGCCGGCCCAGCCCAGCTGGCCAGTGCCAGTCGTCTTCAACCTCTGCCAGTAGGCAGAGGCGAAGGCGGGCACGGCGCGTGCTGAGGCCGCCACCTCCTCCCTGCCTGCCTCGCGCCCCTGAGGCTCTCTTCCAGCGCCACGGAGACGGCCACGCACTCCCAGGCCCTCCAACTCCTCCCCCCCGTGCTCATCCCCTCCCCTGTCTCTTTCCCTCGCACCACCGAACACGGCCGCCGCCGCCGACGAGAACCACCACGGCCACAGCTACCCCCTCGCTCCTCGGTTGTGCCCACGACTTCCGTGACGTCATCCTCGACCCCCTCACCGAACCACGCCCCACCGGAAGCCCTGTAGCATCGCCTTCGAGCTCTTCTTCAACCTTCGGCCGCCGGCGACCTCGTCGTCGATTCGCCGGACCCCGTGCCTTCCCTGCCTCGCCAGCAGCACCAGAAGAACTGCGGTGAGCCGCTGCACCGTTTCCCTCATGCCCCGTTGCCTAATTTGCACCCTAGCTAGCTCCACCACCCTGCCCGAAAGCTTGCTCTCCGCCGGCCATGTCGCCGCCATGGCTAGAGCCTGCAAACGTCGTGTCAGAGCATGTTTTCGTCCTCAGCGCGTTCCCAGGAACCCAGAACACCTACCCACTCGTCCTCGCGTGCACTGTAGCACGCTGTCCATCTTCACCGAACTCCGGCCGCCGCGGAAGCGGACACAGCCGTCGATCTAGGTCGTCTCCGGCGACCCTGCTAGCACCAGCCGACGCGGACGAGGCTCAGGGTCCCAACGGTGCCATCCGCACCTCGAACCGTGGCCTGTGCTGCGATTCCGCGCATCACCGCCGTCTCAGACCTCGCCGGCGGTTAGTCGCCGGCAGGTTTGACTGAGTTGACCCGGGGGTTTGACCCCGTCTAACCAGGGTTTGACCACCCTGGGTCACTGACGCGTGGGGCCAGCCCTACTAATTAACCCAGGTTAGTGTTAATTTATTTAGTTAGTTTAGTTAGCCTCTGACATGTGGGCCCAAGCCCGTAATTAGTTAACTCGAGATTAATTAGAGCTAACTAATTTAGTTAACTAAAGTAGACACTGACATGCGGGCCCTGCCCTGCTAACAGCCTGGTTAGGGTTAGTTTAACACTAACTAACTCAGTTAGTGGACTGAGTCACTGACCAGTGGGTCCCACTGGTCAGGTTTGACCCTGACCAGCCCCTATTGACCTGCTGACATCATTCTGACGTCAGGCTGACGCAATAATGCTTTCTGGAATTTAAATAAATCTTAAATGATTTATTTATTTCACAAAATGTCCAAAACTTCTAAAAATCATAGAAAATCAACCGTAACTCCAAATGAAATAAATTATATATGAAAAATTATCAGAAAAATTCAATCTGTCCATCTGTACTGGTTTCATGCATGTTAGAACACTTTAACCTTTCTGTTTAGGTGAAAAAAGTTAATGCACTAATATGATTTCATGAAATGGGTTTGCATTTGAATCCTTGGTTCAAATGGACTCATTCCAATCTGTTCTAGCTTGCATTAGCCCAAAACACATTCATGTTGCCATGTCATAGCATGCATCATATTGTTGCATTGCATTGATTATGTTCCCTCTTGTTTGCCGGTGTTTGTCCCCCCCCCCTTAGTAGACGTTGATCCAGCGATGAATTCGATGACACCGATGAAGAGCTATACTATCTTCAGAAGTGCCAGGCAAGCAAAACACCCTTGTTCATTCCGATACAATCCCACTCTCTCGCTCCTGCTCTCTTTTACTGCATTAGGACAACAACGATTCAACTGTTACATGTCGCGGTAGTTGAACCCCTTTCCTCTGCATGACCTGTCATTGCCAGAGTAAATAGATGAAACCCACTAGCATGAGTAGGAGTTGTTTGAGCCCTGATGTGCCTACTCATTCATGCTTATTTGTCATGCCTGCTACTGCTTAGAGTTGAGTCAGGTCTGATTCATCGGGGATGAATTGGAACAGTGATGTACATGTCCTACTGTGTGTGAGCTAAGTGTGTGAACATGATTTGGTAAAGGTAGCGGTGAGAGGCCATGTAGGAGTACATGGTGGGTTGTATCATTGAAACCGTCCTTAGGAACTGAGTTCTGTGTTTGTGATCCATGAAACAGTTACTACCACGCATTGGGCCCGAAACCAATGGACCCTCTCGGCTTCTTGATCACCCTTGTCCTCTGTCCAGGAGTTGCATCTAGTTTCTGGTGTTTGTAGGTTATGTGTTGGCGGCCGTGCGTAGCGCTGACCCTAGGGGTGGGCTATGTTGCGGTAGATACACCGTGGCATGGTGTACCGGGCGCCCGTCTGGTGTCTCGGGAACCCTGTTCACATTGTTCGGGGCCGTATGTGGAAACCTCGGCCGGACTCCCTGCGGATGGAACCGGGATAGGCGATAAACCTGGACTAGAGACTTGAGTGTTTAGGTAGGCCGTGGCCGACACCCTCGTTGGGCTTCCGCTTGAAGGTTGCCGAGTACATGTCGTGTAAACGGCGGTAAGTGGTGAGAGCGTGTGTGAAGAAGTACACCCCTGCAGGGTTAACATCATCTATTCGAATAGCCGTGTCCGCGGTAATGGACTTCTGGGTTGCCTATAATAGTTCATAGACAAGTGAAAGTGGATACTTTAAAATGCGCAAGATAAGTGTGAGTGCTATGGATGGCCTTCTCGTAGGGAGATAGGAGCGGATCCATAATGGTGTATTGAATGGTGAATATGTGGACTCGTGTGCGCCGCCTCAAAAGAGTTGCTTGCAGTCGTAGTTCAAGTTAGCCACCGAGTCAAAGCTGGCTTTCTGCAGTTAAACTCCACCACCCCCCTTGTTGATACCGATGCATATGTAGCTAGTTCTGATGTAAGTCTTGCTGGGTACATTTGTACTCACGTTTGCCTATTTTATGTTTTGCAGAGAGACGTTAGTCTCACTAGTAGTTCCGCGTGGACTTCGACGTTTAGCTTGATACCTCAGCTACGATCTTGTGCCCATGGCAGGATCTAGTAGATAGTCAGGCTTCTCAGCCTTCTTCATTTGTAGTTGTCTGTACTCAGACAAGTTAAGCTTCCGCATGTGCTTGTTGCTTGTATGCTCTGTGTGTTGGGTCATAAGACCCATGTTTGTAATATCTCGCTCCTCGGAGCCTAATGAGTAAATACTTTGAGTTGTAGAGTTATGTTGTGATGCCATGTTGTATTTACACATATGGAGCATATTGTGTGTATGATTGAAATGCTTGGTATGTGTGGGATCCGACAATCTAGTTGTTTATCCTTGGCAGCCTCTCTTATAGGGAAATGTAGTCCAGTGCTTCCTTGAGCCATAGTAGTCCGCTACAGCCCGGTTCACCAGAGTCCTGCTAGCCCAGCACTACTGGTCAGATCACTTGACTGGCCGGCATGTGTTTCACTTCGTTCCTGTGTCTGTCCTTCGGGGAAATGTCACGTGGTGACATCCGGAGTCCTGCCTAGCCCGCTACAGCCTGGGTTCCCGGAGTCCTGTTAGCCCAGTGCTACAGCCCGGATTCACACGCTGCTGACCGACATGCTCGATGTGATTCATGTATGCCTGTCCCCATAGGTTAGTGCCGCTTTGGGTTCACGACTAGCCATGTCGGCCCAGGTTCTTTGTCATATGGATGCTAGCGACATTATCATATACGTGAGCCAAAAGGCGCAAACGGTCCCGGACCATGGTAAGGCGACACCCGTGCGAATACCGTGAGTGAGGCCGCAAAGTGATATGAGGTGTTACCGGCTAGATCGATGTGACTTGGAATCAGGGTCCTGACAGCGTTGGTATCAGAGCCTGACTGCCTGTAGGATTACCAAGCCAAACTGGTCGAAGTCGAGTCTAGAAATGCTTTAGCTATGTAAGGGAATTGTTTGTGGAAGGGAACGTAAGGCTCTTTTTACTCCTTTACCTTATGTCCTTCTGATCTGAGTCATCCTCTTCTCTTCTACGGGGTTTAAGAACTAGGATTCTCTTCTATCTCTCAGGATGACGTGTTACTAAATCGTAGTTGCCTAGGATTGTTGAGTTCAAGCCTTAGTTCAGTTCCTACTACTTCCATATATTCATAACTGGCCTCAGAACCTTGATATTGTGATGTTGAGTGGTTATGCCACCATTTTTGCAGAATGTCTCAAATCTTTTCGAGCATTTACAGCCGTTATGCTGTCGAGTCATGCCAGGTCTCTACATAGTCTGATGCATTTGCAAACCCTTTCCTTCCGTTCTCGATGTCCTTTTGGGCCAGTTTAATCACACTAATTGGTGAGTTGAGGTACTCTGTTGCCTCGACATATATGTTGGAGCTATTACTATGACCCTAGGTGTTTTAGTGAGTCACCTAGTGATCTAGCCATGTTTTGTATCCCCAGTGTGTGATTCTGGCCATTATTCTCAAAAGCATCCCGGGATGCCATGTAGTGGTAGGTATTCTATTCATGGGTTCTTGAACCCGAGATTCACCCTACTTACCTCATGTTGGTAGTGTTTGATAGTTCCTTTAGGATATTAGTAACCCTTGCGATAGTCCTCGAGGTCTATGGTATATCGTTCTTCCAATACCATGGGCCAATATGGCAGTAGTTATTTGAACCAAAAGATCACAATCAGAGTACTCTTGAGGAGTTCTCCATTCATAATTGTGACTCTGCCAATCCTACCTCTCTGCATGGGTTATCCGGAAGAAACATGTCGAACTTGGTTCGACATACTAATCTATGCATCCACAACTCAGAAAGTTATATGTTCCTCGAGTTGTTCCTCTTCAGTTGTATCCCGACCATCTTCTATCAATTGATAGTCAAGAGTATGTGTGCATTTGTGCTCATCGATGCCTATTATTCTTGTGGTCCATCAAGCCATTCTATTCCGGAATGACTAGGAGAAACAAACTCCAGTACCTCATCCATCTCTGGGATTGGGTCAAAGCAGTTGTATTCCGCAGATCAGAATGCCAATCCAGCTTCTGTTCTATTCTACCTTGGAGTGTTGCCTCCTTATGTTAGGAGAGTCATGAGAATTGCACCTTCTCTTATGAATTCTTGACGCAGTGATACTTCTTGCCATCATTGTTCATTCCTCGGTTCCTGTGTTATTGTAACCGGAATACCGGCAAGTGAGTCATGATGTGTGAAATCAATACTCCTAGCAACCGCGTTGCTTGGTAGTTAATGGACATTAACATCATCCTTAGCATGTTGGTTATTGAATCACCATCCTAGGACTGATCGTGCTACCTAGCCCATTTTTGTTGGGGCACCCTTCGATCAATGAGTTAGGATTGTGTCAATCCCTCACTCTTTTGATCATATCATCTTGCCCTGAAAAGCAAGGTTGATCTCGAGCTTAGTAACATATCGGTGGTTCATGATTTTCCGAATATCTTCTCGGAAGTATTACCTGGTTGTCACCTGACCGTTATGTTGAGCTCGTGATCAAGCTGGTTTCTTGTAAACCACCCCTTCTCCAAGAATCTGTGTTGGATACCCCTGAGCTAGTTGGTTAAGCTGAACAACAACTTGGAGAGTTGGAAGATAAAAGGCTTTGCCGAATTTGGTTCTTCCTGAAGGGATATCTTTGTGTTGTGTATGTGTTGAAGAAAGATGATATCTTCACCAACTGGTCCTCGTGATCAGTTGTTGGATCCATTGTCTTGTCAAAACTTTGACTTGAGTATGGGCTATCGTCAAATCAAATCAGAACCAACGATGTTCGTAATGTTGTCTTACCCATGGTTGATCCCTCGAGCATACACCATTACCTCTTTTGGTCGACCAATACTATCGTGTTCACATGATGGTGGAAGTCCAGTGATATGGAAATTCCGATGAGTTGTTGTTGAGCCCATCAACAACATTTTGTCTCCCCCATGATTCATGTTGAACATCAACCTAGTGTTGAAAACTTGTAAGCAATGCCTTCGTGTCCCGTTCATGAAGCATATGTTGGATGGAAGAAGTGACTTCCTCGAATTCATGTGCACTTGGTGCAAGTTGCCGCCGTGAGTTTGAGAAAGATTGTTTTGTTTCCCCTGGAATCATCCCAAATCAGTCATGCATACGTGCGAAGTATTCTATGGTTTGGTAGATTAATTACCTCCACTCCATATGTGTTCCTAGCACACCAAGCCACTGGCTGATTTGTTCAGGGAAAAGAAGTTTCTTCATAAGAGCTAATCATATGACTTATGCAAGGACTTCGATATCCTTGATGATGGTTCCCAACTAGGACTCGGCAGTGTTTCATTGTAAGACTACTATGTGATCATGCTTGTCTGGGACAACATGTTCACATGTGTTTAGCAGAACCAGCTCATGTTTTGGAGCTTACTACCATAGTCCATTTCCTGAGAATCTCGCAATGTCATCTCGTCGATTTGTGTTGCAAACTTTCATTTTGTTTCCAGACTTGATGATTCTAGAATATCCTGACACCAACCAGATCTGAATCTCAGGCAGATATGATGGTTGGAACCTACTCCAAGAACCATAATGTTGGTCTCTCTGTAACCGGTAACGTGGATGTCGTGGCCAACACACCTAGCCGGAAGGCCTATTATTGTAGTATCTTGATTGAGTAAGTTGGCCACCTCCCCATAAGGATCTCATAGAATTTATTCCAATAGTAGTTCCTTATGGATTTTTGTGTATTCCGAAGTCCGACCACTACTTGATGGCTATGTTGATGCTTTAAAGCATGACCGTGGTAACCAGTACATCAAGGAGAACATTAGAAGCGGAGAGCTAAATGTCTCTCGGTCGATCATCCAGATTTCTTTCCCTTGACCTCGCCAAGGTGAAATATGAGAAAGTGTTATCTCCCTTTGCACCCGCATTGTCCATCACTATTCATCATGGTAGTAAGATGTGTTCCCAGGATCCTCGGCACGAATGTTGGTAAGACCTTGATGAGTATGGAAATGCTCAAGTTCTTGAGAGCACGCTCAGGCACTAGGTTCTGATGTTGTCTTTAACTGGAATGTGGCTCCATTCTCTTAGTTGTTCGATAGCCATCCAATTGGTGGAATCACCTTTGCCGGTGAACCTTCTCCCCAGTTACTAGAATCATTCCCAACATTTGCATTTTGTTCCCAGCTTACACCTCAGCAGCTGTTGTTCAGGATCATCTTCAAAAGTGGACTTACCATGGGTCCCATCCATTTCCAATGATAAGCAAAAATCATCCATTGCGTTGTCTTCAACAAGGTAGTCCACATCATCCATTCTAGTCGGGGTATGCCATCCCTTCGTACTGCGCCAAACAATTGTTGTGGTTTGCCTTAGGCTGGTTCAAAGAGTGTCAATGATCTCTGAATCAAAAGTAATTCTTTTTGCCACTTAAGGGAATAGTTCTTCGAGTCACCTTCCTTAAGGTGTCTCGTTGTGGTATCATGGCAACCCAACTCCTCGCTACGTTGACACCGTTCGCCACCCTCCTAGGTGTGGGAATTCCGCTACTTATTTAAACCTTGTCATATGCTCATTTCCATCATTCTTGATGTGTGTATCGTGTCTCATCTCGACAGGTGTCGCTATGTCTCGTTCTGTGAGTTGATCGTCAGTTGCTCGATCTTCGAGAAGATCGACTCCTCTAGATTCTCCTTTTCTTCCCGTTGTCATGTTGGATGGAGTCCTCATAGCAAGACGTCGAGTCAAAGATGATGATCGAATCAACGTTCCTATGAAGTGCAACCTGGATCGTGAAGACTGTGTTAGCTTGTGCCCCCTCTGTCTTCTTACCTCACAACTTGAATCTCAGGACGAGATTCTTGTTTTAGCGGGGGTGAGTTGTCACATCCCAAGTTCTGGTAATGCCTAGTGCTAACATATGGTGTTGCATCATGTCTACTTTACTCAGAAAATTTGAAATGGGGATGACAAGCCCTAGCACCAAATGAAATGCAATTAGGATCAAAATAAAAATATTTTCAATGAACCCAGAATGCCCTTTAGAAAAGTTCATTATTTTTGATAAAGGTGAAAACCTCTGCCAAAAATGATGCACATATTTTTTTAGGCATTCTGGATTTTTGAATAACCCATATTGTATTTGAATTGGGGCTTTTAAATACTATTAATATTTTTAAATGCTCCAATAATTCTGAAAATAGTTAAGGGCATCTGTAATAATTCATTTAATTCCCACAATTATTTTCAGGATTTATTAAAATGGTTTGGGTTATAAACTAAATCAAAACAAAATAACATAAATAGAAAACAGAAACAGAATTAGAAGGAGAGGAACCTACCTGGCAAAGCCCACCTGGCCTGTTACTGTAGTGGCCCAGCTCCTCCAGCCGGCCCAGCCTAGCTGGCCAGTGCCAGTCGTCTTCAACCTCTGCCAGTAGGCAGAGGGGAAGGCGGGCACGGCGCGTGCTGAGGCCGCCACCTCCTCCCTGCCTGCCTCGCGCCCCTAAGGCTCTCTTCCAGCACCATGGAGACGGTCGCGCACCCCCAGGCCCTCTCACTCC
>NC_041382.1:522671798-522735578 GCF_002162155.2 Triticum dicoccoides
TCCCCTCCCCTGTCTCTCTCCCTCGCACCACCGAACGCGGCTGCTGCCGCCGACGAGAACCACCACGGCCACAGCTACCCCCTCGCCCCTCGGTTGTGCCCACGAGTTCCGCGACGTCGTCCTCGACCCCCTCACCGAACCATGCCCCGCCGGAAGCACTGTAGCGTCGCCTTCGAGCTCTTCTTCAACCTTCAGCTGCCGGCGACCTCGTCGTCGATTCGCCGGACCCCGTGCCTTCCCTGCCTCGCTAGCAGCACCAGAAGAACTGCGGTGAGCCGCTGCACCATTTCCCCCATGCCATGTTGCCTAATTTGCACCCTAGCTAGCTCCACCACCCTGCCCGAAAGCTTGCTCGCCGTCGGCCATGTCACCGTCGTGGCTAGAGCCCGCAAACATCGCGTCAGAGCATGTTTTCGTCCTCAGCGCGTTCCCAGGAACCCAGAACACCTACCCACTCGTCCTCCCGTGCACCGTAGCACGCTGTCCATCTTCACCGAACTCTGACCGCCGCGGAAGCGGACACCGCTGTCGATCTAGGTCGTCTCCGGCGGCCCTGCTAGCACCAGCCGACGCGGACGAGGCTCAGGGTCCCAACGGTGCCATCCGCGCCTCGAACCGTGGCCTGTGCTGCGATTCCGCGGATCGCCGCCGTCTCGGACCTCGCCGGCGGTTAGTCGCCGGCAGGTTTGACTGAGTTGACCCGGGGGTTTGACCCCGTCTGACCAGGGTTTGACCACCCTGGGTCACTGACGCGTGGGGCCAGCCCTGCTAATTAACCCAGGTTAGTGTTAATTTATTTAGTTAGTTTAGTTAGCCTCTGACATGTGGGCCCAAGCCCCTAATTAGTTAACTCGAGATTAATTAGAGCTAACTAATTTAGTTAACTAAAGTAGACATTGACATGCGGGCCCCGCCCTGCTAACAGCCTGGTTAGGGTTAGTTTAACACTAACTAACTCAGTTAGTGGACTGAGTCACTGACCAGTGGGTCCCACTGGTCAGGTTTGACCTTGACCAGCCCCTGTTGACCTGCTGACATCATTCTGACGTCAGGCTGACGCAGTAATGCTTTCTGGAATTTAAATAAATCTTAAATGATTTATTTATTTCAGAAAATGTCCAAAACTTCTAAAAATCATAGAAAATCAACCGTAACTCCAAACGAAATAAATTATATATGAAAAATTATCAGAAAAATTCAATCTATCCATCTGTACTGGTTTCATGCATGTTAGAACACTTTAACCTTGCTGTTTAGGTGAAACAAGTTAATGCACTAATATGATTTCACGAAATGGGTTTGCATTTGAATCCTTGGTTCAAATGGACTCATTCCAATCTGTTCTAGCTTGCATTAGCCCAAAACACATTCATGTTGCCATGTCATAGCATGCATCATATTGTTGCATTGCATTGATTATGTTCCCTCTTGTTTGCCGGTGTTTGTCCCCCCCCCCCTTAGTAGACGTTGATCCAGCGATGAATTCGATGACACCGATGAAGAGCTATACTATCTTCAGAAGTGCCAGGCAAGCAAAACACCCTTGTTCATTCCGATACAATCCCACTCTCTCGCTCCCGCTCTCTTTTACTGCATTAGGACAACAACGATTCAACTGTTACATGTCGCGGTAGTTGAACCCCTTTCCTCTGCATGACCTGTCATTGCCACAGTAAATAGATGAAACCCACTAGCATGAGTAGGAGTTGTTTGAGCCCTGATGTGCCTACTCATTCATGCTTATTTGTCATGCCTGCTACTGCTTAGAGTTGAGTCAGGTCTGATTCATCGGGGATGAATTGGAACAGTGATGTACATGTCCTACTGTGTGTGAGCTAAGTGTGTGAACATGATTTGGTAAAGGTAGCGGTGAGAGGCCATGTAGGAGTACATGGTGGGTTGTATCATTGAAACCGTCCTTAGGAACTGAGTTCTGTGTTTGTGATCCATGAAACAGTTACTACCACGCATTGGGCCCGAAACCAATGGACCCTCTCGGCTTCTTGATCACCCTTGTCCTCTGTCCAGGAGTTGCATCTAGTTTCTGGTGTTTGTAGGTTATGTGTTTGCGGCCGTGCGTAGCGCTGACCCTAGGGGTGGGCTATGTTGCGGTAGATACACCGTGGCACGGTGTACCGGGTGCCCGTTTGGTGTCTCGGGAACCCTGTTCACATCGTTCGGGGCCGTATGTGGAAACCTCGGCCGGACTCCCTGTGGATGGAACTTGGATAGGCGATAAACCTGGACTAGAGACTTGAGTGTTTAGGTAGGCCATGGCCGACACCCTCGTTGGGCTTCCGCTTGAAGGTTGCCGAGTACATGTCGTGTAAACGGCGGTAAGTGGTGAGAGCGTGTGTGAAGAAGTACACCCCTGCAGGGTTAACATCATCTATTCGAATAGCCGTGTCCGCGGTAATGGACTTCTGGGTTGCCTATAACAGTTCATAGACAAGTGAAAGTGGATACTTTAAAATGCGCAAGATAAGTGTGAGTGCTATGGATGGCCTTCTCGTAGGGAGACGTGAGCGGATCCATAGTGGTGTATTGAATGGTGAATATGTGGACTCGTGTGCGCCACCTCAAAAGAGTTGCTTGCAGTCGTAGTTCAGGTTAGCCACTGAGTCAAAGCTGGCTTGCTGCAGTTAAACTCCACCACCCCCCCTTGTTGATACCGATGCATATGTAGCTAGTTCTGATGTAAGTCTTGCTGGGTACATTTGTACTCACATTTTCCTATTTTATGTTTTGCAGAGAGACGCCAGTCTCGCTAGTAGTTCCGCGTGGACTTCGACATTTAGCTTGATACCTCAGCTACGATCTTGTGCCCTTGGCAGGATCTGGTAGATAGTCAGGCTTCTCAGCCTTCTTCATTTGTAGTTGTCTGTACTCAGACAAGTTAAGCTTCCGCATGTTCTTGTTGCTTGTATGCTCTGTGTGTTGGGTCATAAGACCCATGTTTGTAATATCTCGCTCCTCGGAGCCTAATGAATAAATACTTTGAGTCGTAGAGTTATGTTGTGATGCCATGTTGTATTTACACATATCGAGCATATTGTGTGTATGATTGAAATGCTTGGTATGTGTGGGATCTGACAATCTAGTTGTTTATCCTTGGCAGCCTCTCTTATGCGGAAATGTAGTCCAGTGCTTCCTTGAGCCATAGTAGTCCGCTACTGCCCGGTTCACCGGAGTCCTGCTAGCCCAGCACTACTACTCAGATCACTTGACTGGCCGGCATGTGTTTCACTTTGTTCCTGTGTCTGTCCCTTCGGGGAAATGTCACGCGGTGACATCCGGAGTCCTGCCTAGCCTGCTACAGCCCGGGTTCCCGGAGTCCTGTTAGCCCAGTGCTACAGCCCGGATTCACACGCTGCTGACCGACATGCTCGATGTGATTCATGTATGCCTGTCCCCATAGGTTAGTGCCGCTTTGGGTTCACTACTAGCCATGTCGGCCCGGGTTCTCTGTCATATGGATGCTAGTGACATTATCATATACGTGAGCCAAAAGGCGCAAACGGTCCCGGGCCATGGTAAGGCGACACCCGTGGGAATACCATGCGTGAGGCCGCAAAGTGATACGAGGTGTTACCGGCTAGATCGATGTGACTTGGAATCGGGGTCCTGACAGCTCGTCTCTTTTTCAGATGACCATCGTGCTACACCCGTCCAGGATACGGCACAACGGAGACACAGGCGCAGACGTGCAGCAAGGACCCGCTCCAAGGATTCTTTGTAGATTAAGACCCTGCGTAAACCTTTTTTTACTATCTCTTGTTGATTTACATCCCTCGGTTTCTCAGTACAATCGAGAAGGATGCTGACGTCTTGGCATGTGGCCACGCCAGAATAATTCACGTACCTGGACACCAGGGGCTTATTACAAAGGGTACTGTTTAGACCCGGTTTACACCATAAAGACCAAATACCTTAGGGAGTGTTCGGCGTCGCGAGTTTGGCCTTATATGCATTAGCTCCGAATCATGTCTTTGGTCAAATTTGGGTTTGCTCGGCTCCTGTGTTTTGCTGCCTTACGTTCCGCTCTATCGGCTAAGGCGGCACCAGGAGAACTACTGCGATTGTGCCCTGGTTCATCCGGATGAGCACCTCAGTAGAGAAAGCCAAAAACTGACTGTCATGATATAGCGTGAGACTGGTCAACCACTCGATGACCTATTGGAATCTTCGGGATTCCTCCGCATTAACGAAGGGCCATTTCCTAGCCAGGCATGTACGCACCCCGAATCCGGACGAGTGCGGAGCCACCAGGGTTATCTAGTAGCCCCACTGTCAAACTCCTCTGGCTAAGTGAAAGTGTTAAAGCATTATAGTCCGGTTGCCTAGTTCGTTGTGCTATCACCTCCTTATTAGGACCAAGACGTTGGATTAAGTGTGAATACGCGTCTTCTGCGATCACCCCTGCATTATATGCGTGGGGGCTGAAGCCGACGACTGCAATCTTTTAGGTTATATACATGTCTACATAAACGGCCGCACATGAGGCATCACAATACTTTCAGGCAAAAGTATAAATACAGCCTTGATAAATTCAATAAAACGTTGTTTCTACAATGGGAATACATGTCACTCAAACATAACATTCTTCGAGCACTGGGCCTCTATCGAACGAGCACCCTCAAGAACTTCTTCAAAATAGTGCTCGGCCATAGGCAAGGGACATCCGCCCAGTATGTTTTGACACGGGCAAGGGACATCCGTGAGCCTTCTATGCACGCCGACCTCTTCATCGCATTAATACATGGCACCGCACCAAGGAACTGCTGCACCAAGCTAAAATAGCTGTTCGGCTTTGGCCTTTCCGACCACAGATGATCCACAACAGACCTCATGGCGAGTCCGGACAATCTATTGAGTTCGGCCCACTCGACAAGCTGATCAGTCAATGGAAGCAGACGCTCTGGAACGTTAAATTGCGACCAGAATAGCTTGTCCACTTCATGATCTGTTTGATCTCGGAAGTATTCGGCCGCATCGATGGTGCTCGCCGCTAAGTCCATATATGCGTCGACCGAACTCCACAACCGGTCCAGAGGGGCATACCGCGGATCGCCGAACTTCCTCCACAGCATAAAGGGCTTCCCAGCCACAATATCCCCGGCTTCACGCAGTTCCTCCTTTGCTCTCATTGCAGAGCGGGTGTCTTTGGTCACCATTGTGGCCTTTTCGAGGTCCATAGCCTTCGCCCGGCTTTCTTCTTCAAGAAACTGGCAGCGGTCGGCAGTGTCTTTTAACTTCACAACCATTTTGGCCATTTTCTCTTTGCTCTCGCCATGCGCGGCCTTCTCGGCTCTCAACTCTTCGACCGCCTTCAAAGCGGCCACATTACTACTTCTTGCTTGCTCCTTGGCTCGGGCCAGCTCCGCCCGCAGGGCCTCCACGATGGCAGCTCCATCTGCAGTCACAACATATTAAAAATACTGGCATCATGCTGCTCTTACTATGTGACATTCACTATAAATATCACCTACCCTATGCCTCGTGAAGCCGCTTGTTAACAAGCTCGATGTCGGCATCCGCCGCATCCAGTCGCCGTTTTAGTTCGGCAACCCCATCAGTCCGGCTAGCCACCGGAGCTTCAGACACCTGCACATAACGGCAATCTGGTTATTACCTGGGACTACGATCCTCTGTTCGCCGCCGTTCTCGACGACAACCAGAGTCTCAGGGGCTACTATCTACACAGGGCGCACCTAAAAATGTGCGGTACCACCACAAATGCATATCATTCCACGTACCTCAAAGCCCGTCAGTAGACTCATAAAGGCTTCATGCAACCCGTTTTCGGCGTACGAAATCCTTTCAATCACCGTACACATTAATGTACGATGCTCTTCTGAGATAGTCGCTCACTCTAGCAGACCCTTCAGTACGTCCGACCGCATACCAGGTGGTGCCGGACTCTTTTGATTGCTCTCTTCAAGAGCCGGATACTGAGGGCTTCGGGTGACCATGGGATTACCTTCTGGCCTTGCCGGATCCGGAGAAACTCTTCATGACGACACTTCAAGGTCGCCCGCTTCTTGAGCCAGGGAGTCTGGGGGAGGTGTTTTGCTCTCCACCATCTCTGGAAGAAGATCCCCCGAAGACGAGCTCTGCTGAGAAGGGCTCAGGTCCGAACTGCAACATAGATGCTTCGGTTATCTTCCTCAGAAGTAAGGTAGTATATCTTCACTATTAAGTACTTTTTGATTACTTACAGCTTGTTAGAGGGCTGATCCCCGCCTGGACTTTGTGCGGCAAGAGCACCCTCCGAGGCGGGACCCTCTGGTGGATTTTTCTTCTCCTGTTTGGAAACCTTGGTTTCCAGATCATCAGAGGTAGTCCTCTTCCTCTCCCGGGGCGAGGAAATGTTAGATTCCTTCCCTTGGTTATCCTCCCTCATGGAGGCGCTCATTCCCTCGGTTGGAATAGGTAGCGGTGGGGGCCCGCTTTCGCCCTCTTTATTCCCCCCTTCATCTTCCTTTGAGGGCACCAGGCAAGGTGCTGGCTCGAGCATCTTTTCCAGCACCGGGTTGTCCAAGCCTTCGGGAAGGGGAGCCGAACAACGGATCATCTTCGCCTTTGTTATCCAATCCTGGTCAAAAAGTGGTTCTTCAGAATGACGTCATGATAAATGAAAGACAGTGTGTTCGGCTAGAGAATTACTTACTTGGGCCGCGGTGCGGTTGCTGCTAAGGCCCACGTCCTCGGAGGTGTCCGGACACTCTATTTGGGGTCCGAAGAACGACTTGTACATCTCCTCGTGCGTCAGGCCGAGGAAATTCTGAATAGTGCGCGATCCTTCTGGGTTGAATTCCCACAAGCGGAGGGGCCGGCATTTGCAAGGCTGGACTTGACGAACCAGCATGACTTGCACTACCATAACCAAACTAAAATCTCCCTCGAAGAGATCCCGGATGCGGCTCTGCAGTATGGGCACATCCTTGGCTGGACCCCAGCTCAGCCCCTTGGTGATCCATGACATCAGTTGTGGTGGAGGGACCGAGCGAAAGGCGGGGGAAGCTACCCACTTGGCACTTCTCGGAGCGGTGATGTAGAACCACTCCCGTTGCCATAATCCAAACACCTCTGGAAAGGAACCTTTTGGCCACGGAGCTCCAGCAATCTTTCTTATTAATGCACCTTCGCACGCTGCATGCTGCCCCTCAACCGTCTTCGGCTTCACATCAAAGGTCTTCAGCCACAGGCCGAAGTGAGGGGTAATGCGGAGGAAGGCCTCACATACGACAATAAATGTCGAGATGTGGAGAAAGGAATCCGGGGCTAGATCATGGAAATCAAGCCCGTAATAGAACATCAAGCCCCTTACGAAGGGATCCAGAGTGAGGCCTAGTCCTCGAAGGAAGTGGGAGATAAACACGATGCCCTCGTTGGGTTCAGGAGTAGGGACGACCTGTCCTCGGGCAGGCAGCTGATGCGAGACTTCGGTAGTCAAGTATCTTGCCTCCCTCAACTTCTTGATATCCTCTTCCGTGACGGAGGAGGGCATCCACCGGCCCTAGAGGCTGGATCCAGACATGATTGAAGGTCCGAAGCACCTGACCTGGGCTTTGGGTGTTAAAACTCGAGGCGGGGGAAGGATTCGATTGAGCATGGGAGGAAAAAAGTAAAATCCTTGACCCTTTATAAAGAGGGTGAATATCAAGCGTCCTCCTCGTGGCCGTTTGGGACTTGCCTAAAATCTAGGAGTCCTAGGCGCGGTTGGGTTACCCACGACCGTATTGATGAGAATCCCGTAATAAGGGGGACACGATCTCTGCTTTGACAAGACGTGTCAAGAAACTACCTCGCGTTATGTGCGGGGCTAGTTAAAGAAAAATAGTTCGAATAATCACCGAGCCATGGCATGATGTCATGTTGCCAAAACGTGTCAGCAGATTAGATTTGTGGAAATATTATACTCTCTATGGTGGTATGTGGAACTTATTTTGCAGGGTCGGAGACTATCCTTTTATTCGAACTCTTCTGTGGTGTATCCGGAGGAGGAACCCTCCTTGCAATGCCGAAGACAACACTGCGCACCGGACTCATCGTCATTGAAGCCTGGTTCAGGAGCTACTGAGGGAGTCCTGGATTAGGGGGTCTCCGGACAGCCGGACTATATTCTTTGGCCGGACTGTTGGACTATGAAGATACAAGATTGAAGACTTCGTCTCATGTCCGGATGGGACTCTACTTGGTGTGGAAGGCAAGCTAGGCAATACGGATATGTATATCTCCTCCTTTGTAACCGACCTTGTGTAACCCTAGCCCCCTCCGGTGTCTATATAAACCGGAGGGTTTTAGTCCGTAGGACAACATACAATCATACCATAGGCTAGCTTCTAGGGTTTAGCCTCTCTGATCTCGTGGTAGATCAACTCTTGTAATACTCATATCATCAAGAATAAATCAAGCAGGACGTAGAGTTTTACCTCCATCAAGAGGGCCCGAACCTGGGTAAAACATCGTGTCCTCTGCCTCCTGTTACCATCCGCCTTAGACGCACAGTTCGGGACCCCCTACCCGAGATCCGCCAGTTTTGACACCGACAACAATGGTGGTTTCATTTTATAGAAATAATTGATCTCTCGTGCTTCACTTATATTATTTTGAGAGTCCTTTAGAACAACAGGCAATTGCCTTTAGGAATAATAAAAACTATCATATAAGTGCATTGAATACTATGAGAAGTTTGATACTTGATAATTGTTTTGAGATATGGAGATGGTGATATTAGAGTCATGCTAGTTGAGTAGTTGTGAATTTGAGAAATACTTGTGTTGAAGTTTGTGATTCCCGTAGCATGCACGTATGGTGAACCGTTATGTGATGAAGTCAGAGCATGATTTATTTATTGATTGTCTTCCTTATGAGTGGCGGTCAGGGACGAGCGATGGTCTTTTCCTACCAATCTACCCCCTAGGAGCATGCGTGTAATACTTTGCTTCGATAACTAATAGATTTTTGCAATAAGTATGTGAGTTCTTTATGACTAATGTTGAGTCTGTGGATTATACACACTCTCACCCTTCCACCATTGCTAGCCTCTCTAGTACCGCGCAACTTACGCCGGTACCATAAACCCACCATATACCTTCCTCAAAACAGCCACCATACCTTCCTATTATGGCATTTCCATAGCCATTCCGAGATATATTGCCATGCAACTTTCCACCGTTCCGTTTGTTATGAAACGCTTCATCATTGTCATATTGCTTGCATGATCATGTAGTTGACATTGTATTTGTGGCAAAGCCACCATTCATAATTCTTTCATACATGTCACCATGAATTATTGCACATCCTGGTACACCGCCGGAGGCATTCACATAGAGTCTTTTGTTCTAAGTATTGAGTTGTAATTCTTGAGTTTTAAGTAAAAAGAAGTGTGATGATCATCATTATTAGAGCATTGTCCCATGTGAGGAAAGGATGATGGAGACTATGATTCCCCCACAAGTCGGGATGAGACTTCGGACGAAAAAAAGAGAAAAGAGGCCAAAAGAAAAAAAAAGAGAAATAAGGCCCAAATAAAAAAATGAGAGAAAAAGAGAGAAGGGACAATGTTACTATCCTTTTACCACACTTGTGCTTCAAAGTAGCACCAAGATCTTCATGATAAAGAGTCTCCTATGTTGTCACTTTCATATACTAGTGGGAATTTTACATTATAGAACTTGGCTTGTATATTCCAATGATGGGCTTCCTCAAATTTCCCTAGGTCCTCGTGAGCAAGCAAGTTGGATGCACACCCACTTAGTTTCTTTTATTGAGCTTTCATACACTTATAGCTCTAGTGCATCCGTTGCATGGAAATCCCTACTCACTCACATTGATATCTATTGACGGGCATCTCCATAGCTCGTTGATACGCCTAGTTGATGTGAGACTATCTTCCCCTTTTTTGTCTTCTCCACAACCACCATTCTATTCCACATATAGTGCTATGTCCATGGCTCACGCTCATATATTGCGTGAAGATTGAAAAAGTTTGAGAACATCAAAAGTATGAAACAATTGCTTGGCTTGTCATCAGGGTTGTGCATGATTTAAATATTTTGTGTGGTGAAGATAGATCATAGCCACACTATATGATTTTGTAGGGATAACTTTCTTTGGCCATGTTATTTTGCGAAGACATGATTGCTTAGTTAGTATGCTTGAAGTATTATTATTTTTATGTCAATATTAAACTTTTATCTTGAATCTTTCGGATCTGAACATTCATGCCACAATAAAGAAAAATTACATCGAGAAATATGTTAGGAAGCATTCCACATAAAAAATTCTTTTCTTTACCATTTACCTACTCGAGGACGAGCAGGAATTAAGCTTGTGGATGCTTGATACGTCTCCAACGTATCTATAATTTTAGATTGCTCCATGCTATTATATTATCTATTTTGGATGTTAATAGGCTTATTTTTACACTTCTATATTATTTTTGGGACTAACCTATTAACCGGAGGCCCAACCCAAATTGTTGTTTTTTTGCCTATTTCAGTGTTTCGTAGAAAAGGAATATCAAATGAAGTCCAAATGGAATGAAACCTTCGGGAACGTGATTTTCTCAACAAACGTGATCCAAAGACTTGGAGTGGGCGTCAAGAAACAATCGAGGAGGCCACGAGGCAGGGGGCACGCCTACCCCCCTGGGCGCGCCCTCCACCCTCGTGGCCCCCTTGTTGCTCCACCGAACTACTTCTTCCTCCTATGTATATCCACGTACCCCGCAAACATCCGGGAGCACCACGAAAACCTAATTCCACCGCCGCAACCTTCTGTACCCAAGAGATCCCATCTTGGGGCCTTTTTCGGAGCTCCGCCGGAGGGGGCATTGATGACGGAGGGCCTCTACATCAACTCCATGGCCTCTCCGGTGATGTGTGAGTAGTTTACTTCAGACCTTCGGGTCCATAGATAGTAGCTAGATGGCTTCTTCTCTCTCTTTGGATCTCAATACAAAGTTCTCCTCGATTCTCTTGGATATCTATTCGATGTAATCTTCTTTTGCGGTGTGTTTGTCGAGAGCCAATGAATAGTGGGTTTATGATCCAGATTATCTATGAACAATATTTGAATCTTCTCTGAATTCTTTTATGTATGATTGGTTTATCTTTGCAAGTCTCTTCGAATTATCAGTTTGGTTTGGCCTACTAAATTGATATTTCTTGCAATGGGAGAAGTGCTTAGATTTGGGTTCAATCTTGCGGTGCTCGATCCCAGTGACAGAAAGGGAAACGACATGTATTGTATTGTCGCCATCGAGGATAAAAAGATGGGGTTTTATATCATATTGCATGAGTTTATCCCTCTACATCATGTCATCTTGCTTAAGGCGTTACTCTGTTCTTATGAATTTAATACTCTAGATGCATGCTGGATAGCGGTCGATGCGTGGAGTAATAGTAGTAGATGCAGAATCGTTTCGGTCTACTTGTCGCGGACGTGATGCCTATATACATGATCATGCCTAGATATTCTCATAATTATTTGCTTTTCTATCAATTGCTCGACAATAATTTGTTCACCCACCGTAATACTTATGCTATCTTGAGAGAAGCCACTAGTGAAACCTATGGCCCCCGGGTCTATCTTCCATCATATTAATCTACCGTTATTTCCATTACCATTTATTTTGCTTTATTTACTTTCAATCTATATCATAAAAATACCAAAAATATTTATCTTATTATTATCATCTCTATCAGATCTCACTCTTGCAAGTGGCCATGAAGGGATTGACAACCCCTTTATCGCGTTGGTTGCGAGGTTCTTATTTGTTTGTGTAGGTACGAGGTGACTCGCGTGTGGTCTCGTACTGGATTGATACCTTGGTTCTCAAAAACCGAGGGAAATACTTACGCTGCTTTACTACACCACCCTTTCCTCTTCAAGGGAAAACCAATGCAGTGCTCAAGAGGTACCATGGTCACCTGATCAAAGGACAATACGGCCGTGTGAGTGCACTGGAAACTGCGAAGCTAGTCTGGGACTGGCTCTCCAAGGTGAACGAAGGCGTCTCAACTCAGAGAGACTCAAGGATTAGTTTTTTTCGCAACCTCTTCAACCGCTTCAAGAGAAATGACAATGAGAATGTCCAGCTCACATTTGATCGCCTCACTGATATCACAAATGAGCTTCGCGCACTCAGCTCCACTGAGATCACCAAGCACGAAATCGTCAAGACGCTTTTGAGATCACTCAACAACTCATTCGACACCCTGGCCCTGATGATTCAAGAATTCCCGGGCTCACTCGACAACTTCTGACTGCAGTTCTGAGGATCCTGAAGACATTGGAAAAGAGCTTGCTATGCTTGTGAAGAAGTTCCAGAAGTTCACCAAGAAGAAAGACTTCAAGATCCAACTCAAGAAAAGATGAAGCTGCCTCTCGTGACTACAGGAAGAGAACATGCCACAAGTGCAAAAAACCTGGTCACTACATCTCTGAGTGTCCATAGTGGGACAATGAGACCAAGTAGAAGAAGAGCAATGAATATGATTCTGATGACAAGAAGAAGAAGATCCTCAAAGTCTTCTTCCAAGTCTTCGCTGTCTTCATCACACAAGAAGATCTCATCCAGCAAGGATCGTGCATTTGTTGGCAAGGAGATAGATTCATAGGAGGAGTCTGCATCTGAGGAGGCAGAGGTGGAGTCTGAAGGGGAATCTGATTCAGGCGTGGCAAGCCTGGCTCTAGCTTCAGCGTATGTCGCCAAGTCCATCTTCAACACTAAAGACAATGGCCTCGTCACCAACACTGATGCTAATGATGAGGATGACTCTGCTCCCACCTACTGCTTCATGGCACGTGGTGCCAAGGTAAACTCACATGATGCTTACTTTCAAACATGAAGTGAAGATGACTCTGAATGTGAATCTAAACCTAGCTACAAAACACTTGCTAAAATTGCAACAGAACAACAAAATGCTATGGACCATATTCAAAAGTTGCTAGACAAAAGCGATGACCTGTTGGACACGGAAATGACTCGAACTCAGTCCTTAATTGAAGACATTAAAAATCTTCACGTTAAGTATGAGGAACTTGAAAGTCGTCATAAACGCTCTCAACTACTCATGAAAAGCTCTCCTACGATTATCTTCAAAGGAACCAAGAGCTTGAGAACTTGAGATCAGCTCATGAAGATCTTCAAAAGGAGAACGAGTCACTCCGTGCTCAATAGATCAGTTCCGCTCAGGAAGACTTTGAGCCACCATATTTAAAATGTCTTGAGCATGATAATGCTGCTTCTGTTGCTGGATGTTCTAATGCTGCTATTATTGCTATGTCTTCAACTGCTAATGTGGAAACTAATCTCTCTTCTGAGGATACCACTATTATTACTGATGAGAATGCCAGGTTGAAGACATTGCTTGAAACAAGGATGTACAAAAGCCTCAAAGGGCATCAGACACTGTGTGATATCCTCAAGAAACGGATTCTGAACCGAAACCCTAGGAAAGAGGGTGTTGGGTTCGAGAGGAAAATGAATGTTGATGGTTCATACTGGAAGCCCAAGCAGTACCCCAAAACCACATGGGTTGCTGCAAAGGAACCTTTAGTGGATCCATCTACCTTATCTGGCTTCACTTGTGCTAACCCTATTATCATTGATGAATCCTTTGATGCAAACTATAAATTGTTTAAGAATCAGAATGGTGAAGTGTTTGCCAGGTATATTAGTACTAACTACAGGAATGGATCACCTTTGAAGAAGATCCGGGTGCCCAAAAGTTGTCTTGAGAAACTTCGTGTGAATGTCATCATGACACCACCAGGGAAGAAGACAAACCCTAGACCAAATGCTTCATATGGTCCAAAGCTTCATACAGACAGAGGACTCACCAGAGTCACCCTAACGCCAATGTTTTGCAGGGAAGCCATACTCAGACTTATGAATATGAGCGTGCTTCGTTCAACCGCTATGTTCATAAGACCAAGAACTATCCTGCTTATTCTTATGAGTATTATTCACCTCCTGCAAGGCTATTTGCTAGGGCTCCAAAGCCAAAGTTCTCAGATGCTGCACTTAGACTCATTGCTTCTAAGCCAC
This sequence comes from Triticum dicoccoides, assembly GCF_002162155.2. Lineage (NCBI taxonomy): Eukaryota > Viridiplantae > Streptophyta > Magnoliopsida > Poales > Poaceae > Triticum > Triticum dicoccoides. The sequence continues at coordinate 522,685,861 of NC_041382.1, forward strand.
CCCTGAAGATGTGGGTGGTTAAGAAAAATTAACTCTATTTTGCAGGGAAAGGTCTCCAACCGGAAATCAAAGGCGTCTGATGCTTATGCTCGGGACCTAAAACATCTTGTGGGACGCAAGATAAAATGTCCAAATGGTCTTATTATGTATTTCGTCCCAGGGTTCCTTGACAAACATCCTATTTATCCTAACCAAGACCTGAACTTTCATAATCCGCTTGTTTGTCAAATGTTTATGCTTCACAATACCCTTGGTGAAGCCTATCCCCCAAACTGCACTGTAGGATATAACACCAAAGGCTCCAGAATGGATTATGGACAGTGGATGCACTAACCACATGACTGGTGATCGAAGCCTTCTCATTGATTCAACCCTACGTCCATCTGAAAAGAGTCACATCACATTTGCTGACACTGGTAAAAGAAAGGTATTGGGTCTAGGTAGAGTTGCAATCTCAAAGGATTAGCACATGGATAAAGTGATGCTTGTTGAATCCCTTGGTTTCAACTTAATGTCTGTCTTAATGCTTTGTGATCTGAACATGATTGTGATGTTTGGAAAATATCGTTGCCTTGTGCTTATGGAAGCTGACAAATCTCTAGTCTTTGAAGGGTATCAAAAAGACGATTTGTACATGGTAGATTTCTCAGCAGGACCACAGTTGGCCGTATGTCTTCTAGCAAAAGCTTCAGAGTGTTGGCTCTAGCATCAGAGGCTAGGACATGCTGGCATGAGGAACTTGCACACTCTCGCAAAGAAGAAGCATGTCGTAGGCATCGAGGGCGTCAAGTTCAAGAAGGATCATCTATGTGGTGCCTGCGAAGCTGGAAAGATGACTAATGCCAAGCATCCCTCAAAGACAATCATGATGACTTCCCGTCCCTTCGAGCTGCTTCACATGGACCTATTTGGCCCTACCCACTACTCTACCCTTACTACCACTGCTTGCCTCTATGACTTCGTTATTGTTGATGATTACTCAAGATATACATGGGTGCACATAATCCTCTACAAGAATGAACTGTAGGATGTCTTCAGACGATTCACCAATCGTGCCAGGATGAACTATGGCATCAAGATCAAGCACATCAGAAGTGACAACGACACAGAGTTCAAGAACACTGGCCTCGACACTTATCTTGATACATTGGGCATCACTCACGAGTTCTCAGCTCCATACACACCTCAGCAGAATGGCATCATGGAGCGCAAGAACAGAACCCTCAGTCAGATGGCACGGACTATGCTCGATGAGTACAAGACTCAAACGAAGTTCTTGCCTGAAGCCCTTGATACTGCATGCCACATCATCAACCGTGTTTATCTTCACAAGCTTCTAAAGAAGACATCATATGAGCTACTAACTGGTAAGAAGCCAAACGTCAGCTACTTCAGAGTATTTGGTGATAAGTGCTGGATCAAGGATCCACATCACACTTCCAAATTTGCACTGAAAGCACATGAAGGTTTTATGCCTGGCTACAAAAATGATTCACACTCCTACAGAGTCTCCAACCTCTTTCACTATAAAGTGGTTGAAACTGTGGATGTGCGGTTCGATGAAACTAATGGCTCGCAAAGAGAGCACTTGCCAAATGTGCTAGATGAAGTCTCACCAAGTGAATCCCTCAAGCTTATGGGTACTGGAGAAATCATACCTTTAGAGGCTAAGGCTGAAGAAGAACTCATCATCTCTGCACCTAATCAACCCAAAGACAATGCTCAGCCTGAAGTCAATGCCGATGATGAAGACAATGATCAGCAAGAGCAAAGTCTTCGTCCAGTTCATCCACATGTTGCAAATGAAATGTAGATTGAGAAGATAATCAATAGCATCACTGCACCTGGTCCACTCACTCGTTCAAGAGCAACACAGCTAGCAAATTTCTGTGGGCACTTTGCATTTGTCTCTATATCTGAACCCAAGAAAGTTGCTGAAGCCTTCATGGAACCTGAATGGATTCAAGCGATGTAAAAAGAGCTTCATCAGTTTGAGCTGAACAATGTGTGGGAGTTGGTTAAGTGCCCCGATCCTCGCAAGCACAATATCATAGGCACCAAATGGATCTACCACAACAAACAAGATGAGCATGGCCAAGTTGTCAGGAACAAGGCTCGTCTCATTGCTCAAGGTTACACTCAAGTAGAATGGATTGACTTTGATGAAACCTTTGCTCCTGTGGCTAGGCTTGAAGCCATTCGCATACTGCTGGCCTATGCCAACCATAACGACATCCTTCTGTACCAAATGGATGTGAAGAGTGCCTTCCTGAATGGAAAAATTGAAGAAGAAGTGTATGTTGCACAACCACCTGGTTTTGAAGACCCAAAGCTCAACAAGGCACTGTATGGACTCAAACAAGCCCCTTGTGCTTGGTATGACACACTCAAAGACTTCCTAAAGAGCAAAGGCTTCAAACCTGGTTCCATGGATCCCACACTCTTCATGAAGACATATGATGCAGAATTGTTTGTATGCCAAATCTATGTGGATGACATTATCTTTGGCTGCATAGACAAGAAATACAGTGATGAATTTGCAAACATGATGCAAGAGCAATAACAGATGCCCATGATAGGTGAGCTGAAACTCTTCCTTGGTCTTCAAATCTGTCAGCAAAGCAACACCATCTTCATATCACAAGAAAAATACCTCAAAGATTGCCTGAAGAAGTTTGGAATGCAAGACTGCAAAGGATACACGATGCCAATGCCAACCAAAAGTCATCTGGGCCCCGACGACAATGGTAAAGAGTTTGATCAGAAGGTATATCGCTCCATGATTGGTTCTTTACTCTATTTATGTGCATCTAGGCCAGATATAATGCTTAGAGTTTGCATGTGTGCCCGATTCCAAGCGGCACCAAAGGAGTCACATCACTTAGCTATGAAGCGAATTCTTCGATATTTGGCTTACATCCCAACACTAGGATTATGGTATCCAAAGGGCTCAGAGTTTGATCTAGTTGGATTCTCATAAGCTGACTATGTTGGTGACAAGGTTTATCGCAAGTCCACATCAGGCACATGTCACTTTCTTGGACGATCTCTTGTTTGTTGGTCTTCAAAGAAGGATAACTATGTATCCCTATCCACTACTGAATCTGAATACATTGCTGCTGGATCTTGCTGCGCTCAGCTTCTATGGATGAAGCAAACTCTCAAGGATTATGGCATCCACCTGAAGCATGTGCCACTCTACTGCGACAATGAAAGCGCCATCAAGATTGCCAACAACCCAGATCAACACTCGAAGACAAAGCACATTCAGATTCGTCATCAATTTCTGAGAGATCATGTCATTAAGGAAGATATTGATATCATTCACGTCAACACTAAAGAGCAATTTGCAAATATCTTCACAAAGCCCTTGGATGAGAAAAGGTTTTGCAAGTTGTAGTGTGAGCTAAATATCTTAGAATCATCAAATATCCTGTAACTGGACACACATCCTAACACTTATGCATGTTGATGACTTAGATGTGCAACACACAAAGTAACGTATATCTTCAATCAATGAAGACATACACTCTAAGTGTGAATACATTAACGCGATATTTGACTTCAGAGCGCCACGATAATTGTGCGCCGTGTCTGGGTCTAATACTTCCTATGCGGTGGGTAACGCCACCACCAAAATCTTTTCAAAGTATTTCATGTGGTGTCATAATTGCATAGTCTTCACAATTGATTTTTCTTCAACATTTAGTTAACTTCGAGGTTTATCTTCGCAATGTTGAGTTGGTCTGATATATATACATATATATATATATATATATATATTCGTGTTCTTTCCTCTACATCATTCACTTATAGCTATGTCTTCATGCTTGAATCTTTTCTTGAACTAAGTGAATGTGATCGGACCCTAACCCCTTATGTGCTTCTTCCTCAAACTCTATCTGTCCAAATCATATGCATTGTATTGAAACCTGTCAATTGTCTTCTTTGAGTCCTTGTCAGCAGAAGACATAGAGGCAAACATTTAAATCTATTTTAATTGCCATATCCTCTTGCCTGAATACCGGAGAAGACGGAACGACCACCCGACAATCCAGGCGAGCGTGGGAACATGGATGAACTTCCAATGAGTTGCATGCAAGCCACGTGTCCCTCGGATGTGAATCGCCAGGGGCACCTGCGTAATTACGCTGTGCTATCCCTATCCCTATAAATACACACTCACCATGGTCATTATCTCTTCTTCCACCTCGCCACCTCGCACAAACCCTAGCGCCTCCGCTAGCTCGCGACGACGCCGGAGACGAAGCGCCTGACTGCCGCAACTTCTTCGACGCCGCCCTCACACCGGCCACATACCTCGTCCTCTCCGCCGTCGCTGTTGGTGTCTTCCGTCACCAAGTTAGGGCACAGAAGATTGAACTGCTCGGCCTCCAGCTCTACCTCGTCTAGCAGTTCGTCTGCGGAAATTAAATCTTACTTTTTACTGCCTTTTAGATCTGTCAGATCCATCCACTTCAACCAAAAGTGGTTTCTTCACTTCCAAATATGGATCCTTCCTTATCTGCATCTCATATCATGCCAAGTATATTCACTTATGCTTCATAAATAGTTAGATTCCTCACTTGTACTTATTCATGCATTCGTACAAATCTGGAACCGATTCTCTTCAAATAAGTGAATGTCTTCGCTCTATGAGGTCAATGTCTTCAAACCGATTTTTCTTCAAAATCTTCTGAGAATGCATATGACCTCTTCCCCTTCCCTCGCACCTTAATGCTGTCATAGGTACATGTCCGTGGGAGAATCCCTTGGTTCTCATAGTCTGCATTCATTTGCAGAGTTCTTACAGCAGCACATACACTCCCCTGAAGCCAACTCTTGTTTGACAAGCAGACGGAAGCCATTCACTATTCTGAAGCCATTCAATCTGAATACAATGGCCACAGAGAAATCTGCCAGGAAAGGTGGTAGACAACGCAGAGGCAACACAGCTAAGGATTTACCTCCAGATATGTTTGAGCTGTACAAGTCAGATCCTGAGGAGAGCTATGGCCAGTGCAAGACCCGAATCCAATGATTCAAAGATATTGGGCCGAAGAATGGTTCAAGTACAACTTCGTGGCCCCTGAGTATGCAGAGAAGAATGCTATAAAGTGCCTCTAGGGAGATATTCTATACAGAAATCTGCAACCCAAGTCCAAGCCTGAAGCCATTGCTCAAGGCTTCTACCCATGCATGGTCCAAGGACTGAAGCCAGAGAATACCGACCCATCATCCTTGTCATGGTGTTATGCAGACAATCTGTTCAAGCGCAACTATCAGTTTGCAAAGGAGTCAACCACCAAGAACAAGAAGGAGCTAGACCTCAACTTCAACCCCGGTCCATCTGCTCCAAGGGCTGACAGCACATACGATGCCAATCCAAATATCATCGGCCCCTTTGCCAACTTTGATGGTCTTCTCTCACATATCGCTGCGCAGAGGGCTACGGTGGATCAATCTGCTGATGACGCGGATTCTGAAGATGCGCCAACACCACCGAAGCAGAAGACTAAGAAGACAAAAGCTTCGAAGCCCGCTGCCACACCAATAGCTTCGACACTGAAGCCATTGGACACTGCACCTCCTGAAGCCAGTGTGCAGTCTAAAGACCTGTCTCATGTCTCCAAGAAGGCCGAGAAGACTGTCGGTGTAAAAACCGGCGGATCTCGGGTAGGGGGTCCCGAACTGTGAGTCTAAGGTCGATGGTAACAGGAGACAGGGGACATGATGTTTACCCAGGTTCGGGCCCTCTCTATGGAGGTAATACCCCATGTCCTACTTGATTGATATTGATGAATATGAGTATTACAAGAGTTGATCTACCACGAGATTGTAATGGCTAAACCCTACAGGTCTAGCTTGTGTGGCTATGGCAATGAATATCTCTCCTATTCGGACTAAGTGCTCCGGTTTATATAGACACTGGGAGGATCTTAGGGTTACACAAGGTTGGTTACAAAGAAAGGAATCTACATATTTGGTCGCCAAGCTTGCCTTCCACGCCAAGGAGAGTCCCATCCGAACACGGGTGCAGTCTTCGGCCTTCGTGTTCTTCACAGCCCATCAGTCCGACCCATGGCTAACAGGCCGGACGCCCGAGGACCCCTTAGTCCAGGACTCCCTCAGTAGCCCCTGAACCTGGCTTCAATGACAAGGTATCCAACGCGTAGATCTGTCTCGGCATTGCAAGGTGGGTTCCTCCTTCCGAACTCCAAGATAGTCTTCAGATGTATTGAACGTGTCCCGACCTATAACACACGCACCGCACACAACCGCAGAGAGAACATAATATTCCACGAGCCCCATCTGTTGACAACTTCTGTAACGTGACATCACGCTCGCCTGGTTATTTAGTTCGAACCGCTTCCTGTCCCGCCGTTCCACGTTTCGAGGCGCGGTTGCTATTGGCACGTTCTGTCGAAGCAGAGATCGTGTACCCTTATTGCGGGATTCTCATTAATACGAGCGTGGGTAACCCAACCGTTCTGTTGGGAAGATTCCTTAGGAATAGGTAGGCCTGCAGGCTTAGGAGGAGGCGTTCAATTCCCGCTGCCTTTATAAAGGAACCAAGGGCCGTCTTTCTACGCCAAACCTCTCCTCAGCCTATCCAATCTCGAGTTCTAGCACCCAAGGTTTGACTCCGTTGCTTCAAGCTTCCCCATCATGTCCGGACCCAGACCTCAAGGCTGATGGGTGGCTTCCTCTGTTACAGAGGAGGATATTGGAAAGCTTCGGGCGGCCAGATACCTGACCGCGGAGATCCACAACAGGCTTCCTGCTCAAGGATAGGTTATTCCGATCCCCAGATCTGGCGAGAGGGTTGTATTCATCTCGCATTTCCTTCGTGGGTTAGGGTTTGCTCTTCACCCCTTCATCTGGGAGCTAATGTTTTATTACGGACTAGATTTTCATGATCTAGCTCCGGATTCTCTCCTTCATGTCTCGACGTTTATCGTTACATGCGAGGCTTTCCTCCGAATCCCCCCACACTTCGGCTTATGGCTCAAGACCTTTAGTGTAAAGCCAAAGGTAGTCGACGGGGAACTGGCGGAGTGCGGAGGTGCTGTGATCAGCCAGCTTACCAACACTCCTTTGCCAAAAGGCTCTTTTACCGAAACATCCAATCAATGGCAGCGAGAGTGGTTTTACATCATGGAGCCCCGCAGCACCAAGTGGGTAGCTGCACCCTCATTCCGTTCTGGCCCACCATTACAGCTTGCATCTTGGACCAATAAGGGGCTGGACTAGGGATCATTTGATGAAGTGCGGACTTTACAAAGCCGCATTCGAACTCTCCTCGAGAGGGACATCGATCTTGTCAATGTGATTCAAGTAATGCTGATTCGTCGAATCCTGCCATGCCAGCGTAGGCCTCTCCGCTTGTGGGATTTCAATCCAAAAGGATTGCGAACCCTCCAACACTTCTTCGGCATTACTCACAAAGGGATATGGAAGTTGTTTTTCGGGAAATGAAAACATTGGCCGGACACTACTGAGGACATAGGCCTCGACTGCAACCATCCAGATACCCCGGTAAGCACTTGACCTCCGAACACTTTGTTTTTAAGTATGTCGTAATACGTTACAGAGCAAACAATCTCCTTTCAGGGCTGGATAAAGAAAGCAGAGCTAATTAGGTGTTCGGCCCCCTTCCCGAAGGTTCAGTGGATCCCGTATTAATAAGGATGTTGGCCCCAGCACCATACCAGATGCCTATGAAGGAGGGCAAGGCAGAGAGGACCAAAGATGGCCTCCATCCCTAAGGTGTATCAGACATTGTGTCCGGAGGAATCAAGATCCCATCATTCGAAGACAAAAATGAGGGGGAGGTCAACACCTCTTCCCCCCATGGAAAGAAAAGGGCTGCCTCCAAAGATCGGGAGGAAAATGATCCTAAGTGAGGCAAGGCGCCTCTGTCGAGTGGCTTGGGCTTGGAGGACGACGTCATCGCGCAGTCCCATGACGAGGACATGCCTTAGGCCAAGTCGTAAGTGAACAAGGGTGTTTTAAACATGTCACGTTCCTTTCTTGTAATGCCTAGAATATGTATTTTTTGCAGTTCGGCACGCAGTCTTCTTCAACAATCCTCTTCCTCGAGGGACCTTCTCCCAGAGATGACAGAAAGCGAGATGCCTCCACCGGCCTCTCCGCCCAATAGGGCGGACGACTTCGAGGTGTCATCGCGGAGGTTCTCCCCCGACCAACAGGTGGTGCGAGGGATGATGAAGACATTACCCGAAGGTGACAATTCGGTGGCCCAGCGTCCGGGGACCAGTAATGAAGGCCCCGAACAATCCGGTCTATAGCCGTATACGAATAAACAGATACCTTCAAAGGGTGGCCATACTCCTACAGCAGCCTCCGGAGACCCAGAGGCGCTGGATATACTGACAAACATGCTGCAGCAGGTGTCCGTCTCAGAGGAACATCGTACCTTGATGGGCACGGTGGTTGAAAAGGTCCTGTTCGCGAAGCGCGGATTGAATGAGGCCTTTGTGGGCCTACTAAGTGGTTTTGAGGTTTGTACTGTAATATGTTCAATTGTGTTTTATTCACAAAATACACTTGTGTATAGATAGTAGCCCCCAAGACTCTGATTGGCCTCCCGAGGGAGGCAATCAGAGGATCGAAAGAAATGCCAAGGGACTGACCTGATTAATTGGAACATAGGCTGTTTCTCCCCTGACGACTGCCCAAACTATGGATATTGTCGAGCTGCAGCAAAAGCTTGATGTGGCAGGGGATGACATTGCGTTAATCAATAGGCGTCTTGACGAGTCGCAAGGTATGTATTCGGAGCTGTCCTTACACATACGTGTTTGTAATATAAGCGTGACGCTGAAAGTTTCATACTGGGATATATGGCTACAGATGGTGCCACCGCTGTTCAGATTCTTCGGGCGGAGCTGGCCCAGGCCAAGGAGCAGGCCTGGTTGTCGGCGTTCTGGGAACGGGGGTCCCCAAACTTGCCTGCCTGCAGCCTGCGGCGTGGCTCAAAGGGGGGCCCAGCACGGCCCATCTTCATCAACATAGACCCAAGACCCTCGCGAGGGGCCAAGCCTCGCGGGGCGGATGACACGAAGCTTCCTCAGGCACGGCCTCATCAGGCTGGCTCGCGAGGAGGCGGAGAGATCAAGGCGGGGTACCTTACGAGGTGCCCGTAACGTAAGCCATGACGACCAAAGGCGCCAGGCGGGCGCCAGCCGCGCAGTGTCCTCCTTTCCTCTTTGGTGCAAAGGGAGCAAGCGCAGGCGAGAGCATCAAGCAAAGGCACCCGTTTTGGTGCAACAAGACCAAGACCAGTCCAACGGCAGGGAGGAAGTCATTGTGGAGCCCAAGCCAGCGTCACCACCAGAGCCTTTGGCAGGCGAGGACCAACTTTAGTCAGGATAAGTGTACCAGATGTTCCCCTTCAAAATGGCCAATTGTTGGCGCCCTTCCCGCTCAATATTTGGGAAGAGGCCCAGGGCCTTTGCCTATAAATAGGACTAGACACCCCCAGGGTAGAGGGCAATCAAGAAGGAAGAATCTAGAAGCCAAGAGAGAAACTAGCTAGGATCGGATCGAGTAGCATCACACACACAGAGAGAGAGAGAAGGGCGACTAAACTCCTCCTAGAAGTTCATCCCCCAGCCAAGAACAGACCCTTGCGAGGCTGTTCTTCCTTGTATTGCGCATCATCATCAGCCCAAGAGGCAATCCACCACACCACACACTGGAGTAGGGTATTACACCACAACGGTGGCCCGAACCAGTATAAACCCTGTGTCTCTTGTGCTGTTCTTTCCATAGCTTAGATCTTAGCGAGGCGGAGGGGTGCATGTAGGTAGAAGGCGAAATCTCCGCGCGCACCCCAGTGTTCGAACCTCAAGGGTCTTCCGGAACCCGAAATCCGACATTTGGCACGCCAGGTAGGGGTGCGCCGGAATTCGTCTTCCACCACCCCGTTCTCCTCCGACCATCGCATCCATGTCTGATGCTCGTCGGGCCCGCGCCGAGCACCGGGCCGCTCTCGCTTCCCGCGTCGCCCAGACGGCTCCTGTCGGCGGGCATCCTCACCATTCCCCGTCACCTGCCGTCAACGCCGCCACCGGCCCGACGGGGAACGAGCAGCAAGCGTCATCTCAGCATCCGTCCGTGCGGCAAGACGGCCGCGCCGCTACTCCCTCGCTCACCCCAGCTAGTTCTTCGTCCCGCGCGCTCCGCGCACCCATGGAGGCTCGAGCTGCGCTCATCGCGGCAAACGAGCTCCTGCACTACCGTCCCGTCGACGACGTCTACGAAGAATGGCTCGACCGCGTCGTCGAGCTCGTCCGCGCCGCAGGGGCCTCTCCTGCGCCATCCGTTCCGCTGCACCGCACCCCGCCCCGCGCGGCGACGAAGCTCCGGGGGCGCCCCAGCTGCCTCCTCCTCAAGAAGGCGCCATGGCTCCAAGGCGCGTGGCCCCTGGGCGGAACCCGCTCCGTCAGGTGCCAGCGCGGCAAGAGCAGAGCTGCCAAGAAGTCCCTCGCCCGCAAGAAGCTACCCGGGCGCTCCCTGCTCCAGACGTCGCGATCATGCTCCTGCTCCCGCACGTCAAGACCCCGCGCTGCTCCCAACTGCAGCGTGTGGGGACATGCAAGACCAAGATCTCCGTCACCCAAGGCCTCCCGTGGCCACAGCAGGCTGCCGTGGCTTCACCACCGAGCTACGCAGCGTCGCGTGGCCCGGCAAGTTCAAGCCAGACCTGCCTCCTTATTACGACGGCACGGTCGACCCTGCGGAGTTCCTCCAGCTCTATGAGCTGGGCATCGAAGCTGCCAACGGAGACGAGAAGGTCATGGCGAACTGGTTTCCCATGGCGCTCAAGGATGGGGCCCGCACCTGGCTCCTGAACCTGGCTCCAGGCACGATCTCCTCTTGGGACGAGATGCACACCCGCTTCATCGCCAACTTCCAAGGTACTCGCGACCGGCCACCCGCCGTGAGCGACATGCGCCGCATCAAGCAACAACCCGAAGAGACCCTGCAGAAGTACATCCAGCACTTCAACAACGCACGCCTCAAGATTCCCAAGGTGACCGAGGAGGCCATCTTCTCAGCCTTCTCCGACGGCGTGCGCGTGTCAAGATGAAGGAGGAGCTGGCGATGCATGAAGACCTGTGCACTTCCTTGGAGTTGTTCAACTTGGCAACCAAGTGCGCCAGGGCTGAGGAAGGGCGTCTCTCCCTCCTCGAGCTGCCTGCCGCAGACCCAGAAGAGAAGAAGCCCAAGGTCAAGGATGTGAAGTGCAAGGGGGCTGCCGTGCTCGCGGCAGAACCAGACACCAAGCAGGGCAGAGATCAGCCCGAATCTTCCAAGGGCAGTCGGTACTGTGTGTACCATGACCTCCACACCCACAACACCAACGAATGTCAAGAGCTCCGAGCCATGCGAGAAGGAAGGATCGGCCATCGCCCCGACCACGGTGACCGGGGCTACGGTCGAAGAGGAGGAAGGAATGCAGGACGCTGGGAAGACCGCTGCTAGCGCCAAGGGTGGCGCGATCGACCTCGTGAGGATAGCTGGCAAGACCCGCCTCACGAGGGAGACTAGAGGGATCAGCCTCGCGAGGATCGCCCGCAAGGCAACACAGGCCTCCCTCCGCTGCCGCAGCAGCCAAGGAGAAATGAGGACCGCCATCAGGACAAGGGGGCTGGGGGCTTCCAGGAGCCGCGCGCGATTGCCTGCATCCTAGGCGGGGCTCAAGCCCCAGCCTCTCAACGCATCTTCAAGCAGTTCGCTCGCGAAGTGAATGCAGTCCTCCCCAAGCTTGAAGCCACACGCCCTCTCAGGTGGTCGGCGTGCGCCATCACGTTTAGCTCAGCAGATCAGCTCAAGTGTGCGGCCACAGCCGGAGTCCTCCCGATGCTTTGTTCCCCCATCATCAGCAACGTGGTGGTCACCAGGACCCTCATCGATGGCGGGGCAGGGCTCAACATCCTGTCTGTGGAAACATTCAACAATCTCCAAGTGCCCTACAACCAGCTTCAGCCAACCAAGCCTTTCTCCGGAGTTACCGATGGCTCCACGGTCCCGATTGGGCAGGTCCGCCTCCCTGTCACCTTCGGGGCACGCGACAACTACCGCACCGAGCTCATCGACTTCGACGTTGCTCACATTCGCCTGTCGTACAACGCCATCCTTGGGTACCCAGCGCTGGCCAAGTTCATGGCCGTAACTCACCACGGTTACAACGTCCTCAAGATGCCAGGAAGTGGCGGAGTCATCACGGTGCCCTATGAAGAGAAGGACACGGTGTGTTCCCTGGAACGAGCCTTTCAGGCCGCATCACTGGAAGACCCCGATCGCAGAAGCAAGAGGCTTCCCGAGACCGTCCCCAAGAAGAAGAAGACATCGTCCATCCCGGCCCCTCAGGGCCCGCGCCTGCCCAGGGGGAACCTCCCTCCATCGCATAGGAAAGCACGCCCGGCACCCTCCTCAGGCAGGGCTCGGGGGCTCTCCCCTGGAGGGCCACCGACCTAGCTAAGGTCACGAGGGAGGCGATTGGGCACCACATGGAGGCGTCTTTCGAAGCACGTTTCCCTCAAGAAGGAGTAAGGCAAGGAGGGCCAGACCCTCAGGAGTTTGCCAGCAAGGCCATTCAGGAGCTACAGGAGTCAAGAGTCATGAAAGGCGGCCGCCGCGTACCAGCTGTGGCTCCCCATCCAGGCGAGGATGGTGGTCTGCGCTTCTGCATCGACATACCAGGGCTCAATCGAGTCGCCTCTCTGGAGCGCCTCTGGCCCTTGTGAGTGGGCGCTGCGAAGGTCCACCCCACAGCTACGTTCGCATGCCTTACGGCTGGCCGAATGCGGCTGCCGCGTACCAGCGCCTCATGAGGGGTATCATGGAGGCTCAAGAGGCCAGGCGTTCCGCAGCCCTGGCGGAGGTGGAGAGTGTCCGCGAGGAGCCACCAGCGCCTCCGGAGCCTCCCGAGGCCCTTGGGCCTGGGGGCTCGTGAGGATCGGCTTCTGCAGCCCATCGAGTCTGCTACGCCAACACTCCTTCGTCCTCAACATCATCAGGTGACATCTTTCAAGTTTCATTTCCAGCTGGGAGCGCCCCCCAGGGCTGCACTATTCCCAAGCCGCGTGGGTCCGTCCTTGCGGCATGTATCCCTTTTATTTCATGTTGTTAGCTTACTTTGTTGAGGGCGCCCCTCGGGCTGCATCATCCCCCAAGTCGCTCGGGCCAGACCCAGCGGCATGTATCCCTTTTGCGTTTATTTCCGGCTATGCGTTCGACCCACCATGCTTGATTATTTGATGCCTGTCCACGGCACCTCTTCTTCTCCATGCCGACCACTTGCACGTTAAAGGGGGTGTACCTGAGCATCGCGACTCAGGGCTCTTATTGGCTCTCCAGCCCTCACCCTCTGGCCTTGTCCACGGCATCGCGACCTGGCATACCAGCGACGGCTGAGACCAGCTCGAGGGCCGGGACTCGAGGACATAGAGTGCCGGCATCTAACCAAATTTGCAGGGACACATCACAAGATAAGGCCTAGTGCTAGGCGCAACCTGCCTAGAGGTAGGGCCCCATGAGTCCCGCGCTGGCTCACGGGTGCCCAGATACACCTCGCCAGGCACTACCGTGCCAGCCACATGTCAGGGCGGGGCTGTACACACCCTGGGGGCTCCTCCCGGAGGGGAGCCCCCTCCCACGTACCAGTGGAAGCACCATGCTCCGCGCTGGCTGACGACACTGCCGAGGAGCGGCTATGCCCGTACACATACGAAAGCGCTATGCTCCGCGCTGGTGATAAACAACTGAGGGCGGCCCCCGGGCCACCTCAACCTCAGGGAGCCCGGAGCTCAGTGTCTAGCCTCATCGTAACGCCTCCCCTCGGGAGTGCCGCGCAAGGGGGCTGGGCACGGGGGCTGCGCCTGGGTCACGCCCAGACGCACGCCACCCAGCCAGGCCCCCCTGGGCTTGGTTCGTCGCGCGTCTCTCCTCGAGCGGAGCCAAGGTACGAAGGCCGTTTGAGCGTCAAGGGGGACTCCTGAGCATCGCGACTCAGGAGCCTAACTAGTCACGTAGCCCCTCACTCCTTAGTTTCGAAAGGCTAACGGCGGTTGAGGTATGGGCGCGCACAGGCTCTGCAGACGTAGAACGGTAGATCCACCCACATCACACCTCCCTACTTGCTGTTCGTGCACCAAGGGGGACTCCTGAGCATCGTGACTCAGGAGCCTAACTTGTCACGTAGCCCCTCACTCCTTGGTCCCGTCCTGGTTTCTGGTCGGGGCTAACGGCGGCTGAGGTATGCACGAGGCCGGGCTCTGCCGGCGTAGAACATAAGCAAGTAGGAAGGAAAAGCATAAATTTCAAGGAATTCAAAAGCAAATATTACAGTCCACACTGCTATCTCAATGCCAAACACAAGTTTAAACGCCTTCCCGAGGCATGATACATGTCCAGGAATTAAAGGTAGGACAGGAGCCACAACGGAGTCACTTGTCGGCGGTGGAGCAGCGCGGAGTGGGTTCGCCTCATGGAGCACCGGGGTCGGCAGCGCCTTGCTTCGGCTTGGTGCTGAAGGCCCGGAACTTCCCCAGCAGAGCCTCCGCGCGACCCTTCACGGCCTCGGTAGCGGCACGCTCGCCGCTTACTGGCTCCAGCAGGCTGTCGAGGTCGACGCCGGGATCGTGAAGGTAGATGTGGGTGAGGACTCGCGTCAGCGCTACAGAAGACAGGACACGCGCCTCGGCCTCGGCCATGGGGCCAAGGCCAAGGGCGACATCTTCAAGAGCGCGAACCAGGAAGGGAAGCAGCTTGGTGGGGCCGTCCTTGGCGCCAGCCAACGGGCTCTCCAGGCCGCTGTCGTAAAGCGTCCTCAGCGAGGAGCGAGCCTTCGCCTCCATCTCCGCGAAGGCCACGCGGTCCCACGCCGTCCAGCTCGACCTTCCTCGCCCCCAACTCCTGCTCCAGCGCGCCTAGGCGGTCACGGTGCCTCATGAGCTTGACCTCCCTCTCCTTGATGGCCGCCTCATGAGCCTTCACGCCTTCTTCCTGCTCTTGGCGAAGGCGGGCCTCTTTCGCGAGCTGGTCCCACAGGCCTTGCAGCTCGTCCTCCAGCGCCTTGCAACGACCACGGACGTCGACCACCTCCCCCAGGGCTGCGTTATGAGCAGACTTCACCTCAAGGACGGCCAGCCTCTCCTCATCGCAAGCTGTCGAGGCCTGGAACAGCGCCGCCCGAATCGAAGCGTTGGAGCGAATCCATTCTGAAGCCAGCTCCAAGCGCCCGGCCACCAAGCGAGGGTCGGCGCCAAGAAGATCCTGCCGCAGCCGGTCTAGCTCAGCAGCAGCACGATCCAGAACAGCAGGAGGAGTCGGAGAGACAGCAGCCGGTGGAGTAGGAGGAGAAGGCGGCAGCGCGACCACAGCATCCTGAGGCGGAGCCTGCTGCGCCCCAACGGCTGTAGTGGCGGCAGCAGGCAAAGGCACCTCGGGAGTCACTTGGGCCATGGGGGCTGAGCTCGCCCCAGCCGGCTCAGCCAGGCCTCGCGAGGACAACCGGGCAGGAGAAGCCCGTGCGTCGCGGTCACCTTCCTTCGCGGGCAGAGGCGCTGCCACGGATGGAACCTTAGGAGCTCCCTTCAGCTTCTTTGCTGCGGGCGCCAGCCTGTCCAAGAGATGTGGACGTCAAGCCTCAGCAGTAGAACAAGAAATAAAGACAAGAATCAAGTGCTTACGGGTCGTCGCCAGTGAGCTCAGGCAGCCTCCGGCCAAATTTGAAGCCTGAAAGCCGGCTGGAAGGGTCAACCTTGGGAAGCTCGGGAGCGGAAGGCGCGTCTGCGGTCCACCTCGGGGCTGGGGCAGACCCGCGGGAGATCAGCCCGGTCCTGTCCTTGTTTGGGATCGGGGGCAAGCTCCCGCCGCCCTGCTCGTCATCATCCTCGTCGTCATCGCTCGGAGAGAGGCGGAGAGCGCGGGACCTGCGTTGGGGGAGGGGAGCCCTCGACTCTCCGTCAGTCGCCTCGGAGTCAGGCCCTTTTTCCCGCTCCCCTCCTTCCTCCTCTTTGCTGGAGTCGTCAGAGGACACGTCCACCGATTCCCTGGGAGTTTCCATGGGCACGGGCCCGTCCCCGTTGAAGACGGGCATGGACTCCACTACCTGCTCCCAGTCGTCGCGGAGGAACAAGGGCGTAGGAGCGCCCTCCAACCTCGCCACATCGCCCCCGACCAGAGATTGGAGGACCGCAGCCAGATCTTCGTCGGCTAAGGCCGCGGGGCTCGGATGGGGCCTCCACATCGGAAGTGAGTACTGCCAAAGCGGAGCCAGCTGGTGCTCCAGGAATTCCCTCAGCAGCGACACGCCGGTCAGCTTCGTTGCTGCCATGTTGGCCGGCCTCAGATCCGCGTCCATCTTCTCCAACACCAGCTTCGCGCGGGGGTCCGCGAGCTCCGCTCGACCCCAATCGCTGGAGCTCATGGATTGCTCCGTGGGCAAGATCAGCCGAGGGTGGTTGCGCCCAGCATCTGCCAAAACCCACTTGCTCCTGAAGCCCTCAATCCTTTTCCCGGGGCTCGAAATGGCAATGGCGCCACCGTACGTGATGAAGCTCATGCACGCGGAAGCAGGACCGCGAGAGGTTCGGAGGTAGAAGTAGTGGCGCAGCAAGGCCACTAAGGGCTACGCCCCTACGTGAGCCTCGCAGTAATAGGCAAAGATTGCCAAGAGAAGGACGGAGTTGGGGTGGAGATCCAGAGCCTGTAGCTTATAATGGAGGAGGACAGAGAAGAAGAACTCGGAGAAAGGAGGCATCAGGCCAGCAGCAATGGCGCTTACAAAGAGCGGGTAGAAGGTGCTCCCTTGGCCCTCAGGGGTGGCGGAGCCGGCCTTGAACACCTTCGCCCCGTCGATGCCCTGCGCTGCCACCATCCGGCGCAAGCGGGTGAGGCTCGCCTCCGACACATTCGGCGAGTCCAGGGCAGACGAGTACCAAGCTCCGGCCGGGGACTGACGAGGTGCCATGGCTTCCTAGGTCACGCGGTCGGAGTAGATCTGGAAATTTTGGAGGAAGGAAGGAGAGGCGCAAGAAAGGGGATTTGAGCAGCAACCGGAGGAAGCAAAAAAAGCAAAGCCTAGGCAGATGCCGCTCCCTTATCAACTCGCACGGTTGCTGAGGCGCCCACGTCCAGTCAACCGCCACGCGGCGCCCAAGGCCGCAGGCTGTTAGGGCCCGCGGTGCTTTGCTCTTGCCCTTTCGCCTCCCTGCACGGCCAAGTCCGAGCGCGCCTTGGGCCCGGGGGCTACTGTCGGCGTTCTGGGAACGGGGGTTCCCAGACTTGCCTGCCTGCGGCCTGCAGCGTGGCTCAAAGGGGAGCCCAGCACGGCCCATCTTCATGAACACAGACCCAAGACCCTCGTGGGGCGGACGACACGGAGCTTCCTCAGGCACAGCCTCATCAGGCTGGCTCGCGAGGAGGCGGAGAGATCAAGGCGGGGTACCTCACGAGGTGCCCGTGACATAAGCCATGACGACCAAAGGCGCCAGGTGGGCGCCAGCCGCGCAGTGTCCTCCTTTCCTCTTTGGTGCAAAGGGAGCAAGCGCAGGCGAGAGCATCAAGCAAAGGCACCCGTTTCGGTGCAACGAGACCAAGACCAGTCCAACGGCAGGGAAGAAGTCATTGTGGAGCCCAAGCCAGCGTCACCACCAGAGCCTTTGGCAGGCGAGGACCAACTTTAGTCAGGATAAGTGTACCAGATGTTCCCCTTCAAAATGGCCAATTGTTGGCGCCCTTCCCGCTGAATATTTGGGAAGAGGCCTAGGGCCTTTGCCTATAAATAGGACTAGCCACCCCCAGGGTAGAGGGCAATCAAGAAGGGAGAATCTAGAAGCTAGGAGAGAAACTAGCTAGGATCGGATCGAGTAGCATCACACACAGAGAGAGAGAAGGGCGACTGAACTCCTCCTAGCAGTTCATCCCCCCAGCCAAGAACAAACCCTCGCGAGGCTGTTCTTCCTTGTATTGCTCATCATCATCATCCCAAGAGGCAATCCACCATGCCACACACTGGAGTAGGGTATTACACCACAACAGTGGCCCGAACCAGTATAAACCCTGTGTCTCTTGTGCTGTTCTTTCCATAGCTTAGATCTTAGCGAGGCGGAGGGGTGCAGGTAGGTAGAAGGCGAAATCTCCGCGCGCACCCCAGTGTTCGAACCTCAAGGGTCTGCTGGAACCCGAAATTCTACACCAGTGTAGTAATGCGGCTGTCGAAAAGGCATCGGCCGAGTTAAAGGACGAACAAGCTGCTAGGCACCAAGATGCGGAGTAAATATCCGCGATGGCGCTCGAACAAAAAAATGCTACTAGCCGTTGTGAATTCCTTGAGAAGGCGAATAAAGCCAAAACGGCTGATCTTGACAAGGCCTTGCAAGAGGCGAAAGAAGCGCGGTCCGAATCTAGAGCGGCTCGTGAGGAAATCCGGCAAGCTGGGGAGATTTCGGATGGTAAGCCCTTTTTATTACAGACTAAGTTTGGCGATCTGAATTATGCTCAGCTTAACCAAGTGTGGAGCTCTCTAGACGCGTTTTTGGACCTGCCGAAGAGTTCTTCCGATGCGGCACAATTTTACCAGGCGCAAGAGGGATATGCAACGGAGAAGCTTTTCTGGTCACAGTTTAGTGCATCGAAACGCCCTTTGCTGCTGAATGAACAGATGTCCCAATGGGCCGAGATTCACAGGGTGTCCGACGCTGCCATGAAGAACGTCATACTCCGGCTGTGGCCGACCAAGCCTGTTCCAAATAGCTACTTCGGCTTGGTGCAGCGGCTTGTTGATGCAGTGCCACATATCGACGATGTGAAGCGGTCAGCGTGCATTGAAGGTGCACAGATGGCCTTTGCCCGAGTCAAGACATACTGGGGAAAAATGAAGGCCATCGATGTTGGAGCGAAGGGTCCACCCAAGGACAAGGACCATCACGCACCCGAGCATTACTTTGAGGACGTCTTACAGGCTGCCCGTTTGATAGAGGTTCAGTGTTCAAAAGACATAATACTTGAGTGAACTCTGTACGAATTGTAAAAGACAATTTTTATAATCAGTCTATATTTTAGTTTTGCCTAAATGCTTGTATTCCTCCTGTGCGGCCGTTTGTATATAATCTGAATGTTTTCCAGTCGTCGGCTTCAGCCCCCTCATAGGAAATACAGGGGTGTTCGTAAAAGCATCTGATCACTCTTGATCCAACGTCTTGGTCCGTGAAGGAGGTGTCCATGCGGCGAACCAGGCAATCGGACTATAGGGCGTTAACACTTTCACTTAGCCATAGGAGTTTTATGGTGGGTCTACGACATAGCCCCTGGTATGTATGCGGCTTATTCATAAGACGCGTTTACATATTTGACCGGAAAGAGGTCCTTTGTGTGACACGGAGGGAATCGCGAAAGGTTCCAATAAGTCATCCAGTGGTTGACCAGCTCTCGCCGCATCATGACAGTCAGTTTTCGGCTTTCTCTACTGCGGTGCTTAACCAGGTGAACCGGAAGCACAATCGCAGTAGTTCTCCCTTTACTACCCTAGCCGATAGAGCAGAACATAGGATAGCAAATATAGGAGCCGGGCAACCCAACTATTGACCCAAGACATGATTCGAAGCTGATGCATATAAGGCCAAACTCGCGACGCTGAAGTACGCTATAGAGTTGTTCGGACTTGTCGGCAACTCGTTTGTTCCCATATCGAGCCCCTGGCAAGTTATGCCGAGGTGTATGTTTAAAACAACCGTAGGGGAAAAACTCGGTTCTTTAGAAAAGAGTGGATTATTTTTACTGGGATCTGAGTGATGTACCAATCGTTTATATAGATAACAAAGCCGCAACCCTGGCTATTTAACATGCCAAGGGTTGAAGGCGGAGGAAAAAGGCACTTTATAGGCTCGAAAATAGAGTGCTGTCTATAAAAAGCTATTTTGGACCTCTTGTCGCATGTCTGCGCCGCCTGTCCTCGGTGAAGGGACTCCTTGACGGAAATAGCCCTTTGGTGAGTGTATGAACCCGAACTCCGTCAGAGTCCGTGGCCAGCCATTGAGCCACCCGTGGAGAGGAAAAAGAAAAAGGAAGAAGAAAAAGTAGTTAGAAAAAGGGAAGGTTATGGGAGTACCTGCAGGTTCGTCTGTATTGTGCTTCCGCCGATGCCCAGGGTATTTTAAGTGCATAATTATGTATGCGTGGTGCCGACTTCGCAGGCACATTAGGCGAGCGGCGGAAGCCGAATTGCTAGTCCAGTATAGACATTGACCGGTCGCGTTGAACGGAGACCGGCGGCGCCATGGCCGATGAGGTATGCGGCGAGATGAGGCCTGTTGGTGTCAAAACCGACGGATCTCGGGTAGGGGGTCCCGAACTATGCTTCTAGGCCGGATGGTAACATGAGGCAAGGGACACGATGTTTTACCCAGGTTCGGGCCCTCTTGATGGAGGTAAAACCCTACGTCCTGCTTGATTAATATTGATGATATGGGTAGTACAAGAGTAGATCTGCCATGAGATCAGAGAGGCTAAGCCCAAGAAGCTAGCCTATGGTATGATTTTATGTTATGGTTGTTGTCCTACGGACTAAAACCCTTCGGTTTATATAGACACCGGAGAGGGTTAGGGTTACACAAGGTCGGTTACAAAGGAGGAGATATCCATATCCGTACTACCTAGCTTGCCTTCCACGCCAAGTAGAGTCCCATCCGGACACGAGACGAAGTCTTCAATATTGTATCTTCATAGTCTAACAGTCCGGCCAATGGAGATAGTCCGGCTGTCCGGAGACCCCCTAATCTAGGACTCCCTCAGTAGCCCCTGAACCAGGCTTCAATGACGATGAGTCCAGCGCGCAGTATTGTCTTCGGCATTACAAGGCGGGTTCCTTCTCCGAATACATCACAGAAGAATTTGAATACGAGGATAGTGTCCGACCCTGCAAAATAAGTTCACAAACGGCTGTAGAGAGAATAATATTTTTGCAAATCCAATTTGCTGACTCATTCTAGCAGCATGACGTTGTGTCATGGCCCGGCGATTATTTGAACGATTTTTCTTCAACTAGCTCCACACATAACGCGAGGCGGTTTCTTGACACGTCTTGTCGAAGCGGAGATCGTGTTCCCCCAATTACGGGATTCTCATTGATGCGGTCATGGGTAACCCAACCGTGTCTAGGACTCCTAGATTATAGGCAAGTCCTAAACGGCTACGGAGAGGATGCTTGATATTCACCCTCTTTATAAAGGGACAAGGTTTTCTCTTTTTCCCTCTCGTGCTCAATCAAATCCTTCCCTCGCCTCGAGTTCTAACACCCAAAGCCTAGGTTAGGTGCTCCGGATCTTCAATCATGTCCGGATCCAGCCTTCAAGGCCAATGGATGCCCTCCTCCGTTACGGAAGAGGACATTAAGAAGTTGAGGGAGGCCAGATACCTGACCGCCGAGGTTTCGCATCGGCTGCCTGCTCGAGGGCAGATCGTCCCTACTCCCGAACCCAACGAAAACATCGTGTTCGTCTCCCACTTCGTCCGAGCTCTAGGCCTCACTCTGGATCCCTTCGTCAGGGGTTTGATGTTCTATTACGGGCTAGATTTCCACGATCTAGCTCCGGACTCCTTTCTCTGCATCTCGACATTTATTGTCGTGTGTGAGGCCTTCCTCCGTGTTACCCCTCACTTCGGCCTATGGCTCAAGACCTTTGAAGTAAAGCCAAAGATGATCGAGGGGCAACATGCAGCGTGCGGAGGTGCATCAATAGGCAAGATGGCAAGGGCCCCATGGCCGAAAGGTTCCTTTACAGAGGTGTCTGAATTGTGGCAACGGGAGTGGTTTTACATCACGGCTCCCAGAAGTGCCAAGTGGGCGGCTGCCCCCGCTTTCCACTCGGGCCCCCACCACAACTGATGTCATGGATTAGCAGAGGTCTGAGCTGGGGTCCAGCCAAGGACGTGCCTATACTGCAAAGCCGCACCCAAGATCTCTTCGAGGGAGATTTTAATTTGGTTGTGGTAATACAAGTTATGCTGGTTCGTCGAGTCCAGCCTTGCAAACGCCGGCCCCTTCACTTGTGGGAGTTCAACTGTCGGTGTCAAAACTGGCGGATCTCGGGTAGGGGGTCCTGATCTGTGCATCTAGGCTGGATGGTAATAGGAGGCAAGGGACACGACGTTTTACCCAGGTTCGGGCCCTCCCGATGGAGGTAAAACCCTACGTCCTGCTTGATTAATATTGATGATATGGGTAGTACAAGAGTAGATCTACCACGAGATCGAGGAGGCTAAACCCTAGAAGCTAGCCTATGGTATGATTGTTGATGTGTATGTTGTCCTACGGACTAAAACCCTCCGGTTTATATAGACACCGGGTAGGGTTAGGGTTACACAAAGTCGGTTACAATGGTAGGAGATCTTCATATCCGTATCGCCAAGCTTGCCTTCCATGCCAAGGAAAGTCCCTTCCGGACACGGGACGGAGTCTTCAATCTTGCATCTTCATAGTCCAGGAGTCTGGCTGAAGGTATAGTCCGGCCATCCGAACACCCCCTAATCCAGGACTCCCTCAGTAGCCCCTGAACCAGGCTTCAATGACGACGAGTCCGGCGCGCATATTGTCTTCGGCATTGCAAGCGGGTTCCTCCTCCAAGTACTTCATAGAAGATTTTGAACACAAAGATAGTGTCCGGCTCTACAAAATAAGTTTCCACATATTGCCATAGAGGGAATAATATTTACACAAATCTAATCTGCTGATGTATTCCGTAGTGTGACATCACACCACGGCCAAGCTTTTATTCGAACCGTTTTACTGTCCCATCTTAGCGCGTTATGCGAGGCGGTTTCCTTGGCACGTCTTGTTAAAGCAAAGATCATGTCCCCTTATTCCGGAATTCTCATCAACAGGGGCGTCGGTAACCCAACCGCTTCTAGGACTCCTAGATTATAGGCAAGTCCAAGCGGACACGGAGAGGACGCTTGATATTCACCCTCTTTATAAAGGGGACAAGGCTTTTATTTTTCCCTCCCGTGCCCAATCGAATCCTTCCCCTACCTCAAGCTCAAACGCCCGAAGTTCAGGTCAGGTGCTTCGAACCTCTAGTCATGTCCGGATCTAGCCTTCAAGGCCGATGGATGCCTTCCTCCGTCACAGAAGAAGACATCAAGAAGTTGAGGGAGGCCAGATATCTGAACGCCGAGATTTTGCATCGGCTGCCTCCCCGAGGGCAGGCCGTGCCCACCCCGGAACCCAACGAGAACGTCGTGTTCGTCTCCCACTTCCTCCGAGGCCTAGGCCTTGCCTTGGATCCTTTCGTCAGGGCTTTGATGTTTTACTATGGGCTAGATTTTCATGATCTAGCTCCGGACTCCTTTCTTCATATTACGACATTTATGATCGTGTGCGAGGCCTTCCTCCGGGTTACCCCTCACTTTGGCCTACGGCTCAAGACCTTTGAAGTGAAGCTGAAGTTGGTCAAGGGGGAGCATGCAGCGTGTGGAGGTGCCTCAATACGCAAGATGACGGGAGTTCCGTGGCCCGAAGGTTCCATCTCAGAGGTGTCTGAATTGTGGCAACAGCAGTGGTTCTACATGACGGCTCCTAGAAGTGCCAAGTGGGCGGCCCCCCTGTTTTCCGCTCACCCCCCCACCACAACTGATGTCATGGATCAGTAGAGGTCTGAGCTGGGGGCCAGCCAAAGACGTGCCTATACTGCAAGGCTGCATTCGAGATCTCTTCAATGGAGATTTCAATTTGGTTGCGGTGATACAGGTCATGCTGGTTCGTCAAGTCCATCCTTGCAAACGCCGGCCTCTTCATCTGTGGGAGTTCAATCCTGAGGGACCGCGTGCCATTCAAAATTTTCTCGGCCCGACGCACGAGGAGATGTACAAATCATTCTTCGGACATGTAACACCCTCGATGCGGCTATATCTCCCACGTGTCGAAGCACGACTTAGAGGCATAACCGCATTGAAAGCAATGTCGCAAGTGAGGTAATCTTCACACAACCCATGTAATACATAAGGGAAAGAGATACATAGTTGGCTTACAATCGCCACTTCACACAAATACATGAATAAAGCATTACATCATCCAAATACAATCAGGGCCAGACTACAGAACCAAAATAAAAGAAGAACCCCAAATGCGACAAGGTCCCCGATCGACCCCAACCAGGCTCCACTACTGATCAACTAGAATGAAACAACACAAAGGACAAGATCTTCATCGAGCCCCTCCTGAGCTTGGTTGCGTCATCTGCACGGACTCATCGGCACCTGCAAACTGGTTTTGGAAGTATCTATGAATCATGGGGACTCAGCAATCTCACACCCTTGCGATCAAGACTATTTAGGCTTATGGGTAAGGTAAAGGTATGAGGTGGAGCTGCAGCAAGCGACTAGCATGTATGGTGGCTAACATACGCAAATGAGAGCGAGAAGAGAAGGCAAAGCACGATCGATGAACTATGATCAAGAAGTTATCCTAGAACAACCTATGTTAAGCATAACTCCAACACCGTGTTCACTTCCCGGACTCCGCCGAGAAGAGACCATCACGGCTACACACGCGGTTGATGTATTTTAATTAAGGTCAACTTCAGGTTTTCTACAACCCGACATTAAAAAATTCCCATCTGCCCATAACCGCGGGCACGGCTTTCGAAAGTTCAATTCCCTGCAAGGGAGTCCCAACTTAGCCCATCACAAGCTCTCACCGTCAACGAAGGATATACCTTCTCCCGAGACATTCCGACCAGACTCGGCATCCAGGTTCTACAAGACAACTTCGACAAGTTAAAACAAATCCAGCAACACCGCCCAAATGTGCCGACAAATCCCGATAGGAGCTGCACGTATCTCGTTCTCAGGGCACACTCAGATGAGCAGTCCGTACAACTAAAGCCAGCCCTCGAGTTTCCCCGAGGTGGCGCTGCAAGGGGCTCTAGTTTGGACCAACACTCAGAGGAGCACTGGCCCGGGGGGGGGGTTAAAATAATGATGACCCTTGAGTCTGCAGAACCCAAGGGAAAGAAAAGGCTAGGTGGCAAATGGTAAAACCAATGTTGGGCATTGCTGGCGGAGTTTTATTCAAGGCGAACTGTCAAGGGGTTCCCATTATAACCCAACTGTGTAAGGAACGCAAAATCCGGGAACACAACACCGATATGACGAAAACTAGGGCAGCAAGAGTGGAACAAAACACTAGGCATAAGGCCGAGCCTTCCACCCTTTACCAAGTATATAGATGCATTAATTAAATAGGAGATATTGTGATATCCCAACAAGTAAACATGTTACAACAAGGAACAACATCTCCATGTTCCAACAAGGAACAAACTTCAATCTTCACCTGCAACTAACAATGCTATAAGAGGGGCTGAGCAAAGCGGTAACATAGCCAAACAATGGTCTGCTAGGACAAGGTGGGTTAGAGGCTTGGTTCAACAATATGGGAGGCATGATAAGCAAGTGGTAGGTACCGCAACATAGGCATAGCAAAAGAGCGAGCAACTAGCAAGCAAAGATAGAAGTGATTTCGAAGGTATGGTCATCTTGCCTGAAATCCCGCAAGGAAGAAGAACGAGTCCATGAAGAAGACAAACGGACGTAGTCGAACGGGTCCTCACAAATGCAATGTTACCGGAACCAACTCGAAGAAGCAAACACCGGAAAGAAGCACACAACATATTAACAACCAACACATGAACATGGAATGATATGCGGGATGCGGGATGCGATGCAAATGCATGATTTGCAAAAGGAATGATGGAACCTGACCTCAACTTGGAAATACAAGAGTGCCACTGGAAATAGGAGAAGGTTTCGGTTGAAATCGATATAAAGATCACCGGAATCGGATGCACGGTTTGGAAATGGCAAGCGAAACAAATATGGCACCGGTCTGCGATAAACAGCAAGTAGCCACATAATGCATCAAGATAATTATGCTACAACACTCAAACATGGCAACAAAATACATGGCAGGGATCCACTCATGATGCTTGACAAAAGATGAACACTGAGCTACGGCCAATTCATCCATTAACAGGTTCAAACAAGCATGGCAAAAGTGCAATTGATAAACAGGTTTCAGACAGTGAAATTAACACAAGCCTGGAATTTCAGATCAGATAGCACACTTTGGAGCAATAAAACTAGATGCTAAAGGAACTTAACATGGCAAAGCAAGGCATGGAATGGGGCTACCCAAAGAGCTTAACAAAAATCCCTTAGTGACCTTGAGCCAAAAGGGATCAGAGAATACAATTGCAAGCTTGTGAACATGACAAAAACATAATCAGATTACAGACTTGGAGGAAAACTGGAGCATGCAAATCAGATAGCGAGTAGGCATGTTAACAAGCTCGGTGCACTCACTACAGAGCAAGGCATAACAAACTAAGCATACACCCGTCAAGAATACACATCATACAAGCTAGACATGACAAGAACAACAACATAGCATGCACGGATCAGCTACAACATCCTCGACAAAATCGCTAACAAGTAGACAATCTACCCAGATTCACGAAATAGGAAAAGTAGAGCTCAATTGACTCAAGCTAGGGTGGTCCATAATTGCAAACAAAGACATGGATGGATAGAGCACCACAATATTAACAAATCATCCTTACTGATCATCCTCAAAAGAGGCACGGATCACTAGGAAAACAACATGAACATATGGCATATTGATAAAAACAGATCAAGGACTTAGTGGAATTGCTAAGTCCCTGAAATCAGCATTAACGAATGCACCACTTTTCAAGCTTGTGCTAATCACCACACACATCACAAAAATACATGGATAGCACCTATGGAAAGATGACAAAGCATATAACAAAACACGTGTAAAGCTCAGGGGCATATCATGCACACAATAATCATGGCAAAAATGACAACCAACTATTTGGTGCAGCAGATCTAACAATTAACTCAAATAGCTCTCTTCCAACAGCATTTCAGGCATCACGATGAGCTCAAATGAAAATGATGCAATGAGATGAAATGATGTACTCTTTGAGGCGAACATTTTGATATGCTACACGCATGAATCGGAACTACAGATGCAAAGTTACGACATGATGAACATGGGCATTTGAATCTGAAATCTCGGGGACTTAGTAGAAATTGGACCTTCGCGGAAAGTCAACGCGGGCGGCGGATCTCGCCGGAATCCCAGCGGAGTTGGCCGGAGAGGTTGTGGATCCGCCGGACCGGGTCATGGGCAGCAGGGAAGGACGGGGGAGGCCGGGTCCGAGCGGGGACAAGCCAGATCCGGGTGGAGGGCTCCGGTCCCTGGTGGAGGCGGTTCATGGCGACTCCGGCCACGATGGAGCTTGGACGCGGCGTCGGCGGAGGTTGACCGCGGCTCCAGTAGGCGAGGACGAGCGGTGGCGGGGCGGATCCGCGAGAGAGGGCGACGGGGAACTGCGGGGCGAAATCGGCATTGTCTTGGTGCGCGGTGGCGGCGACGCGAGGGGCGGCGCTGCCATGGCGGCGGTGGTGGAGCTCGCCGGTGGCGGGGAACCCGAGCGGCGGCGGCGGCAGGGCGCTCGGGCCCGCAGGGCGCAGCGGCGGACACGGTCGGGCTCGCGCGGGCCCGCAATGGGCTCCGCGGGCCGCGGCGGCGGACACATGGCGAGCGGCGGTTGGGCGCGCAGCGGCGGGGGGGACATGTCCGGCCCGGTCGGACACGTCTGGCGGCTAGAGGAGGACGGAGACTAGGGTTAGGGTAGGGGAAGATCCGAAAATTCAGGGGAAGTGCTATATATATAGGTAGAGGGAGCTAGGAGAGTCCAAATGAGGTGCGATTTTCGGCCACGCGATCGTGATCGAACGACCGAGATGATGGGAGAGGTTTAGTTGGGTTTTTGGCCAAAATGGAAGGGTGTTGGGCTGCAACACACACGAGGCCTTTTCGGTTCCTCGGTTAACCGTTGGAGCATCAAATGAAGTCCAAATGGTACGAAACTTGACAGGCGGTCTACCGGTAGTAAACCAAGGCCGCATGACAAGTCTCGGTCCAATCCGAAAACGTTTAACCCCCACACACGAAAGGAAGGTAAAAAGGACCACTGGAGGAGATAGGAGCGCCGGAATGCAAAATGGACAACGGGGAAAAAGCTCGGATGCATGAGACGAACACGTATGCAAATGCAATGCACATGATGACATGATATAAGATGCATGACACACAAGCAAAGACAAGGCAACAACAGCGAATAACTAGAGGACACCCGTCACATCGGTCTCGGGGCGTTACAACACTCCACCACTACGAGAGGAACTCGTCCCAAGATCTAGAATGGCACCGGAGGGACAAAGGAAGAGATAAGGAAGAGGTAAAACTAAGTAGCATCTTTGACGAAACGAGTGAGACCAAAGAACCTTGAAAAGGTTAAGCCATTTCGAGAAAAGAATACAACGGAGATGACGAAGTTGAAGACACTCTATTAGAAAAGAGGAACAATGAAGAACCACTTCGGTCAGCACTCCGATTGAAAAGGGATGAAGCCTTGATAAAATGAAAGAGCTTGAGCAAAAGGGACACAACACTCTGGTTTAAAAGGATAACCCAAGAAAAGAACATGATCCTGTCAAAACAAAAAGATGGGTTGAAGAGAGCAACATCACAAAGCCTCTGGAACAAAATTAAGAATGGAATGGAATGAACGAAGGGAAACAAGATCTTGAGGGAGCACACTTACAACAAATGCTAGAACGGAGTTGTTGGAAAACCAACAATGAAAAGAATAAGCTTGATACGGTCTTATGGAATACAACTCAAAATATGAGGCGACAACCTGCCACTCATGGGAAAAAGAATTGGGTTGATAAGAACAAGGGGATGAGAAAGCTATTACGCCTGGAGGATAGATGAAGAACTTGGGTCATTTATGAGCACCACAAATAGCAACAGTCCTTAGGAAAGGCTTTAGGTGAAACATGACACAAGATAACTCCAATGACGAGATTGATGGATTTAAAATATCTCATTCATGACAACATGTGAATCATGAAACATGAATTTAAATTATCAAGAATGACATAATACCACCTCCAATGATACGGAAGAAAGAATTGCACTCCGGATGCAAGATGAAGAATGCTTGAGCTCCTTAGAAAAGAATCTCGATGAACACTTCGAGAAGGAATATAAATCCTTGATGAACCATCATGTAGAACCTTCATGAGAACTCTGGAAATAGAAGAAATGATCAATCGAAATGGAGGATGAAAAGAATAAGGTTGAAGCCTTGCAATGATTTAAATGAATCTCCGTGGTGATGTAATTGCGAGAGCTAGGAACTCCGAGAAAAGAAAAGATAAAGCATCTCGAACCCAGAATGTGATATGATGCACCTCCAGAATAAGGAATTAATCACTTGGATGAAACAAGAATTAGAATTACATTATGCTTATCCTTTGCCAATTAAATTGATGACAATCAATGGATTTGGCATACTACTTATTCTCGTAGAAAGGATTAAAAGAGATATATCAAAACTTGAGAACATCTTCAACGAACCACCGGTAGGATTGGAACAACGAATGAATTAATATGATAAGCAAAGGAAGAGGAACTCTTGAAAGAACCACCATAAGAATTGAAAATGAACGAAGAGAATATAAAGAAACATTTTGAAGAATTAGCAAATGAATGGAGATGCTTGAGAGAATTTAGATACAAGAGAACGAAGGGATTACGAACTGATTAGAGATCACTTGAATGAAGCACCGGTAAGATTTGGAGAACAATAGCTGAAATCTGAAAATGAATAATTCTGAGATGATGGCCTTCAGATAATCAAACTGGCAAAGGTTCCTGAAATGATTCGGATGGGGAAAAAGAATTCTCACAATCAAAACAATTATGAGAGGACGACAACAAGCTAGAATCACGAATCTTCAAGAGAGCGGATAAGGATTTAAGAGGAACTCTTCTCCGGTATTCAATATCCAAGAATGACGACGAGAAACACCACCATGAATTGTTGAGACACTCCGAAAGAATCAAAAGCGAAGATGTTGAGCCAACGATGAAAAGAATGTGGACGATCTTGGAGAAAAGCATTTGACTGATGATAACTCATTCTTACGTCAAACTTGGAAAAGAATTTGAGAAGCTCCGGGAAAATAAGAAGAGTCAGGTAAGATCCTGGGAAAAGACCTGTGGGTTAGGGCCCACTGAAAAGAAAGACCGTTGAATGATTTAAGAGAGAAAGCACCGGTTGAATTAAATGGTTTGAATAAGATAGCATTCCTGAAAGATCTTGAAAGAATGAGAATAAACTCCAACATCTTCCGAGGTATCTTCAGCACTCGGAACAATAGAATAGCGAGCAGTGAAAGATTATGAGGTGCACCGGCATGAGAAGGTACTTGAAACGAGGAAAAAGGATATGATATCAACACTGAAAGCTTGATTTGAAACCATCGAAGATGAAAATAATGAAGAATGACAAACTTGAAGCTCCATTAGAATCTTCATGAGAATCACCGGATAAGAACATTGACGGAAAAGGAATGGAGAGGCTTCACAACAATAAAATGATACTTGAATAAGAAATCTGGTTCCTTAAAGAAAAGGGTGGGAGGGAGGGAAAACAAAGGCAACTTGGAGACGGATCAAACAAACACCGTTCAGAAGAAACTGATACTTGATCTTGCGGATGTTGAAATGATTGGATCCACTTGAAGAGAAGCACGCCGGTTAAAAAGGATTGACAAAAACAATCTTGATGATCAAGAAGGATTGGTATTCACATCGGAGTATGAGAACACCATTTGGGGAAGGCATCGAATCAACATTTGACTTCAAAGCAACTCGAGTACCACAACTCAAAAACAAAAACAAAGGATTGGCTTGTAGAATAAGCCGGAACAAACATATGATAGAGATTTTTTCCGAAGTTTTTGTGGTGGGGCCTACACGGGCTCGATCGTACAACACCATCATGTACAAGGCAGTGCACATGACATACGAAGCGTCCCCGAGTCGGCATAGCCAAGGACTCCTTAAGACACAATGAGACCACTGTAAAACCAACCGTGAATAGGCGGACCACTAGACGTCGAACCCCAATTTCATATCATACCTCTGTCGAAAGATATTCTAAGAGCTACTTGAATTCCCACTTATAAACTCTCAAAATTTTCCCGGTTATGCAATCAGGTGTTGGGATACAGGGGGCATAATATCTCACCCAAAACTAGCAAATCCTACATCCAGTTGTATCCATCCTTCAACACATAACCAAGAAACCTTCGGAAATTATCTACCTCAACCTTCGAAAAGCATCCGTTATACGAGTTATGGCAATACTCCCGAACTCCCGCCCAGTACTGGGTGGCGTCGAGGTTATCTCACCAACAACTGCATAAAAGAGATTTTCGATGTCGGCGAACTAAACTTAGGTATTCCAGAACTGCAACGATAAAATTGTGACGACAACACCTCGGAGCTCAACTCCCCGGGACACTGCCACAACCCCTAAATGTCAGGAGGCACCAAGAACAATGTTCTCGTCACAAATCGATCGAAACGATTCCAAGATACCCGCGTGATCCTAAATTTTTTTTAGTGAAATTTGAGAAGAGAAGAGTCAAAACTCTACGTCAGGATGCCTCACCAGAGCGATGAAGGGACTGAGGAGTAAAAAGAATTCCTGAACTCTCCGATATATATAATCCTAAATGACTCAAAACATTTTTCTAGACTCAACTCGTCCGCTAATTCGATCAAGCAGTGGGGGCTCCTAAGGTCGGGGATGGCTCTGATACCAACTTGTAACACCC
Source organism: Triticum dicoccoides (assembly GCF_002162155.2). Taxonomy (NCBI): domain Eukaryota; kingdom Viridiplantae; phylum Streptophyta; class Magnoliopsida; order Poales; family Poaceae; genus Triticum; species Triticum dicoccoides. The sequence goes on from NC_041382.1 coordinate 522,717,679, forward strand.
TCGATGCGGCTATATCTCCCATGTGTTGAAGCACGACTTAGAGGCATAACCGCATTGAAAGCAATGTCGCAAGTGAGGTAATCTTCACACAACCCATGTAATACATAAGGGAAAGAGATATATAGTTGGCTTACAATCGCCACTTCACACAAATACATGAATAAAGCATTACATCATCCAAATACAATCAGGGCCCGACTACGGAACCAAAATAAAAGAAGAACCCGAAATGCGACAAGGTCCCCGATCGACCCCAACTGGGCTCCACTACTGATCAACTAGAACGAAACAACACAAAGGACAAGATCTTCATCGAGCCCCTCCTGAGCTTGGTTGCATCATCTGCACGGACTCATCGGCACCTGCAAACTGGTTTTGGAACTATCTGTGAGGCATGGCGACTCAGCAATCTCACACCCTCGCGATCAAGACTATTTAAGCTTATGGGTAAGGTAAAGGTATGAGGTGGAGCTACAGCAAGCGACTAGCATGTATGGTGGCTAACATATGCAAATGAGAGCGAGAAGAGAAGGCAAAGCACGATCGATGAGCTATGATCAAGAAGTGATCCTAGAACAACCTACATCAAGCATAACTCCAACACCGTGTTCACTTCCCGGACTCCGCCGAGAAGAGACCATCACGGCTACACATGCGGTTGATGTATTTTAATTAAGGTCAACTTCAGGTTTTCTACAACCGGACATTATCAAATTCCCATCTGCCCATAATCGCGGGCACGGCTTTCGAAAGTTCAATTCCCTGCAGGGGAGTCCCAACTTAGCCCATCACAAGCTCTCATGGTCAACGAAGGATATACCTTCTCCCGAGACATTCCTATCAGACTCGGCATCCAGGTTCTACAAGACAACTTCGACAAGTTAAAACAAATCCAGCAACACCGCCCGAATGTGCCGACAAATCCCGATAGGAGCTGCACATATCTCGTTCTCAGGGCACACTCAGATGAGCAGTCCGTACAACTAAAACCAGGCCTCGAATTTCCCCGAGGTGGCGCTGCAAGGGGCTCTAGTTTGGACCAACACTCAGAGGAGCACTGGCCCGGGGGGGGGGTTAAAATAATAATGACCCTTGAGTCTGCAGAACCCAAGGGAAAGAAAAGGCTAGGTGGCAAATGGTAAAACCAATGTTGTGCATTGCTGGAGGAGTTTTATTCAAGGCGAACTGTCAAGGGGTTCCCATTATAACCCAACCGCGTAAGGAACGCAAAATCCGGGAACATAACACCGATATGACGGAAACTAGGGCGGCAAGAGTGGAACAAAACACCAGGCATAAGGCCGAGCCTACCACCCTTTACCAAGTATATAGATGCATTAATTAAATAAGAGATATTGTGATATCCCAACAAGTAAAAATGTTCCAACAAGGAACAACATCTCCATGTTCCAACAAGGAACAACCTTCAATCTTCACCTGCAACTAACAACGCTATAAGAGGGGCTGAGCAAAGCGGTAACATAGCCAAACAACGGTTTGCTAGGACAAGGTGGGTTAGAGGCTTGGTTCAACAATATGGGAGGCATGATAAGCAAGTGGTAGGTACCGCAGCATAGGCATAGCAAAAGAGCGAGCAACTAGCAAGCAAAGATAGAAGTGATTTCGAGGGTATGGTCATCTTGCCTGAAATCCCGCAAGGAAGAAGAATGAGTCCATGAAGAAGACAAACGGACGTAGTCGAACGGGTCCTCACAAACGCGACATTACCGGAACCAACCCGAAGAAGCAAACACCGGAAAGAAGCACACAACATATTAACAACCAACACATGAACATGGAATGATATGCGGGATGCGGGCTGCGATGCAAATGCATGATTTGCAAAAGGAATGATGGAACCTAGCCTCAACTTGTAAATACAAGAGTTCCACTGGAAAGAGGAGAAGATTTCGGTTGAAATCGATATAAAGATCACCGGAATCTAATGCGCGGTTTGGAAATGGCAAGCAAAACAAATATGGCACCGGTCTACGATGAACATCAAGTAGCCACCTAAATGCATCAAGATAATTATGCTACAGCACTCAAACATGGCAACAAAATACATGGCAGGGATCCACTCATGATGCTTGACAAAAGATGAACACTGAGCTACGGCCAATTCATCCATTAACAGGTTCAAACAAGCATGGCAAAAGTGCAATTGATAAACAGGTTTCAGACTTAGTGAAATTAACACAAGCCTGGAATTTCAGATCAGATAGCACACTTTGGAGCAATAAAACTATATTATAAAGGAACTTAACATGGCAAAGCAAGGCATGGCATGGAGCTACTCAAAGAGCTTAACAAAAATCCCTTAGTGATCTTGAGCCAAAAGGGATCAGAGAATACAATTGCAAGCATGTGAACATGGCAAAAACATAATCAGATTACAGACTTAGAGGAAAACTGGAGCATACAAATCAGATAGCGAGTAGGCATGTTAACAAGCTCGATGCACTCACTACAGAGCAAGGCATGACAAACTAAGCATACACCCGTCAAGAATACACATTATACAAGCTAGACATGGCAAGAACAACAACATAGCATGCACGGATCAACTACAACATCCTCGGCAAAATCGCTAACAAGTAGACAATCTGCCCAGATTCATGAAATAGCAAAAGTAGAGCTCGATTGACTCAAGCTAGGGTGCTCCATAATTGCAAACAAAGACATGGATGGATAGATCACCACAATATTAACAAATCATCCTTACTGATCATCCTCAAAAGAGGCACGGATCACTAGGAAAACAACATGAACATATGGCATATTGATAAAAACAGATCAAGGACTTAGTGGAATTGCTAAGTCCCTGAAATCAGCATTAACGAATGCACCACTTTGCAAGCTTGTGCTAATCACCACACACATTACAAAAATACATGGATAGCACCTCTGGAAAGATGACAAAGCATATAACAAAACACATGTAGAGCTCAGGGGCATATCATGCACACAATAATCATGGCAAAAATGACAACAAGCTATTTGGTGCAGCAGATCTGACAATTAACTCAAATAGCTCTCTTCCAACAGCATTTTGGGCATCACGATGAGCTCAAATGAAAATGATGCAATGAGATGAAATGATGTACTCTCTTAGACGAACATTTTGATATGCTACACGCATGAATCAGAACTATGGATGCAAAGTTACGACATGATGAACATGGGCATTTGAATCTGAAATCTCGGGGACTTAGTAGAAATTGGACCTTCGCGGAAAGTCAATGCGGGCGGCGGATCTCACCGGAATCCCACCAGAGTTGGCCGGAGAGGTTGTAGAGGCGCCGGACCGGGTCGTGGGCAGCGGGGGAGGCCGGATCCGAGCGGGGACAAGCCTGATCCGGGCGGAGGGCGCCGGTCCCTGGTGGAGGCGGTTCATGGCGAATCTGGCGACGACGGAGCTTGGACGCGGCGGCGGCGGAGGTTGACCGCGGCTCCGGTAGGCGAGGACGAGCGGTGGCGGGGCGGATCCGCGAGGGAGGGCGACGGGGAACTGCGGGGCGAAACCGGCGTCGTCTTGGCGCGCGGTGGCGGACAGGCGAGGGGCGGCGCTGCCATGGCGGCGGCGGTGGAGCTCGCCGGCGGCAGACGGTGGCGGGGAACCCGAGCGGCGGCGGCGGGGCACTCGGGCCCGCAGGGCGCAGCGGCGGACGCAGTCGGGCTCGCGCGGGCCCGCAATGGGCTCCGCGGGCCGCGACGGCGGTGGGACGGCGGCGGACACGTGGCGAGCGGCGGTTGGGCACGCGGCGGCGGGCGGACATGTCCGGCCCGGTCGGACATGTCCGGCGGCTAGAGGAGGACGGAGACTAGGGTTAGGGTAGGGGAAGATCCGAAAATTCGGGGGAAGTGCTATATATATAGGTAGAGGGAGCTAGGAGAGTCCAAATGAGGTGCGGTTTGTGGCCACACAATCGTGATCGAACGACCAAGATGATGGAAGAGGTTTAGGTGGGTTTTGGGCCAAAATGGAAGGGTGTTGGTCTGCAACACACACGAGGCCTTTTCGGTTCCTTGGTTAACCGTTGGAGCATCAAACGAAGTCCAAATGGTACGAAACTTGACAGGCGGTCTACCGGTAGTAAACCAAGGCCGCATGGCAAGTCTCGGTCCATTCCGAAAACTTTTAACCCCCACACACAAAAGGAAGGTAAAAAGGACCACCGGAGGAGATAGGAGCGCCGGAATGCAAAACGGACAGCGGGGAAAAAGCTCGGATGCATGAGACGAACACGTATGCAAATGCAATGCACATGATGACATGATATAAGATGCATGACACGCAAGCAAAGATAAGGCAACAACAGCGAATAACTAGAGGACACCCGGCACATCGGTCTCGGGGCGTTACAGGACCTCAGACGGAGTGTCCGGAAATCACCGAGGATGTGGGCCTGAGTAGCAGCCGCACCGCCGAACAAGTAAGGCATCTTCCGGCCGAACATACTTTCTCTACTTTGTTACGAAGTTATCTCTGAGAGTTCGTTTTTTGACCAGGACTGGCTAACAAAGGCGAAGTTGATTTAGAAGAAAAAGATGGCATATCTGTACTATCAAAGTGACCCGAAATACCTTTGATAGTACAGATATGCCATCTTTTTCTTCTGAGAAGATAACTACCGCATATATTTTTGCAGTTCGGGCCTTAGCCCCTCTCAAATGAGCTCATCTTCGGGGGATCTTCTTCCAGAGATGATGGAGAGCGAAATGCCTCCTTCGCTCCAGAAGCGGCCGACCCTGAAGTGTCGTCGCGGAGGGCCTCTCCGAGTCCGGTGAGGCCATAAGATAATCCCATTGACCTCCGAAGCTCCCAATGTCCGGCTCCCGAAGAGAGTAGACAAAAGAGTCCGGCACCGCCTAGTGTGTGATCGGATGTTCTGAGGAGTTGGTGGGGCAAGCGGCCATCTCAGATGAACACCGTGTGCTGATGAATACGGTGATGGAGAGAATATCGTCCGCCGAAAGCGGATTGCATGAAGCTTTTATGAGTCTACTGACAGGATTTGAGGTACGTAAAAGAATGTATGATAGTCCTGCACATGCTAGGTGTGCCCTATGTAGATAGTAGCCCCTGAGACTCTAGTTGTCGTCGGAAACGACGATGAACAGAGGATCATATTCCCAGGTAATAACCATACTGCCTCTATGTGCAGGTGATGGAAGCTCCGGTGGCTAGCCATACTAGCGAGTTTGCCCATTTAGAACGGCAGTTGGATGCGGCAGACGCCGACATCGAGCTTGTTAACAAAAGGCTTGACGAGGCACAGGGTAAGTGTCAATATCTGGTAAACGCCACATTGGAAGAGCAGCATGATGCTAGTATCTTAAATATGTTGTGACTGCAGATGGAGCTGCCACTGTTGAAGCCTTGCGGGCAGAACTTGCCCGAGCCAAGGAACAAGCGAGGTTAGGTAATGCGGCTGCTGTGAAGGCGGCCGAAGAGTTGCAAGCCGAGAAGGCCGCGCATGGCGAGACCCGAGACAAGATGGCCAAGATGGTTGTGGAATTAGAAGCCGCCGCCGACAGTTGTCGGGTTCTAGAAAAGGAAAACCAAGTGAAGGCATCGGACCTTGAGAAGGCTGCTGCGACGAAAAAGGATCTCCGTTCTGCTATGAGGGCAAAGAAGGAGGAGCTACGGGAAGCCGGGGATATTGTAGCTGGGAAATCCTTTATGTTGCGGAGGAAATTCGGAGATCCACGGTATGCCCCTCTGGATCGGCTGTGGAGTTCGAAGGATGTGTATATGGATTTGGCGGCGAGTGCTGCCGATGCGGCCAAGTACTTCCAGGGTCAGACAGATCATGGAGTAGACCAGCTGTTTTGGAGACAATTCCATTCTCCCGAGTGTCCACTTTCATTGACTGACCAATTAGCCGAATGGGCTGAACTAAACAGGTTGTCCGGACTCGCTATGAGGTATGTTGTGGATCAGCTGTGGCCGGGAAGGTCAAAACCGAACAGCTATTTCAGCTTGGTGCAGCAGTTCCTTGACGTGGTGCCGCGCATTAATGCGATGAAGAGGTCGACGTGCATAGAGGGCGCACGGATGGCCTTTACCCGTGTTAAGGCATACTGGGCGGAGATGGATGCTACCAATGTTGAAGCGCGGGATTCGGCTCTAGGTCGAAAGGCTTCTGAGCACTATTTTGAAGAAGTTCTTTAGGGTGCCCATTTGATAGAGACCCAGTGCTCAAAAAATATTATGTTTGAGTGATATGTAATCTCATTGTAAGCGAAATGCTTTTATAAATTTTTATAAGGCTATTTTTATACTTTTGCCTAAAAGTAATATGGTGCCTCCTGTGCGGCCGTTTATGTATACATGTGTATAACCTGAAAGATTGCAGTCGTTGGCTTCAACCCCCACGCATATAATGCGGAGGTGCTCGCAAAAACACGCATTGACACTTAACCCAACGTCTTGGTCCTATTAAGGAGGTGATAGCGGAGCGAGCGAGGCAACCGGACAATAATGCTTTAGCACTTTCACTTAGCCATAGGAGTTTGACAGTGGGGCTACTAGATAGCCCCTGGTGGCTCCGCACTCTCCCGGTTCCGGGGTGCGTACATGCCTGGCCGGAAAACGGCCCTTCGTTAAGGCGGAGGAATTCTAAAATTCCCACAGGTCACCGAGTGGTTGACCAGTCTCACGCTATATCATGACAGTCAGTTTTCGGCTTTCTCTACTGAGGTGCTCGTCCGGATGAACCAGGGCACAATTGCAGTAGTTCTCCTGGTGCTACCTTAGCCGGTAAAGCGGAACGTAAGGCACAAAAACACAGGAGCCGGGCAAACCCAACATTTGACCAAAGACAATGATTCGGAGCTGATGCATATAGGGCCAGACTCGCGACGCCGAACACTCCCTAAGGTATTCGGTCTTTGTGGTATAAACCAGGCCTAAATAATTGCCTTTGTAAGAAGCCCCTTGTGTCCAGGTACGTGCATTGTTCTGGCGTGGCCACATGCCAAGACGTCGGCATCCTTCTCAACGGTGGATATGTATCAACAAGAGACAGTAAAAAAGGTTTACGCAGGGTCTTAATCTAAAAAGAATCCTTGGAGCGGGTCCCTGTTGCACGTCTGCGCCTGTGTCTCCGTTGTGCTGTATCCTGGACGGGTGTAGCATGATGATCGTATGTAAAAGAGAGGAAGTTAAGTAAAAATGTTGTCGTGCAAAAGGATAGTTTTTAAAGAAACCATGTGTAATTCAAGATGATAAGAAATTGCCACTTGTCTGCGCGCGTTGAGCCCCTTGTATTGACAAATAGGGGTGTGACCACTTATTTCCATATAAATAGCGCCGCCGGACTTGATTAGTTGTATCTGAGGTCTTGACGACCTATTGGATGCTTTCGTTTGTCCGGGCGCCTTTAGTGTGCGGCAGCCAAGGCAGCCTCACTCTCTTCGGCGCGCAGAGATCGCTTGATATTTCTGTGCACTATAATGATGCCACGTGGACCGGGCATCTTGAGTGTGAGGGAGGTGTAGTACGGTATTGCATTAAAGCGAGTGAAAGCTTCGCGTCCGAGCAGTGCTTGATAGCCACTTCGAAATGAAGCGATGTGGAAAGTTAAATGCTCGCGACGGAAGTTATCGGGGGAGCCGAATATAACTTGTAGTAAGAGGGAGCCCGTACAACGAGCCCCTGGGCCTGGTGTTACTCCTTTAAAGGTAGTATTGCTATGGCGAATTTGTGTTGGGTCTAGCCCCATCCTGCGGATTGTATCCTGATATATTAGGTTTAGGCTGCTGCCACCGTCCATCAAGACCCTTGTGAAGTGATATCCGCCAATTACTGGGTCTAATACCAGGGCAGCCCATCCTGCGTGTCGGATACTTGCGGAGTAATCGCGATGGTCGAAAGTGATCGGTTGAGATGACCAGTGGCAGGACTTCGTAGTGATAGGCACTTGGGTATACTTTCCTGGGAGTGCCGTGTTGTTTTTTCCCTTGATTATGTGTAACACGTTTACTGTTTTGACTTCTGGTGGAAATTTCTTTTGTTCCGCCGTGTCTTGCTTGGGAGGCTCGTCCTCGTCTTCACTTGGTGTATCCTCCCCCTTATGTACAGCGTTGATCTTGCCGGACTGCTTGAAGACCCTACATTCTCTGTGGGTATGATTAGCAGGTTTACTAGGGGTACTATGGATCTGACATACTTGGTCCAGAATTTTATTGAGGCTGGACAGTTCATCCCTGGTGCCTTTAGGCGGCTTTTGACCTGGCCGAGAGATTTTGAATCCGGCATTTACTTCCGTGCCCTTCGTGCTGCCTTCTTTATTCCGGCGTTTGTTATTGCTTTTGCGCCATGATTTCCCGTTTCCATCTCTAACTTCAGATGTACTGGGGTCGCTGGTGCTGCATCTGGCTAGCCAGCTGTCCTTCCCCACGCAAAAGCGGGTCATGAGGTTTGTTAATGCATCCATCATTCTCGGCTTATTTTGGCTGAGGTGTCTGGCGAGCCATTCGTCACGGATGCTATGCTTGAAAGCTGCTAAGGCTTCGGCGTCCAGATAGTCGACAATCTGGTTCTTTTTAGTAAGAAACCTGTTCCAAAGCTTTCGGGCTGACTCTCCGGGCTGTTGAGTTATATGACTCAAATCGTCCGCATCCGGAGGTAGGACATAAGTCCCTTGAAAATTTGTCCGAAAGGCGTCTTCGAGTTCTTCCCAACTTCCGATGGAGCTTTCGGGGAGGCCTTTGAGATAGTGACGAGCTGGCCCTTTGAACTTGAGGGGTAGGTACTTAATGGCGTGGAGATCATCTCCTCGAGCCATATGGATATGAAGGATGTAGTCCTCAATTCAGACCCCAGGGTCTGTTGTTCCGTCATATGCCTCTATGTTTATGGGCTTGAATCCTTCTGGAAATTCGTGGTCCAGCACCTCATCGGTGAAACATAGGGGGTGTGCAGCACCCCTGTAGCTGGGTGTACTGTGTTGTTCGGATGTTTGTTGTATTACATTGTATGCTGGGGCGCGCTTGCGTTGTCCATAGATGGATCTTGTTACACCGTCCTTTGGGTGTGAGCCCTCGCATTGGTTGCGTGTTGTATGGTGAGCGGCGTTGTATGCCGCTCTGTATTGGTAGAGGGGTCGTCTATCCGACCGGGTGACTGCTTCGATATTTGGTTGTGGGGGTTCCGAGGCCTCTTCATCGAATTCGGGTAGCAGCTTCCGCTTCGGGTAGCTCTTGAGGGGGCGATTGTCGCTGTACCTTGCTGCAGTGCTGAGTATTTTACTCCATCTGAATTGGAGTGTGTCTTGCGCGGCCTTGAGCCTTTGCTTCTGCTTTTTCAGGCTCCTCGCGGTGGCAACAAGCCTTTTATGGGCAGTCTGTTGCTCCGGGTGTCTATCCGGCGTTATGTCGTCCGGACCATTATCCTTGATAGGATTTGTTTGTTTGGTTTGATTATCCGGATTGCCGTTGTCCGGCAGCGGTTTGCCCTGCTCCAGCGCTGGGTCTGTGTGATCACTATTTCTGTCGAGGCGGGATTTGGGGCGGCGCTTGTGTCGCCGCTTTGACTGCTTTTCGAGGGAACAAGCCTTCGGTGCATCCTTCCGCTCCTCGTCGTCATCTTTTGGTGCGTCCACCATGTATACGTCATATGGCGAGGTGGCGTTCCAGGGCCCAATAGGCGCTGGTTCTTCATCGGCGTCCATACCGTCGATGTCTCCGGAGTCGAAGTCGAGCATGTCGGTTAAATCGTCGACAGTGGCTACAAAGTGGGTGGTGGGTGGGCTTTGAATTTCTTCATCATCCGCATCCCAATCTCGTTGACCATAATCCGGCCAGGGCTCTCCTGATAAAGAGAGAGACTTCAATGACTTCAGGATATCACCCAAAGGCGAGTGTTGAAAGATGTCTGCGGCAGTGAACTCTATAATCGGCGCCCAATCGGATTCAATTGGCAGGGGCGTGGAGGGTTCGGAGTCCGGAGAGGAGTCCGGCTCCTTGGAGTCACGAGTCTCGCAGAGTATGGGGCTGGTGTTCGGCTCAATCGCCGTTGGGGTCGCAACCCCCGGGGTGGCGTCCAACCGCCCATCCTTGATCGGCGTAGTCGGCTCCGAATTAGGGGTCGGAGCTGATGCGGGTGCGGCCTCCAGGGCACTGTTCGGCAGTAGAGCTAAATCATGCTCGTCGTGACAGTGCGGCGCGCTCGGCAGTGGCTCGAATCCGTCGAAGATCAAGTCCACGCGGATGTCAGCCATATAGTTAAAACTTCCAAATCTGACCTGACGGCCAGGGGCGTAGCTTTCGATCTGCTCCAGATGGCCAAGCGAATTGGCCCGCAGTGCGAAGCCGCCAAAGACGAAGATCTGTCCGGGGAGGAAGGTCTCACCCTGGACTGCATCGCTATCGATGATCGTAGGAGCCATCGAGCCTGACGGCGACGACACAGAGGAACTCTCAATGAAAGCACCAATGTCGGTGTCAAAACCGACGGATCTCGGGTAGGGGGTCCCGATCTGTGCGTCTAGGCTGGATGGTAACAGGAGGCAAGGGACATGACATTTTACCCAGGTTTGGGCCCTCTCGGTGGAGGTAAAACCCTATGTCCTGCTTGATTAATATTGATGATATGGGTAGTACAAGAGTAGATCTACCACGAGATCGAGGAGGCTAAACCCTAGAAGCTAGCCTATGGTATGATTGTTGATGTGTATGTTGTCCTACGGACTAAAACCCTCCGGTTTATATAGACACCGGGTAGGGTTAGGGTTACACAAAGTCGGTTACAATGGTAGGAGATCTTCATATCCGTATCGCCAAGCTTGCCTTCCACGCCAAGGAAAGTCCCTTCCGGACACGAGACGGAGTCTTTAATCTTGCATCTTCATAGTCTAGGAGTCCGGCTGAAGGTGTAGTCCGGCCATCCGAACACCCCCTAATCCAGGACTCCCTCATCAACCTAGAGGGACCGCGTGCCATTCAAAGTTTCCTCGGCCTGACGCACGAGGAGATGTAAAAGTCATTCTTCGGACCTCAAGTAGAGTATCCGGATATTAACGAGGACGTGGGCCTGAGCAGTAACCGCGCCGCCGAACAAGTAAGAAATCCTCTGGCCGAACACACCATCTTTTATTCGTCACAAAGTTATTTCTGAGAGTTCGATTTTTGACCAGGACTGGCTAACAAAGGCGAAGATGATTCGGTGCTTGGCCCCCCTCCCTAAGGGTTTGGAAAATCCGGTATTGGAAAAGATGCTCGAGGTCGCACCTTGCCCGGAGCCCTCGAAGGAAGATACGGGGGGGGGGGATAATACAGGTGGACGCGGGCCCCCGTCGCTGCCAGTTCCAACCGAGGGAATGAGCGTCTCCATGAAGGAGGAAAACCGGGGGAGGAAAAGGACTGCTTCTGAGGATCCGGAAGCCGAAGCCTCCAAACGGGAGAAGAAGTCTCCCATAGAGGATCCTGCCTTGGGGGTGCTTCTACCGCACAAAGTCCGCGGGGGGATCAGCCCTCCAACGAGTCATAAGTGATCCAAAATACTTTAATAGTAAAGGTATGCTATCTTTCTTCTGAGAAAATAACCACCTCATATATCTTGCAGTTCGGGCCTTAGCCCCTCTCAGCTGAGCTTGTCTTCGGGGGATCTTCTTCCAGAGATGATGGAGAGCGAAACGCCTCCCCGGACTCCTCCGCTCAAGAAGCGGGCGACCCCGAAGTGTCGTCACGAAGGGCCTCTCTGTATCCGGTGAGGCCAGAAGATAATCCCATGGACCCCGAAGTCCCCATCGTCTGGCTCCCGAAGAGAGCAGACGAAAGAGTCCGGCACCGTCTGGTATGTGGCCGGACATTCTGAGGGAGTTGGTGGGGCGAGCGGCCATCTCAGAAGAACACCGTACGCTGATGGTTACAGTGATGGAGAGAATTTCGTCCGCCGAAAGCGGATTACATGAAGCCTTTATGAGTCTACTGACAGGCTTTGAGTTACGTGAGATAATATGTGATAGTACTGCACATGTTAGGTCTGCCCTATGTAGATAGTAGCCCCTGAGACTCTGGTTGTCATCGAGAACGGTGGCGAACAGAGGATCATATTCCCAGGCAATAACCAGACTGCCCCTATGTGCAGGTGGTGGAAGCTCCGGTGGCTAGCCGGACTAGTGAGTTTGCCAAATTAAAACGGCAACTGGATGCGGCAGAGACCGACATCGAGCTTGTTAACAAGAGGCTTGACGAGGCACAGGGTAAGTGTTACTATCTGTTGAACGCCACATAGTAAGAGCAGCATGATGCCAATATCTTTAATATGTTGTGACTGCAGATGGAGCTGCCACCGTGGAAACCTTGCGGGCAGAGCTTGCCCGAGCCAAGGAACAAGCGAGGATTAGTAATGCGGCTGCTTTGAAGGCGGCCAAGGAGTTGAAAGCCGAGAAGGCCGCACATTGCGAGAGCCAAGAGAAGATGGCCAAGATGGCCGTAGAATTAAAAGACACTGCCGATCGTTGCCGGGTCCTTCAAAAAGAAAACCCAGCAAAGGCAACGGACCTTGAGAAGGCCATGATGGCAGACAAAGACACCCGTTCTGCTATGAGAGCAAAGAAGGAGCTGCGGGAAGCCGGGGATATTGCGGCTGGGAAACCCTTCATGTTACGGAGGAAGTTTGGAGATCCACGGTATGCCCCTCTGGATCGGCTGTGGAGTTCGGCAGATGCGTATATGGATTTGGTGGCGAGTGCTGCCGATGCTGCCATGTACTTCCAAGGTCAGACAGATCATGAAGTGGACAAGCTGTTCTAGTCGCAATTCAACGTTCAGAGCGTCCGCTTTCATTGACTGACCAGCTAGCCAAATGGGCCGAACTGAATAGGTTGTCCGGACTCGCCATGAGGTCTGTTGTTGATCAGCTATGGCCGGAAAAGCCAAAGCCGAACAGCTATTTCAGCTTAGTGCAGCAATTCCTTGGTGCGGTGCCGCGCATTAATGTGATGAAGAGGTCGGCGTGCATAGAAGGCTCGCGGATGGCCCTTGCCCGTGTTAAAACATACTGGGCGGAGATGGACGCTACCACTGTTGCGACGCAGGGTTCGGCCATAGGCTGAGTGGCTGCCGAGCACTATTTCGAGGACGTTCTCGAGGGTGCTTGTTTGATAGAGGCCCAGTGCTCGAAGAATATTATGTTTGAGTGATATGTATTCTCATTGTAAACACAATGCTTTTATGAAGTTTTATAAGGCCATGTTTATACTTTTGCCTGAAAGTAGTATGATGCCTCATGTGCGGCCGTTTATGTATACATGTGTATAACCTGAAAGATTGCAGGTGTTGGCTTCAACCCCCACGCATCTAATGCGGAGGTGCTTGCGAAAAATGCATGTTCACACTAAACCCAATGTCTTGGTCCTATTAAGGAGGTGATAGCGTAGCGAACGAGGCAACCGGACTATAATGCTTTAACACTTTCACTTAGCCATAGGAGTTTGACAGTGGGGCTACTAGATAGCCCCTGGTGGCTCCGCACTCTCCTGATCGCGGGGTGCGTACATGCCTGGCCGGAAAACGGCCCTTCGTTAAGGCGGAGGAATTCTAACATTCCAATAGGTCATCGAGTGGTTGACTAGTCTCACGCTATATCATGACAGTCAGTTTTCGGCTTTCTCTACTGAGGTGCTCGTCCGGATGAACCAAGGCACAATCGCAGTAGTTCTCCTGGTGCTACCTTAGCCGATAAAGCGGAACATAAGGCACCAAAACACAGGAGCCGGGCAAACCCAACATTTGACCAAAGACAATGATTCAGAGCTGATGCATATAAGGCCAAACTCGCGACAACAAACACTCCCTAAGGTATTCAGTCTTTATGGTATAATCCAGGACTAAATAGTGCCCTTTGTAAGAAGCCCCTTGTGTCCAGGTACATGCATTATTCTGACGTGGCCACATGCCAAGAGGTCAGCATCCTTCTCAACTGTGCTGAGAATTTGGTGGATGTGTATCAACAAGAGACAGTAAAAAAAGGTTTACGCAGGGTCTTAATCTAAAAAGAATCCTTGGAGCGGGTCCCTGTTGCACGTCTACGCCTGTGTCTCCGTTGTGCCGTATCCTGGACGGGTGTAGCACGATGATCATCTGTAAAAGAGAGGAACTTAGGTGAAAAAGTTGTCGTGCAAAAACATAGTTTTTAAAGAAACCATGTATAATTCAAGATGAGTAAAAACTGCCACTTGTCTGCGTGCGTTGAGCCCCTTGTATTTGTAATAGGGGTGTGACCATTGATCTGGTATGAATTACATATAGATGGTCCGGACTCGTCTAACCGTGTCCGAGGTCTTGACGACCTGTTAAATGCTTTAGTTGGCCAGGCCGTTTTTAGTGTGCGGCTGCCAAGGCAGCCGCGCTCTCTTCGGCGTGCAAAGATCGCTTAATACTTCCGTTCACTGTAATGATGCCACGTGGGCCGGGCATCTTGAGTGTGAGGGAAGCGTAGTGCGGTATTGCATTAAAGCGAACGAAAGCTTCGCGTCCGAGTAGTGCTTGATAGCCACTTTGGAACGGAGCGATGTGGAAGGTTAAATGTACGCTACGGAAGTTATCGGGGAAGCCGAATATAACCTTTAGTAGTAGGGAGCCCGTGCAATGAGGCCCTAGGCCTGGCGTTACTCCTTTAAAGGTAGTATTGCTTTGGCAAATTTTTGTTGGGTCTATCCCCATTTCGCGGATTGTATCCTGGTATATCAGGTTTAGACTGCTGCCACCGTCCATCAGGACTCGTGTGAAGTGGTATCCGTCAATTATTGGGTCTAATACCAGGGCAGCCCATCCTGCACGCTGGATACTTGCTGAGTAATCTCGATGGTCGAAAGTGATCGGTTGAGACGACCAGTGGCAGGACTCCGCGGTGATAGGCCCTTGGGCATATTTTTCTGGGAGTGCCATTTTGTTTCTCCCCTTGATCACGTGAAACACGTTTACTGTTTTGACTTCTGGTGGAAATTTCTTTTGTTCCCAAGTGTCTTGCTTGAGAGGCTCATCCTCGTCTTCGCTTGGTGCATCCTCCCCCTTGTTTATGGCGTTAAGCTTGCCGAACTGCTTGAAGACCCAACATTCCCTATGGTATGATTAGCGGGTTTACCAGGGGTGCTATGGATCTGACATATTTGGTCCAGAATTTTTATTTAGGCTGGACAGTTCATCTCTGGCGCCTTTAGGGGGCGGCTTTTGCTGACCTTGCTGAGAGCTTTTGAATCCGGCATTTACTGCCGTGCTCTTTGTGCTGTCCTCTTTATTCCAGCGTTTGTTATTGCTGTTGCGCCATGATTTCCCATTTCCATCTCTAACTTTAGATGTACTGGGGTCGCTGGTGCTGCATCTGGCTAGCCAGCTGTCCTCACCCGCGCAAAAGCGGGTCATGAGGCTTGTTAATGTTGCCATTGTTCTCGGCTTTTTTTGGCCGAGGTGTCTGACAAGCCATTTGTCACGGACGCTATGCTTAAAAGCTACCAAGGCTTCGGCGTCCGGACAGTCGATGATTTGGTTCTTTTTAGTAAAAAAACATGTTCCAAAGTTTTTGGGCTGACTCTCCGGGTTGTTGAGTTATATGACTCAAATCGTCCGCGTCTGGAGGTCGGGCATAAGTCCCTTGAAAATTTGCCCGAAAAGCGTCTTTGAGTTCTTCCCAGCTTCCAATGGAGTTTTTGGGGAGGCTTTTAAGCCAGTGACAAGCTGGCCCTTTGAGCTTGAGGGGTAAGTACTTGATGGCGTGGAGATCATCTCCTCGAGCCATATGGATATGGAGGATATAGTCCTCAATCCAGACCCCAGGGTCTGTTGTTCCGTCGTATGCCTCTATGTTTACGGGTTTGAATCCCTCTGGAAATTCATGGTCCAGCACCTCGTTGGTGAAACATAGGGGGTGTGCGGCACCCCTGTATCTGGGTGTACCGCGTCATTTGGATGTTTGTTGTGTTACATCGTATGCTGGGGCGCGCTTGCGTGGTCCATAGATGGATCTGGTTGCACCGTCCTTTTGGTGCGAGTCCTCTCGTGGATCACGTATTGGCTTGTGGGTGGCGTTGTTTGCCGCTCTATGTTGGCCGTGAGGTCGTCTATCCGGCCAGATGGTCGTTTTTATTTTTGGTTGTGGGGGTCTGAGGCCTCCTCATCGAATTCAGGTAGCAACTTCCGCTTTGGGTAGCTCTTGGTGGGGCGATTGCCGCCGTACTTCGCTGCTGTGTTGAGTACTTTGCTCCATCTGATTTGGAGTGTGTCTTGCACAGCCTTGAGCCTTTGCGTCTGCTTTTTCAGACTCCTTGTGGTGGCAACAAGCCTTTGACAGGCATTCTGCTGCTCCGAGTGCTTGTCCGGCGTTATGTCGTCCGGACTATTATCGTTGATAGAATTGGTTTGTTCGGTTTGATTCTCCGTATTGCCGTGGTCCGGCAGTGGTTTGCCCTGCTCCAACGCTGGGTCTGTATGATCGGTATTTCTGCCGAGGTTTGGGGCGGCGCTTGCGCCGCCACTTTGACTGCTTCTTGAGGGAACAAGCGTCCTTCTGTTCCTCGTCATCGTCTTCTTTTGGTGTGTCCACCATGTATACATCATATGATGAGGTGGTCGTCCAGCGCCCTGTGGGTGGTGGTTCCTCTTCGCCTCCCGCATCATCGTCCATACCGTCGATGTATTCGGAGTCGAAGTCAAGCATGTCGGTTGAGTCATCGACAGTGGCTATTAAGTGGGTGGTGGGTGGGCGTTGAATTTCTTCGTCGTCCGCATCCCAATCCTGTTGACCATAATCTGGCCGGGGCTCTCCTAACAAAGAGAGAGACCTTAGTGAATTCAGAATGTCACCGAAGGGCGAGTGTTGAAAGATATCCGCGGCGGTGAATTCCATGATCGGCGCCCAATCGGATTCG
Source organism: Triticum dicoccoides (assembly GCF_002162155.2). Lineage (NCBI taxonomy): Eukaryota > Viridiplantae > Streptophyta > Magnoliopsida > Poales > Poaceae > Triticum > Triticum dicoccoides. Next base: position 522,734,556 of record NC_041382.1, read on the forward strand.
ATTGGCAGGGGCGCGGGCGGTTCGGAGTCAGAAAAAGAGTCCGGCACCTTGGAGTCACTGGCTGCACAGAGGGTTAGGCTGGTGTTTGGCTCGATCGCCGTTGAGACTGCAGCCCCTGAGGCGGTGTCTAACCATCCGTCCTCGACTGGCGCAGTTGGCTCTGAGCTAAGGGTCGGAGCTGATGCGGGCACAGCCTCTGGGGTACTGTTCAGCGACAAAGCTAGGCCATACCCATCGTGACAGTGCGGCGCGCCCGACTGTGGCTCAAATCCATCAAAGATCAAGTATCCGCGAATGTCGGCCGTGTAGTTCAAACTTCCAAATATGACCTAATGGCCAGGGGCGTAGCTTTCAATCTTCTCCAGATAGCCAGGCGAATTAGCCCGCAGTGCAAAGCCACCGAATACGAAGATCTGTCCGGGGAGAAAAGTCTCACCCTGGACCGCATCGCTATCGATGATAGTAGGAGCCATCAAGCCTAACGACGACGACACAAAGGAACTCTCAATGAAAGCACCAATGTCGGTGTCAAAACCGGCGGATCTCGGGTAGGGGGTCCCGAACTGTGCGTCTAGGCCGGATGGTAACAGGAGGCAGGGGACACGATGTTTTACCCAGGTTCGAGACCTCTTGATGGAGGTAAAACCCTACGTCCTGCTTGATTAATATTGATGATACGGGTAGTACAAGAGTAGATCTACCACGAGATCAGAGAGGCTAAACCCTAGAAGCTAGGCTATGGTATGATTGTATGTTATGGTTGTTGTCCTACGGACTAAAACCCTTCGGTTTATATAGACACCAGAGAGGGTTAGGGTTACACAAGGTCGGTTACAAAGGAGGAGATATCCATATCCGTACTGCCTAGCTTGCCTTCCACGCCAAGTAGAGTCCCATCCGGACACGAAACGAAGTCTTCAATCTTGTATCTTCATAGTCTAACAGTCCGGCCAATGGAGATAGTCCGGCTGTCCGGAGACCCCCTAATCCAGGACTCCCTCAAAGCCGCTTTGCAGTTCGGCT
>NC_041382.1:522736132-522802942 GCF_002162155.2 Triticum dicoccoides
GTATGTGGCATATGCCATGTTTACTATTTTTACTTCGGGAGGAAACTGCTTCTATCCCCTGGTGTTCAGTTGACGTGTCTCTTTACCGTCGCTATCGCCGGGCGGCTTCTTCCCCTTGTGTTCGGCATTTAACTTGCCGGCCTGTTTGAGAACCCAACAACTTCTGTTGGTGTGATTAGCTGGTTTGTTGGGGTGGCCATGAATCTGGCAGGGCCTGTCCAATATTTTGTGTAAATTGGATAGTCTATCCCTATTTGCCGTGAAAGGCTTTGTTCGTTGGCCGGGTCCGGGCCGCTGAATCCAGCGTTGACCGATGTGTCATCTATTTCCTCATTGTTATTGCGGTGCTGGCTTTTACTGCGACGTGGCTTCCCGTTGCCGTCCCGGACTTCCGAGGTTCCCGGGTCACTGGCGCTATTGCTTCTACGAGCGAGCCAGCTGTATTCTCCCACGCAAAAGCGGGTCATCAGAGCCATAAGGGCTGGCATGGATTTTGTTTTTTCCTGACCGAGGTGGCAGGCAAGACACTCATCCCGGACGCTGCGCTTGAAGGCCGCTCGGGCTTTTGCATCCGAGCATTCTATAATTTGGTTCTTTTTAACTAAGAACCTAGTCCAGAGCTTCCTGGCAGACTCCCCGGGTTGCTAGACAATGTGACTTAAATCATCGGCATCCAGTGGCCGGATATATGTACCTTGAAAGTTGCCAATCGAGCTTTCAGGTAGGCTGTTTAACCAGTGCCGAGCTGGTCCTTTGAGTTTTAACAAGAGGTATTTGATGGCGTGGAGATCGTCTCCGCGAGCCATATGTATGTGGAGAAGGTAATCTTCGACCCACACCGTGGGATCTGTTGTTTCATCGTATGATTCGATGTTTATGGCTTTAAACCCTTCTAGGAATTCATGATCCATTACTTCGTCAATGAAGCAAAGGGTGTGTGCGGCACCTCTATAATGGGCCATGATGCGTCGTGTCTCTGATGGGGTTCGTCTGCGATTTTCGGCCTGGACGTGACTAGGTTCGGCACGTCCGGATAGATAGCCATCGTCATGTGCTGAGGCGCGTCCTCGCGATCTGTAGATCGGTCTAGTATGCCCCGCTCTGTTGTTCAAGTCCTGCCAGAAGTCATATTTGTGACCACAAGCTGTTTTATCTTTGCCTTTATAATGAGGTGGGGTGGGCTGGGTTTCGGCTTGAGTTACCGCTTTATCCCGACCATGTAGTAGTCGGTCAGCCCCATCGCGTGATGATGGTATGGGGTCCACTGCCTCATCGTCGAATTGAGGTAGTAGTTTGCACTTCGGGTAATTTTTGGCTAGGCGCTTAAGGCCGTATTCTTCGGCTGCTAGGACATCAGTCCATATATCATTTAGCAGATCTTGATCAGCTTGAAGTTGCTGCTGCTTCTTTTTCAGGCTTCTTGCAGTGGCTATTAGCTGGCACTTGAAGCGCTCCTGCTCGAGAGGTTACTCAGGCACAATGAAATCTTCGTTGCCGACGCTCACCTCATCCTCGGAGAGCGGAAGATAATTGCTGTCCTCCGAGTCTTCATTTATGGTCTATTCACCGGCGCTAACCTGCGCATCTTCCCGTTCATCCTGTTCAGTAGCTGTGTCAACGGGGTCTTCGTTGTCTTCGGCTCCTTCCGGAGTGTTGTCTTCTCCTGTGTTGGTGTTGTTGTCTTTACTGCGGCATGACTTAGAGCGGTGCCGCTGACGCCAACACTTTGATTGTATTTTAGAAGGTTTATCCTCTATTGGGTCTTCCTTGCCATCGCCGTTGTTCTCCTTTGGTGCATCCACCATGTATACATCATACGAGGAAGTGGCCGTCCAGCGTCCGGTGAACAGCGGGTTCTGGGCCTCTTCTTCTCCGGCATCGTCGTCCATACCGTCGATGTCTTCGGAGTGGTAATCAAGCGTGTCGATTGAATCCTCGACCGTGGCTATGAAGTGGGTGGCGGGTGGGAAGCAAAATTCTCCATCATCAGCCCCTAGTTCGGCTGTGAGTCCTCCGCTAAGGACATGTTCTTTAATGAGTTTAGCATGTCGCCCAAATGCGAGTGCTGGAAGATGTCTGCGGCGCTGAATTCAAAGATCGATAAATGATCAAGTTCGGCGTCCGCGGGCTCACATGGTTCGGAACTTATGACCAGAGATGAGTCCGGAGTTCCGGTGGCACATGTATCATGTGAGATCAAGTCCATGTGTGGCTCTAATGCCTGGGAATCTGTGGCCTCCGTGGCGGGGTTGAGCTTCCCATCCTTGGATGGCGCAGTCTGCTCCGGATCTAAGGCCAGAGCGGTTACAGGAGCTGTCTCCTGGATGCAGTCTGATGACAGATTTAGGTCATGTCCCTCAGGGTGACCAGGAGTGGTAGCCGCGGTCTTGAATCCGGTGAAGATCAAGTCTCCACGGATGTCCGCAACGTAGTTCAAGCTCCCAAATCTGACCTGATATCCAGGGGCGTAGCTGTAAGTGCATCTAGTGCCACCCCTAGTTGGTTTTGGAGTATTGACGACAAACCTGGTTGAGGGACTAATGAGTTTGTGAGAATTGCAGGATAACATAGGTAGAAGTCCCTCATTGATTCAGTTTCCCTACCAGAGATGACCCCTAAAATTGTACGAAGACATTGTAGTCAAAGGTGGTATGTGAAGACATTCACATTGAAGACTATGATGAGAGAAGACATCGCGTGAAGACTATGGAGCACGAAGACTTAGCAGTTTCGTCGTTCTGTGTTTTTCTTTCTTGAGTCATAGGAACCACCGTACTGTTAAGTGGGGTCCAAGAGAACCAGTCAGATTGACTGAAGTGATGCTTAACCAAAATCCTATGTCTTTGAGTGAAGACTATGAGAGCAAATCTTGTCCAGAGTTGGATAAGTCAGCCTTGCTTGTAGCCCAAGTAAAGTTTCCGTGTGCGTTTGAAATCTGACCGTTGGAACACATGTCAGTTCTTTAGTGACCCAGGGTCATTTCGGACAAATCAGGTCGGGTTGCCTAGTGGCTATAAATAGCCCACCCCCTACAACCATAAACGGTTGGCTGCTCAGAGTTAGAGTACGGCTTTTGTCGTTTGAGAGCAACCCACCTCGAAGCCTTCGAGAGAGAATTCCTTGCAAGGATAAAGCCCTAAACACCCAGAGCCAAAGAGTGTTAGGCATCACTTAAGTCTTCCTGTCTGTGTGATCTGAAGACTTATTACACTTGAGGACTGTGAATCCTCCAACTGGTTAGGTGTCGCGTTCTGAGCATCCAAGAGTCATTGTGGATCGCCGGTGAACGAAGTCTGTGAAGGTTTGGAAGTTTACCTTGAAGACTTACCTGAGTGATTGGGCGAGGACTATGTGTCCTTAGCTCAAGGGGAATAAGGTGAAGACGAGGTCTTCTGAGTTGAATCTCAGCCTCCCCAACCAGACGTACAGTTGTCACAGCAACTGGAACTGGAACAACAAATCATTGTCTTCATCGAGTCACTGGTTTCATCCTTCCCTTCCCTTTGCTTACTGTTGGTCCTTGTGAAGTCATTGTATGATTGCATTATCTTTTGTCTTCACTGAGTGACTACCTGTTCTGTTTGGATTCACAATATCTTCCTACCTGATCTTACTGCCTAGCAGCTGTTAGTCATTATGCTTTCACTTCATTGAATACTTGACTATGGTTTGCCTAGTGTAGTCTACCTTCCGCTGCATGGTAATAGGTTTATTTCTATCGTGTCTTCGAAACTTTCATGTTTTGAAGACTTTCATAAAAGTCGCCTATTCACCCCCCATCTAGTCGATCACTAGCACTTTCAATTGGTATCAGAGCAAGGTACTCCCTTGTTCTATGTGATTCGGTTTAACCACCTGGAGTTTTAGCTATGTCAACTGCAGGGATAATTAAAGTCTCCGCTGCGTGCCCCGTCTTCGATGGAACTGAATATCCCTACTGGAAGAATAAGATGCGCATGCATCTTGAAGCCATTGATGTCGACCTATGGTATGTGGTCAAGAACGGCATTCCCAAGGCTGGAGAAGGTGTCACTGATGTTGATGTTAAGAAGTTCGTTCAACTGGACTCTACTACCAAGAATATCATCTGTGGTCATCTGACCAAAGGACAGTATGGCCGCGTGAGTGCTTTGGAAACATCTAAGCTAGTCTGGGACTGGCTCTCCAAGGTCAACGTAGGCGTCTCAACCTAGAGAGATCAGAGAATCAGTGTCCTTCGCAACCTATTCAACCGCTTCAAGAGAAATGACAATGAAAATGTCCAGCTCATGTTTGATCGACTTACTGACATCACAAATGAGCTTCAAGCCCTCGGCGCCACTGAGATCACCAAGCATGAAGTCGTCAAGGCACTCCTAAGATCACTTGACAGTTCGTTTGACACCCTAGCCCTGATGATTCAAGAACATCCTGATTTCAAGACACTCGATCCGTCTGACATACTTGAGAGGCTCAACACACACGAATTTCAGCTTTCTGAGAAAAGGGACATCTACGGTCCCAACTATGGGCGAACTCGTGCCTTGAAGGCAAAAGTTGTCTCCTCATCTGAAGAAGAATCTGACAGCAGTTCTGATGATCCTGAAGACATCGGAAAGGAGCTTGCTATGCTTGTGAAGAAGTTCCAAAAATTCACCAAGAAGAAAGGCTTCAGAAAGTCTTCACGATCAAGCTCAAGGAATGATGAAGCTTCTGCTCATGACTACAAGAAGAGAACATGTCACAAGTGCAAGAAACCTGGCCACTACATCTCTGAGTGTCCAAAGTGGGACAATGAGAACGAGAACAAGAAGAAGAGCAAGGAGTATGACTCGGACGACAAGAAGAAGAAGAAATACTCAAAGTCTTCTTCCAAGTCTTCCTCAAAGTCTTCATCACACAAGAAGAGCTCATCTGGCAAGGCACGTGCGTTTTTTGGCAAGGAAATGGATTCTGGGGAGGAGTTTGCTTCTGAGGAGGCGGAGGTGGAGTCTGAGGAGGAGTCCGATTCTGGCGTTGCGAGTCTGGCTACAGCATACGTTGCCAAGTCCATCTTCAACACTGAAGACAATGACTTCATCACCGACACTGATGCAAATGACAAGGACTACTTCGCTCCTTCCTACTGCTTCATGGCACGCGGTGCCAAGGTAAACACACGCACTACTCACTATCAAACATCTAGTGACGATGAATCTAATTGTGGCTCCAAACCCAGCTACAAAACAATTTCTAAAATTGCAACTGAACAACAAAAAGCTATGGAACACATTCAAAAATTGTTAGACAAAAGCGATGATCTGTTAGACGCTGAAATGACTCGATCTCAGTCCTTAATTGAAGACATAAAAAATCTTCACGTTAAGTATGAGGAACTTGAAAGTTGTCATGAAACGCTCTCAACAACTCATGAAAGGCTTTCCTATGATTATCTTCAAAGGAAGCAAGATCTTGAGAAATTGAGAGCGGCTCATGAAGATCTTCAAATGGAAAACGAGTCACTTCGCGCCGAACAGATCAGTTCAGCTCAGGAAGGATTTGAACCACCATGTCTTAAATGCATTGAGCATGATAACGCTACTTCTGTTGTTGAATGTTCTACTGCTGCTACTATTGCAATATCTTCAACTGTTGATGTGGTAACTAACCCCTCTGCTGAGGATACCACTGCTATTGCTAATGAGAATGCTAGGTTGAAGACACTGCTTGAAACAGGGATGTACAAAAGTCTCAAAGGGCATCAGACACTATGTGATGTCCTCAAAAGGCATATCCTGAACCGAAACCCTAGGAAAGAGGGTGTTGGGTTCGAAAGGAAAATGAATGATGATGGCTCTTACTGGAAACCTGAGCAGTACCCCAAAACCACATGGGTTGCTGCAAAGGAACCTTCAGCGGATCCAGCCACCCTATCTGGCTTCACTTGTGCTAATCCCATTGTTATTGATGAATCCTTTGATGCAAACTATAAACTGTTTAAAATCAGAATGGTGAAGTGTTTGCCAGGTATATTGGTACTAACTGCAGGAATGGACCGCCTATGAAGAAGATCTGGGTGCCGAAAAGGTGTTTGGAGAATCTTCCTGTGAATGTCATCAAGACACCACAGGTGAAGAAGACAAACCCCAGACCTCAGGCTTCATACGGTCCAAAGGCTTCATACAGACAGAGGACTCACCTGAGTCGCACTAACGCAAATGTTTTGCAGGGAAGCCATACTCAGGCCTATGAATATGAGCGTGGTTCATCAAACCGCCATGTTCATAAGACCAAGAACTATTCTGCTTATTCTTATGAGTACTATTGTCCACCTGCAAGACTTTTTGCTAGGGCTCCAAAGCCAAAGTTCTCAGATGCTGCACTTAGACTCATTGCTTCGAAGCCACCCTTGAAGATGTTGGTGGCTAAGAAGGCTTAACTCTCTTTTGCAGGGAAAGGTCTCTAGACGAAAACCAAAATCGTCTAACGCTATTGCTGGGGACCTTAAACATCTTGTAGGGCGCAAGATCAAATGCCCAAATGGTCTTATTATGTACTTTGTTCCTGAATCGCTTGCTACTTGCCCTATCAGTCCTAATCTCGATCTAAGCTTTAATAATCCACTGGCTCGTCAAATGTTTTTGCTTCACAATTCTCTTCGTGAAGCCTATCTGTCGGCATTTGGCGCGCCAGGTAGGGGTGCGCCGGAATTCTTCTTCCACCGCCCCGTTCTCCTCCGACCATCGCGCTCATGTATGACGCATGTCGGGCCCGCGCGAAGCGCCGGGCCGCCCTCGCTTCCCGCGTCGCCTAGACAGCCCCTGTCGGCGGGCGTCCTCGCCGTTCCCCGTCACCTACCGTCAACGCCACCACCGGCCCGGCGGGGGACGAGCAACAGGCATCGTCTCAGCATCCATCCATGCGCCAAGACGGCCGCACCGCAACTCCCTCGCTCGCCCCAGCTGGATCTTCGTCCCGCGCGCTCCGCGCGCCCATGGAGGCTCGGGCTGCACTCATCGCGGCGAACGAGCTCCTGCGCTACCGTCCCGTCGACGACGTCTACGAAGAGTGGCTCGGCCGCGTCGCCGAGCTCGTCCGCGCCGCAGGGGGTTCTTCCGCGCCGTCCGTTCTGCTGCACCGCACCCCGCCCCGCGTGGGCGACGAGGCTCCAGCGGCGCCCCAGCCGCCTCCTCCTGAAGAAGATGCCTTGGCACCAAGGCGCGTGGCCCCTGGGCGGAACCCGCTCCATCAGGTGCCAGCGCGGCAAGAACAGAGCTGCCAACAAGTCCCTCGCCCGCCAGAAGCTGCCCGGGCGCTCCCTGCTCCAGCACATCGCGACCATCCTCCTACTCTGGCGCGTGGGGACATGCAAGACCAGGCTCTCCATCACGCAAGGCCTCCTGTGGCCACAGCAGGCTGCCGCGCCTACACCACCGAGCTGCGCAGCGTCGCGTGGCCAGGCAAGTTCAAGCCGGACCTGCCTCCTCGCTACGACGGCACGGCCGACCCTGCGGAGTTCCTCCAGCTCTATGAGCTGGGCATCGAAGCTGCCAACGGAGACAAGAAGGTCATGGCGAACTGGTTTCCCATGGCGCTCAAGGACGGGGCCCGCACCTGGCTCCTGAACCTGGCTCCAGGCACAATCTCCTCCCGGGAAGAGATGCGCACCCGCTTCATCGCCAACTTCCAAGGTACTCGCGACCGGCCACCCGCCGTGAGCGACATGCGCCGCATCAAGCAACTACCCGGGGAGACCCTGCAGAAGTACATCCAGCGCTTCAACAACACACGCCTCAAGATTACCAAGGTGACTGAGAAGGCCATCATCTCAACCTTCTCCGGTGGCGCGCACGACGTCAAGATGAAGGAGGAGCTGGCGATGCATGAAGACCTGTGCACTTCTTTGGAGCTGTTCAACCTGGCGAACAAGTGCGCCAGGGCTGAGGAAGGGCGTCTCTCCCTCCTCGAGCTGCCTGCCTCAGACCCAGAAGAGAAGAAGCTCAAGGCCAAGGAAGTGCGCAAGGGGGATGCCATGCTCGTGGAAGAACCAGACACCAAGCGGGGCAGAGATCAGCCCGAACCTCCCAAGGGCAGCCGGTACTGTGTGTACCACGACCTCCACACCCACAACACCAGCGAATGCCAAGAACTCTGAGCCGTGCGTGAAAGAAGGATCGGCCGTCGCCCTGACCGTGGTGACCGGGGGTACGGCCGAGGAGGAGGAAGGAACGCAGGACGCTGGGAAGACTGTGGCCCGCGCCAGGGGTGGCGCGATCAACCTCGCGAGGATCGCTGGCAAGACCCACCTCGCAAGGGAGGCTGGAGGGATCATCATCGCGAGGATCGACCGCAAGGCAACGCAGGCCTCCCACCGCTGCCATCGCAGCCAAGGAGAAACAATGACCGCCACCAGGACGAGGAGGCTGGGGGCTTCCAGGAGCCGCGCGCGATCGCCTGCATCCTGGGCGGAGCTCAAGCCCCAGCCTCTCAGCGCATCTTCAAGCAGTTCGCTTGCGAAGTGAACGCAGTCCACCCCAGGCTCGAAGCGACGCGCCCTCTCAGGTGGTCGGCGTGCGCTATCACATTTAGCTCAGCAAATCAACTCAAGTGTGCGGCTACGGCCGAAGTCCTCCCGATGCTTTGTTCCCCAATCATCAGCAACGTGGTGGTCACCAAGACCCTCATCGATGGCGGGGCAGGGCTCAACATCCTGTCCGTAGAGACATTCAAAAACCTTCAAGTGCCCTATAGCCAGCTTCAGCCAACCAAGCCCTTCTCCGGTATCACCGACGGCTCCACGGTCCCGATTGGGCAGGTCCGCCTCCCTGTCACCTTCGGGGCACGCGACAACTACCGCACCGAGCTCATCAACTTTGACGTCGCTCACATCCGCCTACCGTACAACACCGTCCTCGGGTACCCGGCGCTGGCCAAGTTCATGGTCGTGACTCACCATGGCTACAACGTCCTCAAGATGCCAGGAAGCGGCGGAGTCATCATCGTGCCATGTGAAGAGAAGGACGCGGTGTGTTCTCTGGAGCGAGCCTTTCAGGCCGCATCACTGGAAGACCCGGATCGCGGAAGCAGCAGGCTTCCCAAGGCCGCCCCCAAGAAGAAGGCATCGTCCGGCCTGGCCCCTCAGGAGGTAGGCCCCTCTGGGCCCATGCCTGCCCAGGGGGAAACTCCTTCCATCGCATAGGAAAGCGCGCCCGGCGCCCTCCTCGGGCAGGGCTCGGGGGCTCTCCCCTGGAGGGCCACCGACCGAGCCAGGGTCACGAGGGAGGCGCTGGGGCACCACATGGAGGCGTGTTTCGAAGCACGTTTCCCTCAAGAAGGAGCAAGGCAAGGAGATCCAGACCCACAGGAGTTCGTCAGCGAGGCTATTCAGGAGCTACAGGAGTCCAAAGTCATGAGAGGCGCCCGCCGCCTACCAGCAGTGGCTCCCCATCTAGGCGAGGATGGCGGGCTGCGCGTCTGCATCGACGTACCAGGGCTCAACCGAGTCGCCTCGCTGGGGCGCCTCTGGCCCTCGCGAGTCGGGCACTGCGGAGGTCCACCCAACAGCTACGTTCGCATGCCTTACGGCTTGCCAAGCACGGCTGACACACACCAGCGCCTCATGACGGGCATCACGGAGGCACAAGAGGCCAGGTGCTCCGCAGCCCTGGCGGAGATGGAGATGGCCCGCGAGGAACCACCCGCGCCTCCGGAGCCTCCCAAGGCCCCTGGGCCTGGGGGCTCATGAGGATCGGCTTCCGCAGCCCACCGAGCCGGCTACACCAACACCCCTTCGTCTTCAGCGTCATCAGGTGACATCTTTCAAGTTTCACTTCCGGCTGGGAGCGCCCCCAGGGCTGCATTATTCCCAGGCCGCGTGGGTCCGTCCCTGCGGCGTGTACCCCTTTTATTTCGCGTCGTTAGCTTACCTTGTTGGGGGCGCCCCTCGGGCTGCATGAACCCCAAGCCGCTCGAGCCAGGCCCAGCGGCATGTACCCCATTTGCGTTCATTTCCGGTTATGCGTTAGAACCGCCATGCTTGATTATTTGATGCTGGTCCGTGGCGCCTCTTCTTCTCCATGCTGACAACTTGCACGTTAAAGGGGGGGTACCTGGGCATCGCGACTCAAGGCTCTTACTGGCTCTCCAGCCCTCACCCTCTGGCCTTGACCACGGCATCGCGACCTGGCATACCAGCCACGGCTGAGACCAGCTCGAGGGCCGGGACTCGAGGACGTAGAGTGCAGGCATCTAACCGAACTTGCAGGGACACAACACAAGATAAGGCCCAGTGCCAGGCGCAACCCGCCTAGAGGTAGGGCCCCGTGAGTCCCGCGCTGACTCACGGGTGCCCAGATACACCTCGCCAGGCCCTACCGTGCCAGCCACGTGTCAGGGCGGGGCTGTACACGCCCCAGGGGCTCCTCCCGGAGGGGGGCCCCTCCCACGTACCAGTGGAAGCACCATGCTCCGCGCTGGCTGACGACACTGCCGAGGAACGGCTATGCCCGTACACATACGGAAGCGCTATGCTCCGCGCTGGTGATAAACAACTGAGGGTGGCCTCCGGGCCGCATCAACCTCAGGGAGCCCAGAGCTCAGTGTCTAGCCTCATCGCAACGCCTCCCCTCGGGAGTGCCGCGCGAGGGGGCTGGGCACGGGGGCTGCACCTGGGTACGCCTAGACGCACTTCGCCCGGGTAGGTCCCCATGGGCCTGGTTCGTCGCGCGCCTCTCTCCGAGCGGAGCCGAGGTATGAAGGCCGTTTGAGCATCAAGGGGGACTCCTGAGCATCGCGACTCGGGAGCCTAACTGGTCACGTAGCCCCTCACTCCTTGGTCCCGTCCTGGTTTCCAGTCGGGGCTATTGCTGGGTGAGGTACGCGCGGGGCCGGGCTCTGCAGATGTAGAACGGTGGATCCACCCACATCATACCTCCCTACTTGTTGTTCGTGCGCCAAGGGGGACTCCTGAGCATCGCGACTCAGGAGCCTAACTTGTCACGTAGACCCTCACTCCTTGGTCCCGTCCTGGTTTCCGGTTGGGGCTATTACTGGGTGAGGTACGCGTGGGGCCGGGCCCTGCCGGCGTGGAACATAAGCAACTAGGAAGGAAAAGCGCAAATTTCAAAGGAATTCGAAAGCAAATATTACAGTCCACACTATTATCCCAATATCAAACACAAGTTTAAACGCCTCCCCGAGGCATGATACATGTGCAGGAATTAAAAGCAGGACAGGAGCCACGATGGAGTCACTTGGCGGCGGGGGAGCAGCGCGGAGCGGGTTCGCCTCACGGAACAGCGGGATCGGCATCGCCTTGCTCCGGCTTGGTGCTGAAGGCCCGGAACTTCCCCAGCAGAGCCTCTGCGCGACCCTTCACGGCCTCGGCAGCAGCCGCGGCATGCTCGCCACTCACGGGCTCCAGCAGGCTATCGAGGTCGAAACCGGGATCGCGAAGGTGGATGTGGGTGAGGACCCGCGTCAGCGCTGCAGAAGACAGAACACGCGCCTCGGCCTCGACCGTGGGGCTAAGGCCAAGGGCGACATCTCCAAGAGCGTGGACCAAGAAGGAAAGCAGCTTGGCGGGGCCGTCCTCGGCGCCGGCCAGCGGGCTCTCCAGGCCGCTGTCGTAAAGCGTCCTCAGCGAGGAGCGAGCCTTCGCCTCCAGCTCCGTGAAGGCCGCGTGGTCTTCGGCAAGGACCAGGGCCTTGCCGTCCAGCTCGGCCTTCCTCGCCCCCAATTCCTTCTCCAGCGCGCCTAGGCGGTCACGGCGTTTCTTGAACTTGGCCTCCCGGCTCTCGACGGCCGCCTCGCGAGGCTTCACGCCTTCTTCCTGCTCTTGGCGAAGACGGACCTCTTTCGCGAGCTGATTCCGCAGGCCCTGCAGCTCGTCCTCCAGCGCCTTGTAGTGACCACGGACGTCGAGCACCTCTCCCAGGGCTGCATCGCGAGCAGCCTTCGCCTCAAGGACGGCCTGCTTCTCCTCGTCGCATGCCGTCGAGGCCTGGACCAGCGCCGCCCGAATCGAAGCGTCGGAGCGAACCCATCCAGAAGCCAGCTCCAAACGCCCGGCCACCAAGCGGGGGTCGGCGCCAAGAAGATCCTGCCGCAGTCGGTCCAGCTTAGCAACAGCACAATCCAGAACGGTAGAAGGAGTCGGAGAGACAGCGGCCGATGGAGTAGGAGGAGAAGGCGGCAGCGCAGCCGCAGCATCCTGAGGCGGAGTCTGCCGCGCCCCGACAGCTGTAGTGGCAGCGGCAGGCAAGAGCACCTCGGGAGCCACTTGGGCCGTGGGGGCTGAGCTCGCCCCAGCCGGCTCAGCCAAACCTCGCGAGGACGACCGGGCAGGAGAAGCCTGTGCATAGCGGTCACCTTCCTTCGCGGGCAGACGCACCGCCACGGATGGAACCTCGGGAGCCCCCTTCGGCTTCTTTGCTGCGGGCGCCAACCTATCCAAAGATGGGGACGTCAAGCCTCGGAAGCAGAGCAAGAGATAAAGACAAGAATCGAATGCTTACGGGTCATCGCCAGTGAGCTCAAGCGGCCTCCGGCCAAATTTGAAGCCTGAAAGCCGGCTGGAAGGGTCAACCTCGGGAAGCTTGGAGGCGGAAGGTGTGTCTGCGGTTCGCCCCGAGGCCGGGGGAGACCCGCGGGAGATCAGCCTGGTCCTGTCCTTCTTCAGGATCGGGGGCGAGCTCTCGCCGTCCTGCTCGTTGTCGTCTTCGTCGTCATCCTCATCGTCATCGTTCGGAGAGAGGCGGAGAACGCGGGACCTACGCCGGGGGAGGGGAGCCCTCGACTCTTCGTCAGTCGCCTCGGAGTCAGGCCCTTTTCCACGCTCCCCTCCTTCTTCCTCTTTGCCGGAGTCGCCGGAGGACACGTCCACGGGTCCCTCGGGAACCTCCAGGGGCACGGGCCCTTCCCCGTTGCAGATGGGCATGGACTTCACTACCCGCTCCCAGTCGTCGTGGAGGAACAAGGGCGTAGGAGCACCCTCCAACCTCGCCACGTTGCCCCCGACCAGAGATTGGAGAACCGCAGCCAGGTCTCCGTCGGCCCAGGCCGCGGGGCTCGGACGGGGCCTCCACATTGGAAGCGAGTACTGCCGAAGTGGAGCCAGCCGGTGCTCCAGGAACTCCCTCAGCAGCGACGCGCCGGTTAGCTTCGCCGCCGCCATGTCGGTCGGCCTCAGATCCGCGTCCATCCTCTCCAACACCATCTTCGCGTGGGGATCCTTGAGCTCTGCCCGACCCCAGTTGCTGGAGCTCGTGGGCTGCTCCGTGGGCAAGATCAGCCGAGGGTGGATGCGCTCAGCATCCACCAAGACCCATTTGCTCCTGAAGCCCTCAACCCTCTTCCCAGAGTTCGAGATGGCAATGGCGCCGCCGGACGCGACGAAGCTCGCGCACGCGGAAGCAGTCCCCCGAGAGGTCCGGAGGTAGAAGTAGTGGCGCAGCAAGGCCACTGAGGGCTGCACCCCAACATGTGCTTCGCAATAATAAGCAAAGATTGCCAGGAGGAGGACGGAGTTGGGATGGAGATGCAGAGCCTATAGCTTGTAATGGCGGAGGACAGAGAAGAAGAACTTGGAGAAGGGAGGCACCAGGCCACCAACAATGGCACTTACGAAGAGCGGATAGAAGGTGCTCCTTTTACCCTCAGGGATGGCGGAGCCGGCGTTGAACACCTTCTCCCCGTTGATGCCCCACGCCGTCGCCATCCGGCGCAACAGGGCAAGGCCCGCCTCCGACACGTTCGGCGAGTCCAGGGCAGACGAGTACCAAGCCACGGCGGGGGGCTAATGAGGCGCCATGGCTCCCTAGGCTGCGCGGCCAGAGCAGATCTGGAAATCCCGGAGGAAGGAAGGAGAGGCGCAAGAAAGGGGATCTGAGCAGCAACCGGAGAAAGCAAGAAGCAGGGCCTAGGCGGATGCCACTCCTTTATCAACTCGCGCGGTTGATGAGGCGTCCACGTCCAGTCAACCGCCATGCGGCGCCCAAGGCCGCAGACTGTTAGGGCCCGCGGTGCTTCGCTCTTGCCCTTCCGCCTCCCTGCACAGCCAAGTCCGGGCGCGCCTTGGGACCGGGGGCTACTGTCGGCATTCTGGGAACGGGGGTCCCCAGACTTGCCTGCCTGCGGTCTGCGGCGTGGCTCAAAGGGGGGCCCAGCACGGCCCATCTTCACCAATACAAACTCAAGACCCTCGCGAGGGGCCAAGCCTCGCGGGGCGGACGACATGGAGCTTCCTTAGGCATGGCCTCGTCAGGCTGGCTCGAGAGGAGGCGAAGAGATCAAGGTGGGGTACCTCGCAAGGTGCCCGTGACGCAAGCCATGAAGACCCAGGGCGCCAGGCGGGTGCCAGCCCGCGCAGCATCCTCCTTTCCTCTTTGGTGCAAAGGGGGCAAGCGCAGCCGCGGAGTACCGAGGCATCAGGCAAAGGTTGCCATTTCGGTGCAACAAGACCAAGACCAGGAGGACTACGAGATGGAGGTCACCGTGGAGCCCAAGACGGCATCATCACAAGAGCTTTGCACAGGTGAAGACTACTTTTGTCAGGATAGCTGATACTTGCTGTCCCCCTTCAAATTAGCCCACCATTGTTGGCTCCCTTCCCGCTCAATATTTGGGAAGAGGACCAGGGCCTCTATAAATAGGACCAGCCACCCACAGAGCAAGGGGGGTGGTAGGAAGAAAGAGGCTCGTTAGAGAGGTTAGAAGCAGAGAGAGAGAGAGAGAGAAAGGTGGCTGAACTCCTCCCAGCAGTTCATCGCCCCAGCAAAGAATAGACCCTCGCAAGGCTGTTCTTCCTTGTATTGTTCGTCATCATCAGCCCAAGAGGAAATCCACACACCACACACTCGAGTAGGGTATTACACCACAACGGTGGCCCGAACCAGTATAAACCCTGTGTCTCTTGTGCTGTTCTTCCCATAGATTTGATCCTAGCGTGGCGGAGGGGTGCAGGTAGGTAGGAGGCGAAATCTCCGCGCGCACCCCAGTGTTCGAACCTCAAGGGTCTACCAGAACCCGAAATCCGACATTTGGCGCGCCAGGTAGGGGTGCGCAGGAATTCGTCTTCCACCACCCCGTTCTCCTCCGACCATCACGCTCATGTCTGACGCACGTCGGGCCCGCGCGGAGCGCTGGGCCGCCCTCGCTTCCCACGTCGCCCAGAAGCCCCTGTCGGCGGGCGTCCTCGCCGTTCCTCGTCACCTGTCGTCAACGCCGCCACCGGCCCGGCGGGGGACGAGCAGCAGGCATCGTCTCCGCATCCATCCGTGCACCAAGACGGCCGCACCCAACTCTCTCACTCGCCCCAGCTGGATCTTCATCCCGCGCGCTCCGCGCGCCCATGGAGGCTCGGGCTGCACTCATCGCGGCGAACGAGGTCCTGCGCTACTGTCCCGTCGACGACATCTACGAAGAGTGGCTCGGCCGCGTCGCCGAGCTCGTCCGTGCCGCAGGGGGCTCTCCCGCGCCGTCCATTCCGCTGCACCGCACCCCGCCCCGCGTGGGCGACGAGGCTCCGGCGGCGCCCTGGCCACCTCCTCCTCAAGAAGACGCCATGGCACCAAGGCGTGTGGCCCCTGGGCGGAACCCGCTCCGTCAGGTGCCAGCGCGGCAAGAACAGAGCTGCCAAGAAGTCCCTCACCCGCCAGAAGCTGCCCGGGCGCTCCCTGCTCCACCACGTCGCGACCATCCTCCTGCTCCGGCGCGTGGGGACATGCAAGACTAGGCTCTCCATCACCCAAGGCCTCCCGAGGCCACAGCAGGCTGCCGCGCCTACACCACCGAGCTGTGCAGCGTCGCGTGGCCGGGCAAGTTCAAGCCGGACCTGCCTCCCGCTACGATGGCACGGCCGACCCTGCGGAGTTCCTCCAGCTCTACGAGCTGGGCATCGAAGCTGCCAATGGAGACGAGAAGGTCATGGCGAACTGGTTTCCCATGGCGCTCAAGGACGGGGCCCGCACCTGGCTCCTGAACCTGGCTCCAGGCGCAATCTCCTCCTGGGAAGAGATGCGCACCCGCTTCATCGCCAACTTCTAGGGTACTCGCGACCGGCCACCCGCCGTGAGAGACATGCACCGCATCAAGCAACAACCCGGGGAGACCCTGCAGAAGTATATACATCGCTTCAACAACGCACGCCTCAAGGTCCCCAAGATGACTGAGGAGGCCATCATCTCAGCCTTCTCCAATGGCGTGTGCGACGTCAAGATGAAGGAGGAGCTGGCGATGCATGAAGACCTGTGCACTTCTTTGGAGCTATTCAACCTGGCGAACAAGTGCGCCAGGGCTGAGGAAGGGCGTCTCTCCCTCCTCGAGCTGCCTGCCGCAGACCCAGAAGAGAAGAAGCTCAAGGCCAAGGAAGTGAAGCGCAAGGGGGCTGCCGTGCTTGCGGCAGAACCAGACACCAAGCGGGGCAGAGATCAGCCCGAACCTCCCAAGGGCAGCCGGTACTGCGTGTACCACGACCTCCACACCCACAACACCAGCGAATGCCAAGAACTCCGAGCCGTACGTGAAGGAAGGATCGGCTGTCGCCCTGACCGTGGTGACCGGGGATACGGCCGAGGAGGAGGAAGGAACGCAGGATGTTAGGAAGATCGTGGCCCGCGCCAGGGGTGGCGCGACCAACCTCGCGAGGATCGCTGGCAAGACCCACCTCGCGAGGGAGGCTGGAGGGATCATCCTCGCGAGGATCGCCCGCAAGGCAACGCAGGCCTCCCACTGTTGCCGCCGCAGCCAAGGAGAAACGAGGACCGCCACCAGGACGAGGAGGCTGGGGGCTTCCAGGAGCCGCGCGCGATCGCCTGCATCCTGGGCGGAGCTCAAGCCCCAGCCTCTCAGCGCATCTTCAAGCAGTTCACCCGTGAAGTGAACACAGTCCTCCCCAGGCTCGAAGCCGTGCACCCTCTCAGGTGGTCGACATGAGCTATCAGATTCAGCTCAGTAGATCAACTCAAGTGTGCGGCTACGGCCGGAGTCCTCCCGATGCTTTGTTCCCCAATCATCAGCAACGTGGTAGTCACCAAGACCCTCATCGATGGCGGGGCAAGGCTCAACGTCCTGTCCGTAGAGACATTCAACAACCTCCAAGTGCCCTACAGCCAGCTTCAGCCAACCAAGCCCTTCTCCGGTATCACCAACGGCTCCACGGTCCCGATTGGGCAGGTCCGCCTCCTTGTCACCTTCGGGGCACGCGACAACTACCGCACCGAGCTCATCGACTTTGACGTCGCTCACATCCGCCTGCCGTACAACGCCGTCCTTGGGTACCCGACGCTGGCCAAGGTCATGGCCGTGACTCACCAGGGCTACAACGTCCTCAAGATGCCAGGAAGCGGCGGAGTCATCACGGTGCCCTTTGAAGAGAAGGACGCGGTGTGTTCCCTGGAGCGAGCCTTTCAGGCCACATCACTGGAAGACCTGGATCGCGGAAGCAGGAGGCTTCCCGAGGCCGCCCCCAAGAAGAAGAAGGCATCATCCGGCCTGGCCCCTTAGGAGGCAGGCCCCTCTGGGCCCGTGCCTGCCCAGGGGAACCTCCTTCTATCGCATAGGAAAGCGCGCCCGGCGCCCTCCTCAGGCAGGGCTCGGGGGCTCTCCCCTGGAGGGCCACCGACCTAGCCAGGGTCACGAGGGAGGCGCTGGGGCACCACATGGAGGCGTGTTTCGAAGCACGTTTCCCTCAAGAAGGATCAAGGCAAGGAGATCCAGACCCACAGGAGTTCATCAGTGAGGCCATTCAGGAACTACAGGAGTCCAGAGTCATGAGAGGCGCTCGCCGCCTACCAGCAATGGCTCCCCATCCAGGCGAGGATGGCGGGCTGCGCGTTTGCATTGACGTACCAGGGCTCAACCGAGTCGCCTCCCTGGGGTGCCTCTGGCCCTCATGAGTGGGGCGCTGCGGAGGTCCACCCCACAGCTACGTCCGCATGCCTTACGTCTTGGCGAGCGCGGCTGACACACACCAGCGCCTCATGAGGGGCATCACGGAGGCACAAGAGGCCAGGTGCTCCGCAGCCCTGGCGGAGATGGAGATGGCCCGCGAGGAACCACCCGCGCCTCCGGAGCCTCCCGAGGCCCCTGGGCCTGGGGGCTCATGAGGATCGGCTTCCGCAGCCCACCGAGCCGGCTACACCAACACCCCTTCGTCTTCAACGTCATCAGGTGACATCTTTCAAGTTTCACTTCCGGCTGGGAGCGCCCCCAGGGCTGCATTATTCCCATGCCGTGTGGGTCTGTCCCTGCGGCGTGTATCCCTTTTATTCCGCATCGTTAGCTTACCTTGTTGGGGGCGCCCCTCAGGTTGCATGATCCCCAAGTCGCTGAGGCCTGACCCAGTGATCTCCGTATCTATTTGAATGAATCCACTCCTTCACGGCTAACGTGTTTTACCTAGTTGCCTGCTCAGCTGACGCCAACTAACGGAGCTGCTCCCAAACGGCACGACGCTTGCGCATGGGTCCGTCCCTGCAATGCTGACAAACCTGGATGGCTGAGCTCTGGCCGCGGCAGCCCCGCATAGCGTCACCTCGTCAAGCCTTCAGTGCCTCACTACCCTTCGAAAGCAACCAACGGCTGACCGTCAATTGTTATGGCAACTCCTTGCTCTTTATATGATGGACCTGCAGGACCTCCTGAAGGAGCTGCGTCAGGCGAGGCTCTTGCTGTGTCTCCTTCGCTCTCGTCCGCGCGAACCGCTTGCACGTTAAAGGGGGGGGTGCCTGAGCATCGCGACTCAGGGCTCCTACTGGCTCTCCAGCCCTCAACCACTGGCCTTAACCACGGCATCGCGACCTGGCATACCAGCGACGGCTGAGACTCGCTCGAGGGCCGGGACCCGAGGACGTAGAGCAGAAAGGGGAGAAAAGGCGAGAGGGGAGAGACACACGAGGACCTCGCCGAGCAACCTCGCGCCTGCCGATGCACAGATCCTGCCACACACCAGAGAGCGGCCCCTGATCCTTGAGATAAGTTATCACCCGGAAGCGCTAGCTACCGTGGCACCATTCCTGCACCTAATGCTATCCCATGTTAGCAACGTCGCTCCCCTTTCTCACCGAACGATGGCTGCTTGGGCGCCAAAGGGGACCTCCTGAGCATCACGACTCAGGGGCTCTTACCGGACTCCGGGTCGCTCACCTCCTGGCCTTGACCACGGCATCGCGACCTGGCATACCAGCAACGGCTGAAGCCGCCTTGGGACTGGGACCTGTCGGCGCAGAGCACCAAGCCCTCGTGAGGTTCGAAAGGGAGGACCGAGCTAAGACGGGATGAGCAACTCGTGCAAATCTACGACAAGGGTTATATTAACAAAACAGGATCACATGCACCTTACAAGCCCCCACAGGGCGCGTTTTTGGTTCCTCGCGGGGAACAGATCCTAAAGAGACGCAAACTACGCGCATCACTACAAAAGACGCCATCATCAACAGTGGGCCATCAAGCACCGACGCCAACCCCATCCAGATCAGAGTCGGCGGCGGCCTGGCGAGCCTGCCCTGCTCCGGGAGCGGCGCCGGCTCGGGGGCTCGTAGCTGTCGTCGCTCGTCTCCGGAGTCGCGAAGGGCTCGCCGGAGTCGCTGGAGCCTCCGACGTCTCCACCACCTGAGGAGCCGCCAAGGGAGCGATTTGCGAGCCCAGTCCTCGTCGCAGCAGGGCCCTGGCAGCCTTCACCGGGGCAGCACTCCACCCGGCGCCCGTTCGCGTCAAAGACCTTGAGGAGCATCACCGAAGCACCGTCGTAGTCTAAGTGGATCGCGAAGACGCCCCTTGTCCTGCAAACCCGGGCAATCTCTCTCCAGCCCCGGGTCATGTAGACCTCGCCCGGGGTGACGACCGCGACCTCCGCCTCGGTCGTGAGGGTGCTGCAGCCGACGTGCTGCAGCCAGAGCTCCAGGGGCTCCCCCTGCGGGATGACGGAGGCGAAGAAGGGAGGAAGGCGGATCCAAGACTAAAGAGGAACGGCGACGTGGAGCACGAACTCTTGGGAGGAGCCCTCGGTGTGGGCCCCAGGGGGGACGAACCACACCTTCGTGACCCGTCGGCGCCGACGGCGGCGCCGCCCGTGGTGGTCGGCATCAGCTCCTTCGGGGCCCTCGACATGGGCGTACAATGGAAGCGGGAACCCCGGCGGTGCCCGCTCGCCCCAAGGCCTCGACACCACCTGAAGGGCCCCCTCGTCCGGGCCACGGTGGACATGCCGTTTCTTCGGCAGAAGTGGGTCTGGTCCCTCTCGGGGAGCCTTTCCCTTCTCTGCCGACGAGAACCGGTGGATTGGAGCCATCACGGCAAGACGGAGCAAGAATCGGGAAGAAGGAGAAGCAAGGAGGGATGGACTGGAAGGGCGCACGACATTCCGTACTTATAACCGGCGGAGGCCAACCGCCGACCTCCACGATCGCAGGTAATCATGACCCGTTTCGCATGCAGGGACTTGTCCAATCCGTGCAGTTGCCAAGGCGCCGTGGGGAATTGGAGGCGCCCACGTCCAGTCAACTGCCACGCGGCGCCAAAGGCCGCAGGCTGTTAGGGCCCGCGGCGCTTCGCTCTTGCCCTTCCGCCTCCCTGCACGGCCAAGTTCGGGCGCGCCTTGGGCCCGGGGGCTACTGTTGGCGTTCTGGGAACGGGGGTCCCCAAACTTGCCTGCCTGCAGCTTGCGGCGTGGCTCAAAGGGGGGCCCAGCATGGCCCATCTTCACCAATACAAACTCAAGACCCTCGCGAGGGGCCAAGCCTCGCGAGGCGGACGACATGGAGCTTCCTCAGGCATCGTCAGGCTGGCTCGAGAGGAGGCGGAGAGATCAAGATGGGGTACCTCGTGAGGTGCCCGTGACGCAAGCCATGACGACCCAGGGCGCCAGGCGGGTGCCAGCCGCGCAGCGTCCTCCTTTCCTCTTTGGTGCAAAGGGGGCAAGCGCAGCCGCGGAGTACCGAGGCATCAGGCAAAGGTTGCCATTTTGGTGCAACGAGACCAAGACCAGGAGGACTACGAGATGGAGGTCACCGTGGAGCCCAAGACGGCATCATCACAAGAGCTTTGCACAGGTGAAGACTACTTTTGTCAGGATAGCTGATACTTGCTGTCCCCCTTCAAATTAGCCCGCCATTGTTGGCTCCCTTCCCGCTCAATATTTGGGAAGAGGACCAGGGCCTCTATAAATAGGACCAGCCACCCACCGAGCAAGGGGTTGGGGGTGGTAGGAAGAAAGAGGCTCGTTAGAGAGGTTAGAAGCAGAGAGAGAGAGAGAAAGGTGGCTGAACTCCTCCCAGCAGTTCATCGCCCCAGCCAAGAACAGACCCTCGCGAGGTTGTTCTTCCTTGTATTGTTCGTCACCATCAGCCCAAGAGGCAATCCACACACCACACACTGGAGTAGGGTATTACACCACAATGGTGGCCCGAACCAGTATAAACCCTGTGTCTCTTGTTTTGTTCTTCCCATAGCTTTGATCCTAGCGTGGCGGAGGGGTGCAGGTAGGTAGGAGGCGAAATCTCCGCGCGCACCGCAGTGTTTGAACCTCAAGGGTCTGCCGGAACCCGAAATCCGACACTATCCCCCTAACTGCACTGTAGGGTACGACACCAGCAGCTTCAGAATGGATTATTGATAGTGGGTGTACCAATCACATGACTGGCAAGCGAAGCCTTCTCATGGACTCAACCTTACGTCCATCTGACAGAAGTCACATCACATTTGCTAACACTGGTAAAAGCAAGGTATTGGGTCTAGGTAGAGTTGCAATCTCAAAGGATCAACACATGGATAAAGTCATGCTTGTTGAATCCCTTGGTTTCAACTTAATGTCTATCTCAATGCTTTGCGATTTAAACATGATTGTGATGTTTGGAAAATATTGTTGCCTTGTTCTAATGGAATCTGACAAGTCTCTAGTGTTTGAAGGGTATCGGAAAGATGATTTGTACGTGGTAGATTTCTCAGCAGGACCACAACTTGCTGTATGTCTTCTAGCAAAAGCTTCTAAATGCTGGCTCTTGCATCGGAGGCTAGGGCATGCTGGCATGAGGAACCTCCACACCCTTGCAAGGAAGAAGCATGTCATAGGCATCGAGGGCGTCAAGTTCAAGAAAGATCACTTATGCGGTGCCTGTGAAGCAGGAAAGATGACGAGGACCAAGTATCCCTCGAAGACAATCATGACAACGACTCAACCCTTCAAACTGCTCCACATGGATCTTTTCGGTCCCACTCATTACTCAACTCTTACTACTACTGCTTGTCTCTATGGCTTTGTCATTGTTGATGATTATTCAAGATATACCTGGGTGCATATAATCCTCTACAAGACTGAAGTGCAGGATGTCTTCAGACGCTTCGCCAATCGAGCAATGAACAACTATGGCGCCAAGATAAAGCACATCAGAAGTGACAATGGCACTGAATTCAAGAACACTGGCCTAGATACATATCTTGATACCTTGGGCATCACACATGAATTCTCAGTTCCGTACACGCCACAGCAAAATGGCGTCGTCGAACACAAGAACAGAACACTTATTGAGATGGCCCGGATGATGCTTGATGAATACAAGACTCCAAGAAAATTCTGGCCTGAAGCCATTGATACTGCATGCCATATCATCAACCGTGTTTATCTTCACAAGCTTCTGAACAAGACATCCTATGAGCTCCTTACTGGCAAGAAGCCAAATGTCAGTTACTTCAGAGTATTTGGCGCTAGGTGTTGGATCAAGGATCCACATCACACTTCAAAATTTGCACCAAAAGCACATGAGGGTTTTATCCTTGGATATGGAAAGGATTCACACTCCTACAGAGTCTTCAACCTTTTTCACTATAAAGTGGTAGAAACGGTGGATGTGCGGTTTGATGAGACGAACGGCTCACAAAGAGAGCACCTGCCAAATGTCCTAGATGAAGTTCCATCTAGTGAATCAATCAAACTTATGGGAACTAGAGAAATCATACTGTCTGAAGCTCAGCCTGAAGAGGAACTTATCATCTCCGCACCTGATCAACCTGAAGACAATGCTCAGCCTGAAGACAATCCCTCTAACGATGACAATGATCAGCAAGAGCAAAATCTTCGTCCTGTACATCCTCGTGTTGCAAATGAAGTACAGATTGAGAGAATAATTGATAGCATCAATGCACCAGGTCCACTCACTCATTCAAGGGCAACACAACTAGCAAATTTCTGTGGGCACTTCGCATTTGTCTCAATACCTGAACCCAAGAAAGTTGAAGAAGCCTTCTTGGAACCTGAATGGATTCAAGCTATGCAAGAAGAGCTTCAACAGTTTGAGCTGAATAATGTATGGGAACTGGTTAAGCGTCCTGATCCTCGCAAGCACAATATAATAGGCACCAAATGGATATATCGCAACAAGCAAGATGAGCATGGTCAAGATGTCAGACACGAAGCTCGTCTCGTTGCTCAAGGATACACTCAAGTTGAAGGGATTGACTTCGATGAAACATTTGCTCCTGTGGCTAGACTTGAAGCCATACGCATACTGCTGGCCTATGCAAATCATCATAACATTCTTATGTATCAAATGGATGTGAAGAGCGCCTTTCTCAATGGCAAGATTGAAGAAGAAGTGTATGTTGCACAACCGCCTGGATTTGAAGATCCAAAACATCCTGACATGGTGTACAAGCTCAACAAGGCACTGTACGGCCTCAAACAAGCCCCTCGGGCTTGGTATGACACACTCAAATACTTCCTGAAGAGCAAAGGCTTCAAACCTGGTTCCCTCGATCCCACTCTCTTCACGAAGACATATGATGGTGAACTGTTTGTGTGCCAAATACATGTGGATGACATTATCTTCGGCTGCACCAATTAGAAATACACTGACGAGTTTGGATATATGATGCAAGAGCAATATCAGATGTCCATGATGGGTGAACTGAAGTTCTTCCTTGGTCTTCAACGTCAGCAGCGCAACGACATATTCATATCTCAAGAGAAGTATCTCAAAGATTGCCTGAAGAAATTTGGGATGCAAGACTGCAAAGGCTTCACAACTCCAATGCCAGCCAAACATCATCTGGGTCCCGACGACAATGGTAAAGAGTTCGATCAAAAGGTATACCGCTCCATGATTTGGTGTTTACTTTATCTATGTGCATCTAGGCCAGATATTATGCTTAGTGTTTGCATGTGTGCTCGATTCCAAGCAGCACCAAAGGAATCGCTTCACTTAGCTGTGAAGCGAATTCTTCGATATTTGGCTCACACCCCAACATTAGGATTATGGTATCCCAAGGGCTCAGAGTTTGATCTGGTTGGATTCTCGGATGCTGATTATGCTGGTGACAAGGTGGATCACAAGTCTACATCAGGCACATGTCATTTTCTAGGACGATCACTTGTATGTTGGTCTTTAAAGAAGCAGAACTGTGTATCTCTCTCCACTGCTGAATCTGAATACATTGCTGCTGGATCTTGCTGCGCTCAGCTTCTATGGATGAAGCAAACACTCAAAGACTATGGCATTCATCTGAAGCAAGTGCCACTCTATTGCGACAACGAAAGCGCCATCAAGATTGCCAACAACCCAGTTCAGCACTCGAAGACAAAGCACATTGAAATTCGTCATCACTTTCTCAGAGATCATGTTGTGAAGGAAGACATTGATATCATACACGTCAACACTGAAGAGCAATTGGCAGATATCTTCACCAAGCCCTTGGATGAGAAGAGGTTTTGCAAGTTATGGTGTGAGCTAAATATCTTGGAATCCTCAAATGTCCTGTGATCAGGCACCCATCCTAACACTTATGCATATTGATGACTTAGATGTGCAACACACGAAGTAAATTATGTCTTCAATCAATGAAGACTTACATTCTAAGTGTGAATACATTAATGTGGAATTTGACTTCGGAGTGCCACGATAATTGTGCGCCGTGTCTGGGTCTAATACTTCCTATACGGTGGGTAACGCCACCACCAAATTCTTCTGTTTGAAGTGTTTCACCCATGCATTACATTTGCTATGTCTTCACATTTGGTTTGGCTTCAATCTCAACCTGTCTTCATTATTATCTTCACTATGTTGATTATATATATATACTAGTGTTCTGTCCTCTACAGCATTCACTTATAACTATGTCTTTTTGTTGAATCTTTTAAACTAAGTGAATGTGATCGGACCCTAACCTCTCTATGCTTTCTATCTCAAACTCTATCTCTCCAAATCATATGCATTCTCTTGAAATTGTCGAATGTCTTCTCTGCGTCCTTGTCAGCGGAAGATACAGAGACAAACATTAAGTCCGTTTTCAATGCTAATTCCTTCACCTGAAACCCGGAGAAGTGGGAACGACCACCCGACAATCCAGGCGTGCGTGGGAACCTGGAACAACCTCTGATTTGTTGCATGATGGCCACGTGTCCTTCAGATGTGAATCGCCAGGGGCACCTGTGTAATAACACTGTGCCGTCCCTGTCCCTATAAATACACGCCTCACCACAGTCATTATCCTTTCTTCCACTCTTGCACAAACCCTAGCGCCACCGCTAGCCCTTGACGACGCCGGCGACGAAGCGCTTAGCTGCCGCGACCTCACGGACGTCGTCTTCACGCCGGCCGCGGACATCGTCTTCTCCGCCGTCGCCAAGTTAGGGCACGGATGATCAAACTGCTCAGCCTCATCTCCCTCACCGTCTAGCAGTTCTTCGTGTGGTAAATAAAACTTCCGTTTTACGGCCCCTTTGACCCTATAGATTCATCACTTTCTGCCACAAGAAGCTTCTATTCACACAAGTTGGATCTATTTCATACTGCATCTCATAATATGCCTAGTATGTTCACTTATGCTTCTAAAAGTAGTTAGATTCCTCACTTGTATTGATCCATGGATTCGTACAAATCTGGAACCAACTCTTTATCTATGAGTGAATGTCTTCGCACGTTGAGGTCAATGTCTTCTAAACTGATTTATCTTCAAAATCTTCTGAGAATGCATATGACCTCTTCCCCTTCCCTCGCACCTTAATGCTGTCACAGGTACATGTCCGTGGGAGAATCCCTTGGTTCTCATAGTCTGCATTCATTTGCAGAATTCTTATAGCATCATATAGATTCTCCCAAGGCTAGTTCATGTTTGTCCATCAAGCGAAAGCCTTTGAAGCCTTTGAACATGTTGAAGCCATTCAGTTTAAAGTTCATGGCTGCAGAGAAATCAGTAAGGAAGGGTGGCAGAAAGCGTCGAGGTGAAACATCAAGAGATTTGACCGATGATCTCTTAGAGCTGTACAAGACAGATCCAGAAGAGGATTACAATCAGCGCAAGAAACGAATCCAATGGATTCGACGATATTGGGCAGAACAGTGGTTCAAGTACAGGTTTGTGACCAAGGAATATGCTGAGAAGAATGCCATCAAGCGACCATGGGGAGACATCCTATACAGAAATTTTCAACCCAGGTCCAGAGATGAAGCCATTGAATAAGGCTTCTATCCCTGCATGGTCCGTGGACCACAGCCTGTGGATGCTGACCCATCGTCATTGCTATGGTGTTGTGACGACAATCTGTTCAAGCGCAACTTCCAGTTTGCCCAGAATTCGGCGAAGCAGAACAAGAAGTCATTGGGACTAGACTTCAACCCTGGTCCCTCTGCTCCCCGTGCCGATGGCACCCGCGAAGCTGAACCCAATCTTGTTGGGCCCTTCTACAACCTGGAAGGTCTCATCACTCATATCATGGTTCAAGGGACAGCCGTGGATGAGCCTACAGATGACGATGAATCTGATGAAGCACCTGCACCGCCGAAGCCAAAGAAACTGAAATAGCCTAAAGCTTCAAAGCCTGCCTCAGCACCAAGAATCTCACGGGCGAAGCCACTGGCTGCTGCACCTCCTGAAGACAGTGTGCAGTCTGAAGATTTGTCACGCATCTCCAAGCCCTCGAGAGTGAAGATGCCTTTGCAACACACCAGCCAAGAACTGACTGCTGCTGCTATTCTGCGCAATGACGCCATTGATCTGTCCAGCGATGAAGATCTTGCAGATGACGCTCTTGAGCAACTGATCAAGAGCAAAGAAGAAGCAGAAATCTTCAATGATTTGCCTCTCTTTGACGTGGCAATCATCCACAACTTCATTGATGAATGGTTTGACATGCCCAACCTCAGCTTTGATGATCTGCAACTTCCAATTGGCCTCAGTGTCGCCTTCCATGGCACCATTGCTTCAGAGCTAGCTCTAGCTCAGTGCATCGTTGAACTGAAGCAAAAGATTGACTTTGAGAAAGCTCAGTTCAAGAAGCACATGGCCAAGCTCAGCGTGCAAGAGGTCAAAAACTTCAAGATCATGCTGCACGAGCTCAAAGAAGCCTTTCTCAATAAGCGTGAAGAAGCTCAAGGTTCTCGTGAGCGCATGAAGAGCCTGGCTGACAAGTGTGTGCAAGCCTACAATGAGGGTAAGAAGCTCAAGGCTCTTGGTCGTCCTGGCATCGATCCCAGGATGGCTACAAAGAAGAATAAGAAGCCATCTATGACCTAACCCGAAGCACCAAGGCAGGAAGCAAATCCCATTGTCTTCCCGGCCAGCATGACTGGCTCGAAGCCAAAGGTCAGGTCAACCGCTTCAGAACTGAAGAAGACGAGGACTGCTGAGGCTGAAGCCAGAAAGAGGAAACATCCTGAAGCCTCTGATGCTGCTCCCTCCAAGAAGAAGCGCAAGACCAAGAAGGATAGGGCTGCTCCCACAGAGCCCTTAGTTGTTGAACCTATCTCAATGGTTCGCCCTGCATCTGCACAACAAGAGCACCAACTGATTGTCCGTGAGCCTGCTTCCACAGAGGCTCATGAAGCTGAAGACATTCCAACAGTTGATCCCACCGCTGCTGAAGACATTGGTCACCATGAAAATGTTGAAGATGATGTAGTTCTTCCTCAGACCGAGCACCAACTGGTATCATCGCCTGTGCTTACGCACAGCGAGCTCATCAGCATTGGTCGTCCTCTAACGCCAATTGCACATGATGCATCATGGGCTGATCACCCACAACAACAAGTCACACCACCCCGGCAAGAAGAAGAAGATGACTTTGAGGCCCAGCCAACTCCATCTCCGATTCTGAGGCCAAAGCTGCTGAAGACATTCCGGCTGCATCAGCCGACGACACACAAGAAGAACGTGTTCCTACTCCCCCCATTACTGAAGAAGCTGTTCTCGAGGAGAACGTGTCTATGCCCGACCCTCCAGCTCATCAATTGGAGGTTGAGAATCTCGAGGCTGCCACCACCAACACAAATGACACCAATGATGTTGTCATGGCTCAAGCAAATGTGGAGCCTGCACCAACCAATGTGCTAGAAGTCAATGAAGCCAATGATGCAACTGCTCCTATTCCTACGCCTGCTGCTGGTCCTCAGTTTGACTATCACGTTGAGCACAGACCTCAGGTACAGAAGCCAATGCCAAGGTTGCCCAGGTTTCCAGGTCCTGCATTAGCACCCGGATCCTTTAATATCAACGGCTTCAAAGCAGACAACGCCTTCTTCAATAGCGCCAAGAACCCCTACTCAAGGGAAAGAATATCTTCTGATCAGTTCTAGAGCTATCCGCAGCGAAGTTATTACTCATGCATTCTGTACAATCAAGGTCGCATTTTCCCTCATATGCGTCTTGACACTGAAGCCATAACTGGTCTGCCTTGCTTGGAAGAAGCTCTGGATTGCTTCAAAGAGTCTGGATTGTTGCCGTTCGTCACCGACCAAGAGCACTGGAACAAAGAATTGCTGCTCCAATTCTATGCCACTCTTCATATTCATGGCTACAACAGAGATCCGAATACTTGGGTCCTTGAGTGGATGACCGGCAATGTTCATCACGAAGCCAAAGCCTTTGATATCATTGAGATCACTAGTCTGCCCACTCCTGGAGATCTTTATGAACCTGGTTGTCAGCTTCATAGTGCAGCTATGGAGAGCATCTTTTAGAAGCCTGAACCAAACATGAGTCAGATGCTTAGCATGATGAAGCCTTTGCCTCCCGATGCTGCATATCCTAAGGAGTTCTTTGTTGAAGACCTTGAGTATTTGCCACGCACTATCTATCACATTATCAGGCGAATCTCTGGCCCAGCAAAGGACATTCCCCACATGCAAAGCTGGAAGGTGCAATGAAGACTTTGGTCTTTTATATTCTTCACGGCAAATGCTTCAATGCACAAGACTTCTTCATCCGCCAACTTGCTGCATCAGGATCTGATCTTTTTGGCTTGAAGTTTTACGCTCCATGGATAATGCAGCTGATCAAACTACACTCAGCTGTCTCATATCAGCCCTCTGCTCGCAATCATCGGATCTTTCTGCCTGACGTTGATATGTCCGTTGAAGCCATCTATCCAGAGCCTGCCAAGGAGCCTCTTAGTCTTCAGAATGCTGAGCATCAAAGTTTCTCTCAAAACATTGAAGGAGTTGAAGCGGTCACTCGTGTTTATCCTCTGTCTGGTACTACACGTGCACCTCATCGTGCCCTCACTGAAGCCACTGAAAGCACCATTGCCCAACGGCCCAAGAAGCGATCTCGTGTTCTCAATGACCGAGAGCTTCTGGTTGCCCTTCATCAGAAACAGGATAGGCATCATGACTGGTTGAAGCGCCAAATGCAAAGCCCCTTGGTGGATGTCAACCGCATTCGCAATCTTGCCACCAAGAATGCCTTTGTTTCCCATGAAACCTGTCGGCGTACATGGAAAGGGATGACGTTTATGTGTTCTAAAGATGATCTTCAAGAGGATGGCTTCTCTGAACGTTTCAAGTTTGACTCCACACCTCCAAGAAGGACTGTGCTGCGACGAACTCCGTCTCTTCAAGACTCTGAGTTCTCTTCCTCCGCGGCAACTATGAATGCCAGAGTGATCTAGGATGAAGACGATGCCACTTCACCGCCCCCTACTTCTGCACGCATCGACACTGCCCTGAGTTCGTCTGCACCGCCGAACAATACCGATGACCTTGCTGCTTCACCTACTCCTCATGGGAACGAGTAGATGCTCTATGTCTTCAAACCTTTTTGGTCCTAACTGACAAAAGGGGGAGAAGCATATGAGTTTGATAGTCTTCAAGCGGGTCCATATGGGCAGTTACTTTATGTTTTGCCTAGTGTTTACAACTCCTGTTTTGATACATTTGGTTCTTTGAGTTGTAACACTTAAACTCGATGGTCGTCTGCTACTTATTTGCAATTCTGTGATGCGATGATAAATTCCGCATGTGCGAGGATAAATTCCGCACTTAGATCATTTTGCAGACGTCCATTTTTCATTATGCATATCATTATCTTCACATACTTTTCATGCATGATGAATTGTCATCATAAGTTGAAGAGGATCTCCACAAGTACAACCTGCCATGTGAATTTGCATTCCAAAAGCAAATTACTTATATGCACATCTTCAGGGGGAGCCCTTACAACTTATGAAGACAATTCCCTATCCTTTACAATTTCACATATTATATTCCCCATTGAAAACTTCAACTAGTTTGTCATCAATCACCAAAAAGGGGGAGATTGTAAGTGCATCTAGTGCCACCCCTAGTTGGTTTTGGAGTATTGACGACAAACCTAGTTGAGGGACTAATGTGTTTGTGAGAATTGCAGGATAACATAGGTAGAAGTCCCTCATTGATTCGGTTTTCCTACCAGAGATGACCCCTAAAATTGTATGAAGACATTGAAGTCAAAGGTGGTATGTGAAGACATTCACATTGAAGACTATGACGAGAGAGGACATCGCGTGAAGACTATGGAGCACGAAGACTTAGCAGTTTTGTCGTTCTGTGTTTTTCTTTGTTGAGTCATAGGAACCACCGTACTGTTAAGTGGGGTCCAAGAGAACCAGTCAGAATGAATGAAGTGATGCTTAACCAAAATCCTATGTCTTCGAGTGAAGACTATGAGAGCAAATCTTGTCCAGAGTTGGATAAGTCAGCCTTGCTTGTAGCCCAAGTAAAGTTGCCGTGTGCATTTGAAATCTGACCGTTGGAACACGTGTCAGTTCCTTAGTGACCCAGGGTCATTTCGGACAAATCAGGTTGGGTTGCCTAGTGGCTATAAATAGCCCACCCCCTACAACCATAAATGGTTGGCTGCTCAGAGTTAGAGTACGGCTTTTGTCGTTTGAGAGCAACCCACCTCGAAGCCTTTGAGAGAGAATTCCTTGCGAGGATAAAGCCCTAAACACCCAGAGCCAAAGAGTGTTAGGCATCACTTAAGTCTTCCTGTCTGTGTGATCTAAAGACTTATTACACTTGAGGACTGTGAATCCTCCAGTCGGTTAGGCGTCGTGTTCTGAGCATCCAAGAGTCATTGTGGATCGCCGGTGAATGAAGTCTGTGAAGGTTTGGAAGTCTACCTTGAAGCCTTACCAGAGTGATTGGGCGAGGACTGGGTGTCCTTAGCTCAAGGGGAATAAGGTGAAGACGAGGTCTTCTGAGTTGAATCTCAGCCTCCCCAACCAGACATACAGTTGTCACAGCAACTGGAACTGGTCCAGCAAATCATTGTCTTCGACGAGTCACTGGTTTCATCCTTCCCTTCCCTTTGCTTACTGTTGGTCCTTGTGAATTCATTGTATGATTGCATTATCTTTTGTCTTCACTGAGTGACTACCTGTTCTGTTTGGCTTCACAATATCTTCCTACCTGATCTTACTGCCTAGCAGCTATTAGTCATTATGCTTTCACTTCATTGAATACTTGACTATGGTTTGCCTAGTGTAGTCTACCTTCCGCTGCATGGTAATAGGTTTAGTTCTATCGTGTCTTCAAAACTTCCATGTTTTGAAGACTTTCATAAAAATCGCCTATTCACCCCCCTCTAGTCGATCACTAGCACTTTCAGTAGCTTTCGATCTGCTCCAGATGGCCAAGCGAGTTGGCCCGCAGAGTGAAGCTGCCAAACATGAAGATCTGTCCGGGGAGGAAGACTCCCCCTTGGGCAGCATCATTGTAGATGATTAAAGGAGCCATCGAACCTCTTGACGACGGCAGAGTGGAACTCTCAATGAAAGCACCAATGTCGGTGTCAAAATCGGCGGATCTTGGGTAGGGGGTCCCGAACTATGCGTCTAAGGTCGATGGTAACAGGAGACAGGGGACACGATGTTTACCCAGGTTCGGGCCCTCTCTATGGAGGTAATACCCTACGTCCTGCTTGATTGATATTGATTAATATGAGTATTACAAGAGTTGATCTACCATGAGATCATAATGGCTAAACCCTACAGGTCTAGCTTGTGTGGCTATGGTAATGAATATTTCTCCTATCCAGACTAAGTCCTCCGGTTTATATAGACACCGGGAGGATCTAGGGTTACACAAGGTCGGTTACACATGTTTGGTCGCCAAGGAGAGTGCCATACAGACACGGGTGCAGTCTTCGATCTTTGTGTTCTTCACAGCCCATCAGTCCGGCCCATGGCTAACAGTCCGGACGCCCGAGGACCCCTTAGTCTAGGACTCCCTCAAAGACCAAGAAAGCCAAGAAGCCCAAGAATATTTTCGGGCATGAGTTGACTCCAGCTGTTGTTCCAAGGAACAAAGATGACACCATTGATCTGTCCAGTGACGAAGATCTTGGTGATGATGCCCTTGAGCAGCTAATCAAGAGCAAGCAAGAGGTGGAGATCTTCAACGATCTACCCCTCTTTCATGTTGATATACTGAACAACTTCATTGTTGAGTGGTTCGACGACCAGAGCATCAGCGTTGATGATCTTCAGCTTCCTATGGACATCAACGTCACATTTCATGGAGCTATTGCCAATGAGCTAGCCGTGGCTCAGAAGATAGTCGAGCTCAAGAACAAAATTGATTATGATAAGGCTCACTTCAAGAAGAACATGGCCAAGCTCAGCATGGCAGATGTTCAAATCTTCAAAGAGATGATGCATAGTCTCAAGGAAGAGTTTCACAAGAAAAGGGAAGAAGCTAAAGGTTCAAGAGAGCACATGAAGTACTTTGCAGAGAAGTGCGTTCAAGCACATAATGAAGCCGAAAAGCGCAAAGCTCTTGGGCACCCTGGCATCGACCCAAGGATGGCTGCCAAGCCAACAAAGAAGTTTGCCGTGGCCCGAACTGAAGCATCAAGGCAGGAGGAACCTCGCATTGTCTTCCCTACCAGCATGACAGGCTCGAAGCCTAAGGTCCCCTCAGCGGCTTCAGAACAGAAGGAGACAAGGGTAGCTGAAGCTGATGCCAGGAAGCGCAAGCACAAGAACACCTCTGATGAGGCTCCTTCCAAGAAGAAATTAAAGACAAAGTCTTCAAAGAAAGAGCATGCTGCAACCACTGAGCCCCTTGTGGTTGAGCCTATTTCTGTTGCCCGTCCAGCTTCCACCAACCAAGAGCACCGTCTTGTGATCCACGAGCCCGCTTCCACATAGGCTCCTGAAGATGAAGAAGTTCCAGCTATCGACCCCATCACAGCTGAAGACATTGGTTATGATGACAATGTTGAAGATGATGAAGTCCTTCCTCAGATCGAGCACCAATCGATATCATCGCCTCTTCTTACGAATAGCAAACTCACCAGCATTGTTCGTCCCTTGACGCCAAATGCTCAGGATGACTCATGGGCCGATCGCCCTCAGCAAGACACCCCCGTCTACGAAGAGACACCCAGAACTCCACCACCTCAAGTCACCACTCCGGTGCTTGATGACGACAACTACATGGTGCAGACCTCTCCATCAAGTCTTTACAACTCTCGTCTTTTGAAACATTTGGTTCTTTGAGTTGTAACACTTAAACTCGATGGCCGTCTGCTACTTTATTCTGCTACCTTCTGATGCGATGATAAATTCCGCATGAAGCCATTCCGTAGACATCCATTTTTCATTATGCATGTCATTATCTTCGTTATCCCTTTATATGCACGATGAATTGTCTTCATAAGCTGAAGAGGATCTCCACAAAGCAAAAGCTGCCATGTGCATTTGCATTCAAAAGAAAACTTCTTATATGCACATCTTCAGGGGGAGCCTTTGCTACTTATGAAGACAATACCTTAATCCTTAAACTTCCACATACTTTTATCCCCGTTAAAAACATCAACCGGTTTGTCATCAATCACCAAAAAGGGGAGATTGTAAGTGCATCTAGTGCCACCCCTAGTTGGTTTTGGAGTATTGATGACAAACCTGGTTGAGGGACTAATGTGTTTGTG
Source organism: Triticum dicoccoides (assembly GCF_002162155.2). NCBI lineage: Eukaryota > Viridiplantae > Streptophyta > Magnoliopsida > Poales > Poaceae > Triticum > Triticum dicoccoides. Next base: position 522,770,267 of record NC_041382.1, read on the forward strand.
AGAATTGCAGGATAACATAGGTAGTAGTCCCATATTGATTCGGTTTACCTACCAGAGATGACCCCTAAAAACGTATGAAGACATTGAAGACAATGGTGCTCTGTCGAGATATTCACAGTGAAGATTATGACATGAGAAGACATTCGCGTGAAGACTATGGAGTGCTGATACATAGTTGTTTCATAGTTTCCTTTTCTTCTTTGTTGAGTCATAGGAACCACCGTACTGTTAAGTGGGGTCCAAGTGAACAAAGTCAGAGTGACTGATGTGATGCTCAACCAAATCCTATGTCTTTGAGCAAAGACAATGAGAGCAAATCTTATCCAGAGCTGGATGAGTCAGCTTTACTTGTAGCCCAAGTCAAGTTGTCGTGTGTGTTTGAAATCTGACCGTTGGACACGTGTTAGTTCCTTAGTGACCCAGGGTCATTTTGGACAAATCAGGTCGGGTTGCCTCCTAGCTATAAATAGCCCACCTATTAGGGAACATAGTAATTTCAAAATTTTCCTACGCACACGCAAGAACATGGTGATGCATAGCAACGAGAGGGGAGAGTATTTTCTACGTACCCTCGTGGACCGTAAGCGGAAGCGTTATGAAAACGCGGTTGATGTAGTCGTACGTCTTCACGATCGACCGATCTAGCACCGAAGGTACGACATCTCCGCGATCTACACATATTCGGCTCGGTGACGTCCCTCGAACTCATGATACAGTAGAGGTTTGAGGGAGAGTTTCGTCAGCACGACGGCGTGATGACGGTGCTGATGTTGCTATCGGAACAGGGCTTCACCTAAGCACCGCTATGATATTACCGAGGTGGATTATGGTGGAGGGGGCACCGCACACGACTAAAAGATCAATGATCAACTTGTGTGTGTATGGGGTGCCCCCTCCCCCGTATATAAAGGAGAGGAGGAGGGGGCCAGCCTCCTAGGCGCGCCCCAAGGGGAGTCCTACTCCCACCGGGAGTAGGATTCCCCCTTCCCTTGTTGGATTTAGGAGAGAAGGAAGGAGGAAGGAAAGGGGGGCCGCCCCCCCTCCCAATTCGGACTGGGATTGGGCGGGGGGCGCCCCCTCCTTTGCTCCTTTCCCCTCTCTTCCACTAAGGCCCAATAAGGCCCATATACCTCCCGGGGGGTTCCGGTAACCTCCCGGTGCTCCGGTATAATCCTGATTTCACCTGGAACCTTTCCGATGTCCAAACATAGGCTTACAATATATCTATATTTACATATCGACCATTTTGAGACTCCTCGTCATGTTCGTGATGCAATCCAGCACTCCAAACTACCTTTGATACATCAAAACACATAGAGTCGTAATACCGATCGTCAACGAACGTTAAGCGTGCGGACCCTACAGGTTCGAGAACTATGTAGACATGACTGAGACATGTCTCCGGTCAATAACCAATAGCGGAAACTGGATGCTCATATTGGTTCATACATATTCTATGAAGATCTTTATCGGTCAAACCGCATAACGATATACGTTGTTCCCTTTGTCATCGGTATGTTACTTGCCCGAGATTCGATCGTCGGTATCTCAATACCTAGTTCAATCTTGTTACCATCAAGTCTCTTTACTCGTTCCATAATGCTATATCCCGTAACTAACTCATTAGGTACATTGCATGCAAGGCTTATAGTGATGTACATTAAAGAGAGGGCCTAGAGATACCTCTTCGACAATCGGAGTGACAAATCCTAATCTTGATCCATGCCAACTCAACAAACACCATCGGAGACACCTGTAGAGCACCTTTATAATCATCCAGTTACGTTGTGACGTTTAGTAGCTGAGGGAGTCCTGGATTACGGGGTGTCCAGATGGCTGGACTATACCTTCAGCCGGACTGCTGGACTATGAAGATACAAGATTGAAGACTTTGTCCCGTGTCTGGAAGGGACTTTCCTTGGCGTGGAAGGCAAGCTTGGCGATACAGATATACAGATCTCCTACCATTTTAACCGACTCTATGTAACCCTAACCCTCTCCGGTGTCTATATAAACCGGAGGGTTTTAGTCCGTAGGACAACATATAGAACAACAATCATACCATAGGCTAGCTTCTAGGGTTTAGCCTCTCCGATCTCATGGTAGATCTACTCTTGTACTACCCATATCATCATTATTAATCAAGTAGGACGTAGGGCTTTACCTCCATCAAGAGGGCCCGAACCTGGGTAAAACTTCGTGTCCCTTGCCTCCTGTTACCATCCGGCCTAGACGCACAGTTCGGGACCCCCTACCCGAGATTCGCCGGTTTTGACACCGACATTGGTGCTTTCATTGAGAGTTCCTCTGTGTCGTCGCCGTCAGGCTTGATGGCTCCTACTATCATCGATAGCGATGCAGTCCAGGGTGAGACCTTCCTCCCCGGACAGATCTTCGTCTTCGGCGGCTTCGCACTGCGGGCCAATTGACTTGGCCATCAAGAGCAGATCGAAAGCTATGCCCCTGGCCATCAGGTCAGATTTGGAAGTTTAAACTACACGGCTGACATCCGCGGGGACTTGATCCTCGATGGATTCGAGCCACTGCCGAGCGCTCCGCACTGTCACGACGAGCATGATCTAGCTCTGCCGCCGAACAGTGCCCTGGAGGCCACACCCGTATCGGCTTCGACCCTTAATTCGGAGCCAACTGCGCCGATCAAGGATGGGTGGTTGGACGCCGCCTCGGGGGCTGCGATCCCAACAGCAATCGAGCCGAACACCAGCCCCGCACTCCGTGAGACTCGTGACTCCAAAGAGCCGGACTCCTCTCCGGACTCTGAACCCTCCGCGCCCTTGCCGATCGAATCCGATTGGGCGCCGATCATGGAGTTTACTGCCACGGACATCTTTCAGCACTCGCCTTTCGGCGATATTCTGAAGACACTAAAGTCTCTCTCTTTATCAGGACAGCCCTGGCCGGACTACGGTCAGCAAGGTTGGGATACAGATGATGAAGAAATTCAAAGCCCACCCACCACCCACTTTGTAGCCATTGTCGACGATTTAACCGACATGCTCGACTTCGACTTTGAAGACATCGACGGTATGGATGCTGATGCAGGAGACGATGAAGAACCAGTGCCTATTGGGCCCTGGAAAGCCACCTCGTCATATGACATATACATGGTGGACACCCCAAAAGAAGGAAATGGCGATGGAACAGCGGAGGATGACCCCTCCAAGAAACAGCCTAAGCGCCGGCGTCATCGGCGCCGCTCAAAATCCTGCCAAAGCAAATACGGTGATTCCAGCATGGGAGATAATAATACTCCGGAGAGTGCTGAAGAAAACCCCCTCCAGCAGGATTCAGCACAGGAGGATGGAGAAGCCAGCCCTCATGAGAGAGTGGCCGACAGAGAGGTCGAGGACGATAACTATACGCCTCCCTCCGAAGACGAGGCAAGCCTCGACGACAACGAATTCGTCGTGCCAGAGGATCCCGTCGAGCAAGAGCGTTTTCAACACAGGCTTTATGGCCACGGCAAGAAGCCTCAAGAAAAAATAGCAATAGCTTAGAGCTGATCAAGATTTGCTAGTCGACAGATGGACTGAAGTCCTTGCGGCCGAAGAGCATAAACTCGAACGCCCCTCTAAGAGCTACCCAAAGCGCAGGTTGCTACCCTGATTAGAGGAGGAAGCACTTAAACCTACATCACCAGCACTTGACACGGGCGACCGGCCACCTCGTGGCCGCGACAGAGAGGCCTCTCGGCCCTCCACTCAAGCCGCACCCCGTACGAAGGCACAGGAAAATGCACCAGACCTGCGAGATATGTTGGAGGACAAGGGAAGGCAAACAAGATCGATCTACGGATCGCATGGGTGCCCCACGACTCGAGACAATAACCGTCACGCCGGACACAAATCCGGTAGGGCCGAACACAGTAGACAAAGCTCATTGGAGCTACGTCGTGATATAGCCCAATAGAGAGGCGCCGCACACCCACTATGCTTCACAGACGAAGTAATGGATCATCAAATCCCCGAGGGTTTCAAACCCGTAAACATCGAATCATATGATGGCACAACAGATCCTGCGGTATGGATCGAGGATTATCTCCTTCATATCCACATGGCCCGCGGCGATGATCTCCACGCCATCAAATACCTCCCACTCAAGTTTAAAGGACCAGCTCGGCATTGGCTTAACAGCTTGCCAGCAGGATCAATCAGTTGCTGGGAGGACCTGGAAGCCGCATTCCTCGACAATTTCCAAGGCACTTATGTGCGACCACTAGACGCTGATGACCTAAGCGACGTAATTCAGCAGCCAGAGGAATCGGCCAGGCAATTCTGGACACGGTTCCTAACAAAGAAAAATCAAATAATCGACTGTCCAGACGTAGAGGCCCTAGCAGCCTTCAAGCACAATATCCGTGATGAGTGGCTTGCCCGGCACCTTGGACAGGAAAAGCCGAAATCTATGGCAGCACTCACGACACTCATGACCCGCTTTTGTGCGGGAGAAGACAACTGGCTTGCTCATAGGAACAATATGACCAAGAACCCTGGTAATTCGGATACCAGGGACAGTAGTGGCAGGTCGTGTCGCAACAAGCAGAAGCGCCGCATTAACGGCAACGATGCTGAGGATACAACAGTTAATGCCGGATTCAGAGGCTATAAATCCGGTCAGCGGAAAAAACCATTCAAAAGAAATCCTAGGGGCCCGTCCAGTTTGGACGGAATACTCGACCGCTGGTGCCAGATACATGGCACCCCCGAAAAGCCAGCCAATCACACCAACAGGGATTGTTGGGTGTTCAAGCAGGCAGGCAAGTTAAATGACGAAAATACAGACAAGGGGATCCATAGCGATGACGACGAAGAGCCCCGGTCACCGAACAATAGTGGACAGAAGGGTTTTCCCCCACAAGTGCGGACGGTGAACATGATATACGCAACCCACATCCCCAAGAGGGAGTGAAAGCGTGTGTTAAGGGACGTATACGCGGTAGAGCCAGTCGCTCCAACGTTCAACCCATGGTCCTCCTGCCCGATCACCTTTGATCGAAGGGACCACCCCACTAGCACCCGTCATGGCGGGTTCGCCGCATTGGTTCTAGACCCAATTATTGATGGATTTCATCTCACTAGAGTCCTTATGGACGGAGGTAGTAGCCTGAACCTGCTTTACCAGGATACAGTGCGGAAAATGGGCATAGATCCCTCGAGGATTAAGCCCACCAAAACGACCTTTAGAGGCGTAATACCAGGTGTAGAGGCCAACTGTACAGGCTCAGTCACACTCGAAGTGGTCTTCGGATCTCCGGATAATTTCCGAAGCGAGGAGTTAATCTTCGACATAGTCCCATTCCGCAGTGGCTATCACGCACTGCTCGGGCGAACTGCATTCACCAAGTTCAATGCGGTACCGCACTATGCATACCTTAAGCTCAAGATGCCAGGCCCTCGAGGAGTAATTACGGTCAATGGAAACACCGAACCCTCCCTCCGAACAGAGGAGCACACGGCGGCCCTTGCAGCGGAAGAACAAAGCAGCCTCTCCAGGCAGTTCTCCAGACCGGCCATTAAATGTCCGGACACCGTCAAGCGCGCCCGGAGTAACCTACAACAAGACCGCCTGGCATGTTCTGAGCAGGTGTAGCAATGCGGCCCCAACCCCAGCCCTCACAAAAATGCCACACCAGTGCTTCGCGTGCATAAATACGATCTAGAAATACCATGGGTATAGGGGGAGGGGCACCATCACGGCACACCCGAAACACGGCTTAAACCGCACCAGGGGCTGCCGATTTTTTAATTTTCTCTTACTTTCAGGACTCCATTCTTCGGAAGGCCTGTTCGGCAGTTCAATTGCCGCACAAACGATGCAAGAACCAGGGAAGCAGACAAGCCATGCCGCATTACGGAACTCCCAGGTGGTCTCTATCACGAGCAGTATACCTGTTTCGCTTACCATTCCGCAGCCTGCCCCTGGAACGGACATGTTAAATAGTCCAACCTTTTGCTTATCGCATTATTTGTATCGTTCTGCTTTGATTGCAGCCCTTTTTAATAAACAATGCATAGCCTTTGTCTATTTTTGCATTACTCTTTTTTTACAAATATATGTTCCTTAACGACATGTTGCACCCGTACACTTTGGTACGGCCAAAATACGCCAGGGGCTTTAGTACCCCTCAATATGGTGTGAGAAGTTCGAACACTTTAACAAGTGTGGCACCCCGAACTTATAGCATTATATGCATCGGCTCCGAATCATGTCTTGGGTCAATAGTTGGGTTTGCCCGGCTCCTATGTTTTGGTACCTTACGTTCTGCTATATTGGCTAAGGTAGCACTAGGAGAACTACTGCGATTGTGCCCCAGTTGAGCTGGGTCGAGCACCTCAGTAGAGAAAGCTAAAACTGACTGTCATGATGAAGCGAGAGTTGGTCGCTGTTCGAGAGGTTTTTCAAGTCCCTAAAGACTTATGCCGCTTAGAGCGAGGAGCCGGCTCTGTCCGGCCAAGGCGTGGATAGCGCCCCGAACTCGGTCTTCCGAATACCAGGGGCCTCGCCGAAATTTAAAATTATAGAATTATATGGCTAAGTGAGAGTGTTCACGCATTATAGTCCGATTGCCTTGTTTGTTGTGCTGAGCGCCTCCTCGAAGGACCCAAACATGGGAAAAAGAGTGCTCAGGTTTATCCCCGAACACCCCAGCACTAGCGGCACGGGGGCAGAAGCCGACGACTCGCCATCTCTCATAATTGATAAATAGCCGCACAGAAGGTAATATTTTAAATTCCAACAGCATTGCTTAGCGCATATGAACAAGTTTTCAGTGCACAGGACAAAACGAGCGAGTTTTACTCAAAAATTACGTCCCTGGAACATTCATCCGCCATAAGGCAGGCACCCTTCAGAACATCATTATAATAATTCTCGGGCTTGCGATGCTCTTTCCCCGGCGGTGGCCCGTCCTTCACAAGCTTCTTAGCATCCAGCTTGCCCCAGTGCACCTTAGCACGGGCAAGGGCCCTACGGGAACCTTCAATGCAGACGGAGCCCTTGATGACTTCGAGCCTTGGACAGGCCCCCACCAGCCGCCGCACCAGCCCAAAATAGCTCCTAGCAGAGCCTCCCCAGGCCACAGCCGAACTATGAGGCCCTTCATGGCCTGTTCGGCTGCCTTGTGGAGCTCGACCGGTTGCTTCAGCTGGTCGCTCAGGGGCAAGGGGTGTCCGGCCTCAACATACTGAGACCAGAACACCTTCTCTGTCGAGCTGCCCTCCCCGGCTCGATAGAATGCGGTGGCATCGAATACGGTATGGGAAAGATCTGCGAATGCTCCTGGAGAGCTCCGGATTCGGGTAAGTAATAAGTAACTCACGTTTATGTGTTTGCTTTGCATAAAGAATGCCTTACCCGCCGCTATCTTTTTCACCTCATCCAACTCCTGGAGGGTCTTCTGGGATTCGGCCTTGGCAGACTTGGCATTTTCAATAGCCGCCGTGAGCTCGGACGCTCGCGTCTTTGAGTCAAGCTCCAAACTCTCATGTTTTTCCATGAGAGCTTGGAGCTCTTGCCGCACCTTTCCAACCTCGGCCACATACTTCTCCCACTCGATGCGCTCCATGACCGCCCTCTTCTCGGCCTCGAGCAGCGCTTGCTTCAGGGTCGCCACCTCAGTCGTGGCCCCTACAATAGCCACGATAATCCTGTCATTTTTTTGCAATTGCACTTTTTTATATATATATTTAAATAAAGTATTTCTTACCTTCCTTGTCCTCGAGCTGCTTCTTGGCATGCCCGAGCTCTTTCTCGGACTGCTCGAGGTTCTGCTTTAGCGTGTCTGCTTCCGCAGTCAGTGCGGCGGACGCCAGCAGAGAAGCCTGCATACGCATATTGACTCCTTTTTGTTAGACTCCTGCGAATTTTATTTGATCCTCTATTCGGCTTTTCTTCCCGAACGCCAAACAGAGCATCAGGGGCTACTGTCTATGCGGTAATATTATTTATACATTCTTTACTTACCTCAAAGCCTGTTAAAAGGATACCACAAGCTTCAGTCAGTCCGTTCTTGGCGGACTGAACCTTCTGGACCACCGCACTCATAATGGTGCGGTGCTCCTCGTCGATGGAGGCGCCTTTGAGCGCCTCCAACAGATTGTCCGGCGCCTCCGGTTGGATGGGGGTCACTGGCATGGAGGGCTTGCTCCTCTTGGAAGGAGGTCGCCCACCGGACTCTGGAACCTTTGAAGGTTCCTGAGCGGTGTCCGGCCTAGAGCCGGACTTGGAGCCCTGGGGGGTTTTATCCCCTTCACTCCTGGAGTCCGGGAGGTCGCCTTGCGGCGCCTCCAGGACCACCTCCTCCCGGCTTGGAACCTGTCGTGACAACACTTCGGCGTCGTTCGTAGGGTGGGGGAGGAAGCTGTCGGAAGCGAATTCACATCCGACGAGTCCAGTGAACCGCTCGACGACGCGTCGAGCCTGTCTTTGGGTGGGATGCATAATCATATTCGACATAAGGGAAAGCTATGCAATACAGGAATACTATGAATTACTCTGGTATCCGGATACGTACGATTTCGCCAGGGGCTTGGCCCTGGGCGGCCACTCCTCTTCGCCGTCGTCGGCGTTGGTGGAGTAGTCCGGAGGAAGGGTTTTCCCCTTCTTGGACCCTCCGGCCTCCCCTGTTGGGGCGGCCTTCCTTTTCTTCCCTTCCCCCGCTGGAGGGGGAGAGGTCTCTTCTTCCTCCTCCTCGTCTTCATGGGAGGAGTGCATCTTGGAGTCGTCGGATGATGGATCCGACACCTCCAGGCGCCGGGCACTCTTTTGAGTCCCCGTGGCCTTCTTCTTGGCCTTGTTCTCCGGCACCACATAGGGTGCCGGAACCAGCAGCTTCGCCAAGCGAGCGTCCGCTGGGCCTTCGGGCAAAGGAGCCGGACAGTTGATCTGTTCGGACGTCTCCTGCCAATCCTGTCAAAGGTAAGGGAGCTTAGATCCTGCATGGAGTCAAACTATGAAAAACTAATACCATGTAAAATGTAAAAACAGCTTACCGCACGAGCGTGACGCTGTGTACTGAATCCGCGATCCTCGGTAGCAGATGCGGGGGCCTCGGCGCCCTTGAAAAGCACCTTCCAGGCATCTTCGTATGTCGTGTAGAAGAGCCTGCTCAGAGTTCGGTGCCGCACCGGGTCGAACTCCCACAGGTTGAAAGCCCGTTGTTGACACGGGAGGATCCGGCGGATGAGCATAACCTGGACTACGTTGACAAGTTTGAGCTTCTTGTCCATCAGGGTTTGGACGCATGTTTGGAGTCCGGTCAGCTCTCCTTTTTTACCCCACGACAGGCCCGTCTCTTTCCAGGACGTGAGCCGCGTTGGGGGTCCGGATCGGAACTCGGGGGCTGCGACCCATTCAGGGTCGCGCGGCTCGGTGATGTAAAACCACCCCGATTGCCACCCCTTCAGGGTCTCCACAAAGGAGCCTTCGAGCCATAAGACATTGGGCATCTTGCCCACCATGGCGCCTCCGCACTCCGCCTTGTTGCCACGCACCACCTTCGGCTTGACATTGAAATTCTTGAGCCATAGGACGAAATGGGGGCGGATGCGGAGGAAAGCCTCGCACACGACGATAAACGCCGAGATGTTGAGGATGAAATTCGGGGCCAGATCATGGAAATCCAGGCCGTAGTAGAACATGAGCCCCCGGACAAATGGGTGGAGAGGGAAGCCCAGTCCACGAAGGAAATGGGGGAGGAACACCACCCTCTCATGGGGCCTAGGGGTGGGGATGAGCTGCCCCTCTTCGGGAAGCCGGTGCGCGATGTCGTTAGACAAGTATCCGGCCTTCCTCAGGTTTCTGATGTATCCCTCTATGACGGAGGAGACCATCCACTTGCCTCCCGCTCCGGACATGGCTGGAGAAGGTTGAGGTGGGGAGTGCGGACTTGGGCGCTGGAGCTCGAGTGCGCAAGAATGGATAGGCAAAGGAGGAAGAAGGCGTAGGTGAAAAGGTGGATCCTTATCCCCTTATATGGGTGGACGCAACTACGTGTCCCCACCAGCCTGGTAAAACTCGCTTATCCCCAAGCGCCGTAATCAATGGCGCGGTTGGGTTACCCACACCCGTATTGATGAGAATCCCGGAATAAGGGGACACGATCTCTGCTTTAACAAGACGTGCCAAGGAAACCGCCTCGCATGACACGCTGAGGTGGGACAATAAAACGATTGGAATAAAGGCTTGGCCGTGGTGTGATGTCACACTGCAGAATACGTCAGCAAATTAGATTTGTGTAAATATTATTCTCTCTATGGCAATATGTGGAAACTTATTTTGCAGAGCCGGACACTATCTCTGTGTTCAAAATCTTCTATGAAGTACTTGGAGGAGGAACCCGCCTTGCAATGCCGAAGACAATCTGCGCGCCGGACTCGTCGTCATTGAAGCCTGGTTCAGGGGCTACTGAGGGAGTCCTGGATTAGGGGGTGTCCGGATGGCCGGACTATACCTTCAGCCGGACTCCTGGACTATGAAGATACAAGATTGAAGACTTCGTCCCGTGTCCGGAAGGGACTTTCCTAGGCGTGGAACGCAAGCTTGGCGATACGGATATACAGATCTCCTACCATTGTAACCGACTCTATGTAACCCTAACCCTCTCCAGTGTCTATATAAACCGGAGGGTTTTAGTCCGTAGGACAACATATAGAACAACAATCATACCATAGGCTAGCTTCTAGGGTTTAACCTCTCCGATCTCGTGGTAGATCTACTCTTGTACTACCCATATCATCAATATTAATCAAGCAGGACGTAGGGTTTTACCTCCATCAAGAGGGCCCGAACCTGGGTAAAACTTCGTGTCCCTTGCCTCCTATTACCATCCGGCCTAGACGCATAGTTCGGGACCCCCTACCCGAGATCCGCCAGTTTTGACACCGACAGTAGCACACAAAGTGTTCCTCCGGTATTCGGGAGTTGCATGATCTCATAGTCATAGGAACATGTATAGTTATAGAGAAATCAATAGCAACAAACTAAATGATCATCGTACTAAGCTAACGGATGGGTCAAGTCAATCACATCATTCTCTAATGATGTGATCCCGTTAATCAAATGACAACTCATGTGTATGGTTAGGAAACATAACCATCATTGATTCAACGAGCTAGTCAAGTAGAGGCAAACTAGAGACACTCTGTTTGTCTATGTATTCACCCATGTACTAAGTTTCCGATTAATACAATTCTAGCATGGATAATAAACATTTATCTTGATATAAGGAAATATAAATAACAACTTTATTATTGCCTCTAGGGCATATTTCCTTCAGTCTCCCACTTGCACTAGAGTCAATAATCTAGATTACCTTGTAATGATTCTAACACCGATGGAGTCTTGGTGCTGATCATGTTTTGCTCGTGAGAGAGGCTTAGTCAATGGGTCTGCAACATTCAGATCCGTATGTATCTTGCAAATTTCTATATCTCCCTCCTTGACTTGATCGCAGATGGAATTGAAGCGACTCTTGATGTGCTTGGTTCTCTTGTGAAATCTGGATTCCTTTGCCAAGGCAATTGCACCAGTATTGTCACAAAAGCTTTTCATTGGACCCGGTGCACTAGGTATGACACCTAGATCGGATATGAACTCCTCCATCCAGACTCCTTCATTTGCTGCTTCCGAAGCAGCTATGTATTTCGCTTCACACGTAGATCCCTCCATGACGCTCTGCTTGGAACTGCACCAACTGATAGCTCCGCCATTTAATAAAAACATGTATCTGGTTTGTGACTTAGAGTCATCCGAATCAGTGTCAAAGCTTGCATCGACGTAACCGTTTACAACGAGTGCTACCTCTTGAGCACTTGCGTTGGTTTTCCCTTGAAGAGGAAAGGGTGATGCAGTAGAGTAGCGTAAGTATTTCCCTCAGTTTTTGAGAACCAAGGTATCAATCCAGTAGGAGGCTATGCGCGAGTCCCTCGCACCTGCACAAAAACAAATAAATCCTCGCAACCAACGTGATAAGGGGTTGTCAATCCCTACACGGTCACTTACGAGAGTGAGATCTGATAGATATTATAAGATAATATTTTTGGTATTTTTATGATAAAGATGCAAAGTAAAATAAAAGCAATGAAAATAACAAAGTATTGGAAGATTAATATGATGAAGATAGACCCGGGGGCCATAGGTTTCACCAGTGGCTTCTCTCGAGAGCATACGTATTTTACGGTGGGTAAACGAATTACTGTTGAGCAATTGACAGAATTGAGCATAGTTATGAGAATATCTAGGTATGATCATGTATATAGGCATCACGTCCGAGATAAGTAGACCAACTCCTGCCTGCATCTACTACTATTACTCCACACATCGACCGCTATCAAACATGCATCTAAAGTATTAAGTTCATAAGAACAGAGTAACGCCTTAAGCAAGATGACATGATGTAGAGGGATAAACTCATGCAATATGATGAAAACCCCATCTTGTTATCCTCGATGGCAACAATACAATACGTGCCTTGCTGCCCCTACTATCACTGGGAAAGGACACCACAAGATTGACCCCAAAGCTAAGCACTTCCCCTATTGCAAGAAAGATCAATCTAGTAGGCCAAACCAAACTGATAATTCGAAGGGACTTGCAAAGATAACCAATCATACATAAAAGAATTCAGAGGAGATTCAAATATTGTTCATAGATAAACTTGATCATAAACCCACAATTCATCGTCTCAACAAACACACCACAAAAAGAAGATTACGTCGAATAGATCTCCACAAGAGAGGGGGGGGGGAACTTTGTATCAAGATCCAAAAAGAGAGAAGAAGCCATCTAGCTAATAACTATGGACCCGAAGGTCTGAGGTAAACTACTCACACTTCATCGAAGAGGCTATAGTGTTGATGTAGAAGCCCTCTGTGATCGATGCCCCCTCCGGCGGAGCTCCGGAACAGGCCCCAAGATGGGATCTCGTGGATACAAAAAGTTACGGCAGTGGAATTAGGGTTTTGGCTCCTTATCTGATCATTTGGGGGTATGTAGGTATATATAGGAGGAAGAAGTACATCGATGGAGCAACAGGGGGCCAACGAGGGTGGAGGGCGCGCCCTAGGGGGGTAGGCGAGCCTGTCGGATTTCGGGTTCCAGCAGACCCTTGAGGTTCGAACACTGGGGTGCGCGCGGAGATTTCGTATCCTACCTACCTGCACCCCTCCGCCTCGCTAAGATCTAAGCTATGGAAAGAACGACACAAGAGACACATGGTTTATACTGGTTCGGGCCACCATTGTGGTGTAATACCCTACTCCAGTGTGTGGTGTCGTGGATTGCCTCTCAGGCTGATGACGATGAACAATACAAGGAAGAACAGCCTCGCGAGGGTCTGTTTTTGGCTGGGGCAATGAACTGCTAGGAGGAGTCTAGTCACCCTTCTCTCTCTCTCTCTTCTCGATTGTTTATCTCGATCTCCCTAAACCTCTCTCCCTTCTCGATTGTTTATCTCGATCTCCCTAAACCTCTCTCCCCTCTCTACCCTGTGGGTGGCTGGTCCTATTTATAGAGGCCCTGGTCCTCTTCCCAAATATCGAGCGGGAAGGGAGCCAACAATGGCAGGCTAATTTGAAGGGGGACAGCTAGTACCAGCTATCCTGACAAAAGTAGTCTTCCCCTGCACAAAGCTCTGGTGGTGACGCCGTCTTGGGCTCCACGATGACCTCCGTCTTGCAGTCCTCCTGGTCTTGGTCTTGTTGCACCGAAATGGCAACCTTTGCCTGATGCCTCGGTACTCCGCGGCTGCGCTTGCCCCCTTTGCACTAAAGGGGAAAGGAGGACACTGCGCGGGCTGGCACCCGCCTGACGCCCTTGGTCGTCATGGCTTGCGTCATGGGCACATCGTGAGGTACCCCTCCTTGATCTCTCCGCCTCCTCGCGAGCCAGCCTGATGAGGCCGTGCCTGAGGAAGCTCCGTGTCGTCCGCTCCGCGAGGCTTGGCCCCTCGCGAGGGTCTTGGGTCTATGTTGGTGAAGATGGGCCGTGCTGGGCCCCCCTTTGAGCCACGCCGCAGGCCGCAGGGAGGCAAGTTTGGGGACCCCCGTTCCCAGAATGCCGACTGTAGCCCCCGGGCCCAAGGCGCGCCCGGACTTGGCCGTGCAGGGAGGTAGAAGGGCAAGAGCGAAGCGCCGCGGGCCCTATCAGCCTGCGGCCTTGGGAGCCGCGTGGTGGTTGATTGGACGTGGGCGCCTCCACTTCCCCATGGCGCCTCGGCAACTGCATGGATTGGACAAGTCCCTGCATGCAAAGTGGGTCATGATTACCTGCGATCGTGGAGGTCGGTGGTTGGCCTTCGCCGGCCATAAGTACGGAACGGCGCGCGCCCTTCCAGACCATCCCTCCTTGCTTCTCCTTCTTCCCGGTCCTTGCTCCGTCTTGCTGTGATGGCTCCGATCCGCCGGTTCTCGACGGCAGAGAAGGGAAAGGCTCCCCGAGAGGAACTAGACCCGCTCCCGCCGAAGAAACGGCTCGTCCTCCGTGGCTCGGACGAGGAGGCCCATCAGGTGGTGTCGAGGCCTTGGTGCGAGCGGGCACCGCCGGGGTTCCCGCTTCCCTTGTACGCCCACATCGAGGGCCCTGAAGGAGCTGATGCTAATCGCCACGGGCGGCACCGCCGTCGGCGCCGACGGGTCACGAAGGCGTGGGTCGTTCCCCCTGGGGTCCACACCGAGGGCTCCTCCCGAGAGTTCGTTCTCCATGTCGCCATGCCTCCTCAGTCTTGGATTCGCCTTCCTCCCTTCTTCGCCTCCATCATCCCGCAAGGAGAACTCCTGGAGCTTTGGCTATAGCACGCCGGCTGCAGCACCCTCGCGACCGAGGTAGAGGTCGCGGTCGTTGCCCCGGGCGAGGTCTTCATGACTCGGGGCTGGAGCGAAATCGCCTGGGTTTGCAGGACAAGAGGCACCTTCGCGATCCACTTGGAGTACGATGGTGCTTCGGTGATGTTCTTCAAGGTCTTCGATGCGAACGGGCGCCGGCTGGAGTGCTGCCACGGGAGAGGTGGCCAGGACGCTGTTGCGGCGAGGACTGGGCCCGCCAACCGCTCCCTTGGCGGGTCCTCAGGTGGTGGGGGCGTCAGAGGTTCCAGCGAATCCGGCGAGCTCTTTGCAACTCTGGAGATGAGCGACGACAGCTACGAGCCCCTGAGCCGGCGCCGCTCCTGGAGCAGGGCAGGCTCGTCAGGCCGCCGCCGACTCTGATCTGGATGGGGTTGGCGCCGGTGTTTGATGGCCCACTGTTGATGATAGCGTCTTTTGCAGGGGCGCGCGTAGTTAGTGTCCCTTTAGGATCTGTTCCCTGCGAGGAATCAAAGACGCGTCCTGTGGGGGCTTGTAAGGTTCATGTGATCCTGTTTTGTTAATATAACCCTTGTCGTAGAATTGTGCGAGTTGCTCATTCCGTCTTAGCTCAGTCCTCCCTTTCGAACCTCACGAGGGCTTGGTGCTCTTCGCCGACAGGTCCCAGTCCCAAGGCGGCTTCAGCCGTCGCTGGTATGCCAGGTCGCGATGCCGTGGTCAAGGCCAGGAGGTGAGCGACCCAGAGTCCGGTAAGAGCCCCTGAGTCGCGATGCTCAGGAGGTCCCCTTTGGCGCTCAAGCAGCCGTCGTTTGGTGAGAAAGGAGAGCGGCGTCGCTAACACGGGCTTGCATTAGGTGCGGGGATGGTGCCACGGTAGCTGGCGCTTCCGGGTGGTGACTTATCTCGAGAATCAGGGGCCGCTCTCTGGTGTGTCGCCGGGTTCGTGCATCGGCAGGCACGAGGTTGCTCGGCGAGGTCCTCGTGTGTCCCTCCCCTCTCGCCCTTTCTCCCCTTTCTGCTCTATGTCCTCGGGTCCCGGCCCTCAAGCGAGTCTCAGCCATCGCTGGTATGCCAGGTCGTGATGCCGTGGACAAGGCCAGAGGGTGAGGGCTGGAGAGCCAGTAGGAGCCCTAAGTCGCGATGCTCAGGCACCCCCCCTTTAACGTGCAAGCGGTTCGCGCGGATGAGAGTGAAGGAGACACCGCAAGGGCCTCGCCTGACGCAGCTCCTTCAGGAGATCCTGTAGACCCATCATAGAAAAAACGAGGGGTTGCCGCGACAATTGACAGTAAGCCGTTGGTTGCTTCCGAGGTGCAATGAGGCACTGAAGGCTTGACGAGGTGGTGCCATGCGGGGCTGCCGCGGCCATAGCTCAGCCATTCAGGTTTGTCGGCGTTGCAGGGACGGACCCATGCACAAGCGTCGTGCCATTTGGGAGCAGTTCCGTCAGTTGAGCGGGCAACTAGGTCAAGCACATTAGCCGCGAAGGAGTGGATTCATTCAAATAGATGCTGGGAAGGCGGACATCACTTGGTCAGGCCCGAGCGACTTGGGGACCATGCAGCCCGAGGGGTGCCCCAACAAGGTAAGCTAACAACATGAAATTAAAGGGATACACGCCGCAGGGACGGACCCACGATGCCTGGGAATAATGCAGCCCTGGGGGGCGCTCCCAGCTGGAAGTGAAACTTGAAAGATGTCACCTGATGACGTTGAGGACGAAGGGGTGTTGGTGTAGCAGACTCGGTGGGCTGCGGAAGCCGATCCTCACGAGCCCCCAGGCCCAGGGGCCTTGGGAGGCTCCGGAGGCGATGGCGGCTCCTCGCAGACCATCTCCATCTCCGCCAGGGCTGCAGAACGCCTGGCCTCTTGTGCCTCCGTGATGCCCCTCATGAGGCGCTGGTACATGGCAGCCGCATTCGGCAAGCCGTAAGGCATGCGAACATAGATGTGGGGTGGACCTCCACAGCGCCCCACTCGCGAGGGCCAGAGGAGCTCCAGAGAGGCGACTCGGTTGAGCTCTGGTATGTCAATGCAGACGCGCAGCCCACCATCCTCGCCTGGATGGGGAGCCACTGCTGGTAGGCAGCGGCCGCCTTTCATGACTCTTGACTCCTGTAGCTCTTGAATGGCCTTGCTGATGAACTCCTGCGGGTCTGGCTCTCCTTGCCTTGCTCCTTCTTGAGGGAAACGTGCTTCGAAACATGCCTCCATGTGGTGCCCAAGCGCCTCCCTCGTGACCCTAGCTAGGTCGGTGGCCCTCCAGGGGAGAGCCCTCGAGCCCTGCCTGAGGAGGGCGCCAGGAGCGCTTTCCTATGCGATGGAAGGAGGTTCCCCCTGGGCAGGCACGGGCCCAGAGGGGCCTGCCTCCTGAGGGGCCGGGCCGGACGATGTCTTCTTCTTCTTGGGGGGCGGCCTTGGGAAGCCTCCTGCTTTCGCGATCCGGGTCTTCCAGTGACGCGGCCTGAAAGGCTCGTTACAGGGAACACACCGCGTCCTTCTCTTCACAGGGCACCGTGATGACTCCGCCACTTCCCGACATCTTGAGGACATTGTAGCCGTGGTGAGTTACGGCCATGAACTTGGCCAGCGCTGGGTACCCAAGGATGGCGTTGTACGGCAGGCGAATGTGAGCGACGCCGAAGTCGATTAGCTCGGTGCGTTAGTTGTCGCGTGCCCCGAAGGTGACAGGGAGGCGGACCTGCCCAATCGGGATCGTGGAGCCGTCGGTGATTCCGGAGAAAGGCTTGGTTGGTTGAAGCTGGCTATAGGGCACTTGGAGATTGTTGAATGTTTCCACGGACAGGACGTTGAGCCCTGCCCCGCCATCGATGAGGGTCCTGGTGACCACCACGTTGCTGATGATTGGGAAACAAAGCATCGGGAGGACTCCGGCTGTAGCCGCACACTTGAGCTGATCTGCTGAGCTGAACGTGATGGCGCACGCCGACCACCTGAGAGGGCGCGTGGCTTCGAGCCTGGGGAGGACTGCATTCACTTCGTGGGCGAACTGCTTGAAGATGCGTTGAGAGGCTGGGGCTTGAGCCCCACCCAAGATGCAGGCGATCGCGCGTGGCTCCTGAAAGCCCCCAGCCCCCTCATCCTGGTGGCGGTCCTCGTTTCTCCTTGGCCGCGGCGGTAGCGGAGGGAGGCCAGCATTGCCTTGCGGGTGATCCTCGAGAGGCTGATCCCTCCAGTCTCCCTCGCGAGGCGGGTCTTGCCAGTGATCCTCGCGAGGTTGATCGCGCCACCCTTGGCGTGGGCCACGGTCTCCCCAGTGTCCTGCGTTCCTTCCTCCTCGACCGTAGCCCCGGTCACCGCGGTCGGGGCGACGGCCGATCCTTCCTTCTCACACGGCTCGGAGCTCTTGACATTCGTTGGTGTTGTGGGTGTGGAGATCATGGTACACACAGTACCGACTGCCCTTGGAAGGTTCAGGCTGATCTCTGCCCCGCTTGGTGTCTGGTTCTGCCATGAGCACGGCAGCCCCCTTGCGCTTCACAACCTTGGCCTAGGGCTTCTTCTCTTCTGGGTCTACGGCAGGCAGCTCGAGGAGGGAGAGACGCCCTTCCTCAACCCTGGCGCACTTGGTTGCCAAGTTGAACAGCTCCAAGGAAGTGCACAGGTCTTCATACATCGCCAGCTCCTCCTTCATCTTGACATCGCGCACGCCGTCGGAGAAGGCTGAGATGATGGCCTCCTCAGTCACCCTAGGAATCTTGAGACGTGCGTCGTTGAAGCGCTAGATGTACTTTTGCAGGGTCTCCCCGGGTTGTTGCTTGATGCAGCGCATGTCACTCACGGCGGGTGGCCGGTCGCGAGTACCTTGGAAGTTGGCGATGAAGCGGGTGCGCATCTCGTCCCAGGAGGAGATCGTGCCTGGAGCCAGGTTCAGGAGCCAGGTTCAGTAGCCAGGTGCGGGCCCCGTCCTTGAGCGCCATGGGAAACCAGTTCGCCATGACCTTCTCGTCTCCGTTGGCAGCTTCGATGCCCAGCTCATAGAGCTGGAGGAACTCCGCAGGGTCAGCTGTGCCGTCGTAACGAGGAGGCAGGTCTAGCTTGAACTTGCCAGGCCATGCGACGCTGCGTAGCTCGGTGGTGAAGGCACGGCAGCCTGCTGTGGCCACGGGAGGCCTTGGGTGATGGAGAGCTTGGTCTTGCACGTACCCATGCGCTGCAGCTGGGAGCAGCGCGGGGTCTTGACGCGCGGGAGCAGGAGCATGGTCGCAACGTGCCGGAGCAGGGAGCGCCCGGGCAGCTTCTTGCGGGCGAGGGACTTCTTGGCAGCTCTGCTCTGGCTGCGCTGGCACCTGACGGAGCGGGTTCCACCCAGGGGCCACGCACCTTGGAGCCATGGCGCCTTCTTGAGGAGGAGGCGGCCGGGGCGCCGCCGGAGCTTCGTCGCCCGCGCGGGGCGGGGTGCGGTGCAGCGGAACGGACGGCGCAGGAGAGCCCCCTGCGGTGCGGACGAGCTCGGCGACGCGGCCGAGCCACTCTTCATAGACGTCGTCGACGGGACGGTAGCGCAGGAGCTCGTTCGCCGCGATGAGTGCAGCCCGAGCCTCCATGGGCGCGCGGAGTGCGCGGGACCAAGAACCAGCTAGGGTGAGCGAGGGAGTAGCGGTGTGGCCGTCTTGCCGCATAGACGGATGCAGAGACGATGCTTGCTGCTCGTCCCCCGCCGGGCCGGTGGCGGCGTTGACAGCAGGTGGCGGGGTGAGGACGCCCGCCGACAGGGGCCGTCTGGGCGACGGGGAAGCGAGAGCGGCCCGGCGCTCGGCGCGGGCCCGACGAGCGTCAGACATGGGCGCGATGGTTGGAGGAGAACGGGGTGGTGGAAGATGAATTCTGGCGCACCCCTACCTGGCGCGCCAAATGTCGGATTCCGGGTTCCGGCAGATCCTTGAGGTTCGAACACTGGGGTGCGCGTGGAGATTTCGCCTCCTACCTACCTGCACCCCTCCGCCTCGCTATGATCTAAGCTATGGAAAGAACGACTCAAGAGACACAGGGTTTATACTGGTTCGGGCCACCATTGTGGTGTAATACCCTACTCCAGTGTGTGGTGTGGTGGATTGCCTCTCGGGCTGATGATGATGAACAATACAAGGAAGAACAGCCTCGCGAGGGTCTGTTCTTGGCTGGGGCGATGAACTGCTGGGAGGAGTCCAGTCACCCTTCTCTCTCTCTCTCTTCTCGATTGTTTATCTCGATCTCCCTAAACCTCTCTCCCTTCTCGATTGTTTATCTCGATCTCCCTAAACCTCTCTCCTCTCTCTACCCTGTGGGTGGCTGGTCCTATTTATAGAGGCCCTGGTCCTCTTCCCAAATATCGAGCGGGAAGGGAGCCAACAATGGCGGGCTAATTTGAAGGGGTACAGCTAGTACCAGCTATCCTGACAAAAGTAGTCTTCGCCTGCACAAAGCTCTGGTGGTGACGCTGTCTTGGGCTCCACGATGACCTCCGTCTTGCATTCCTCCTGGTCTTGGTCTTGTTGCACCGAAATGGCAACCTTTGCCTGATGCCTCGGTACTCCGCGGCTGCGCTTGCCCCCTTTGCACCAAAGGGGAAAGGAGGACACTGCGCGGGCTGGCACCCGCCTGGCGCCCTTGGTCGTCATGGCTTGTGTCACGGGCACATCGTGAGGTACCCCGCCTTGATCTCTCTGCCTCCTCGCGAGCCAGCCTGATGAGGCCGTGCCTGAGGAAGCTCCATGTCGTCCGCTCCGCGAGGCTTGGCCCCTCGCGAGGGTCTTGGGTCTATGTTGGTGAAGATGGGTTGTGCTGGGCCCCCCTTTGAGCCACGCCGCAGGCCGCAGGCAGGCAAGTCTGGGGACCCCCATTCCCAGAACACCGACAGCGCCCCCTACCTCGTGGCCTCCCTATTGATTGCTTGACGTAGGGTCCAAGTCTCCTGGGTCTTGTTCGTTCCAAAAATCACGTTCCCGAAGGTTTCATTCCGTTTGGACTCCGTTTGATATTCCTTTTCTTAGAAACCCTAAAATAGGCAAAAAAATAGCAATTCTGGGCTGGGCCTCCGGTTAGTAGGTTAGTCCCAAAAATAATATAAAATTGGATAATAAAGCCCAATAATGTACAAAACAGTAGATAATATAACATGGAGCAATCAAAAATTATAGATACGTTGGAGACGTATCAAGCATCCCCAAGCTTAATTCCTGCTCGTCCTCGAGTAGGTAAATGATTAAAACAGAATTTTTGATGTGGAATGCTACTTGGCATAATTTCAATGTAATTCTTCTTAATTGTGGTATGAATATTCAGATCCGAAAGATTCTAGACAAAAGTTTAATATTGACATAGAAATAATAATACTTCAGTCATACTACCTAAGCAATTATGTCTTCTCAAAATAACATGGCTAAAGAAAGTTATCCCTGCAAAATCATATAGTCTGGCTATGCTCTATCTTCACCACACAAATAATTAAATCATGCACAACCTCGATGACAAGCCAAGCAATTGTTCCATACTTTTGACATTCTCAAAACTTTTTCAATCTTCACGCAATACATGAGCGTGAGCCATGGACATAGCACTATAGGTGGAATAGAATGGTGGTTGTGGAGAAGACAAAAAGGGAGAAGATAGTCTCACATCAACTAGGCATATTAATGGGCTATGGTGATGCCCATCAATAGATATCAATGTGAGTGAGTAGGGATTTCCATGCAACGGATGCACTAGAGCTATAAGTATATGAAAGCTCAAAAAGAAACTAAGTGGGTGTGCATCCAACTCGCTTGCTCATGAAGACCTAGGGCAATTCGAGGAAGCCCATCATTGGAATATACAAGCCAAGTTCTATAATGGAAAATTCCCTCTAGTATATGAAAGTGATAACATATGAGACTCTCTATCATGAAGATCATGGTGCTACTTTGAAGCACAAGTGTGGAAAAAGGATAGTAGCATTGTCCCTTCTCTCTTTTTCTCTCATATTTTTTTATTTGGGCCTTTTCTTTTTTTTCCTTTTTATGGCCTCCTTTTTTTCGTCTGGAGTCTCATCCCAACTTGTGGGGGAATCATAGTCTCCGTCATCCTTTCCTCACTGGGACACTGCTCTAATAATGATGATCATCACACTTCTATTTTCTTACATCTCAAGAATTACAACTCGATACTTAGAACAAGATATGACTCTATATGAATACCTCCGGCGGTGTACCGGGATATGCAATGACTCATGAGTGACACATATGAAAGAATTATGAATGGTGGCTTTGCCACATATACAATGTCAACTACATGATCATGCAAAGCAATATGACAATGATGGAGCGTGTCATAGTAAATGGAATGGTGGAAAGTTGCATGGCAATATATCTCGGAATGGCTATGGGAATGCCATAATAGGTAGGTATGGTGGCTGTTTCGAGGAACGTATATGGTGGGTTTATGGTACCGACGAAAGTTGCGCGGTACTAGAGAGGCTAGCAATGGTGGAAGGATGAGAGTGCGTATGATCCATGGACTCAACATTAGTCATAAAGAACTCATATACTTATTGCAAAAACTACAAGTTATCAAAGCAAAGTATTACGTGCATGCTCCTAGGGGGATAGATTGGTAGGAAAAGACCATCGCTCGTCCCCGACCGCCACTCATAAGGAAGACAATCAATAAATAAATCATGCTCCGACTTCATCACATAACGGTTCACCATACGTGCATGATACAGGAATCACAAACTTTAATCACAAGTATTTCTCAAATTCACAATTACTCAACTAGCACATCTTTAATGTCACCATCTCCATATCTCAAAACAATTATCAAACATCAAACTTCTCATAGTATTCAACACACTCATAAGAGAATGTTATTATTAATCTTGTACACCTAGAATATTAGGATTATTTAAGCAAATTACCATGCTATTTAAGACTCTCAAAATAATCTAAGTGAAGCATGAGAGATCAATAGTTTCTATAAAATAAATCCACCACCGTGCTCTAAAAGATATAAGTGAAGTACTAGAGCAAAACTATATAACTCAAAAGATATAAGTGAAGCACATAGAGTATTCTAACAATTTCCGTATCATGTGTGTCTCTCTCAAAAGGTGTGTAAAGCAAGTATGATTGTGTTAAACTAACAAATAAAGACTCAAATAATACAAGACGCTCCAAGCAAAACACATATCATGTGGTGCATAAAAATATATCTTCAAGTAAAGTTACCGATAGAAGTAGACGAAAGAGGGGATGCCTTCCGGGGCATCCCCAAGCTTTGGCTTTTAGGTGTCCTTAGATTATCTTGGGGGTTCCATGGGCATCCCCAAGCTTAGGCACTTTCCACTCCTTTTCCCATAATCCATCAAATCCTTACCCAAAACTTGAAAACTTCACAACACAAAACTTAAAGTAGAAAATCTCGTGAGCTCCCTTAGCGAAAGAAAACAAAAGACCACTTCAAGGTACTGTAATGAACTAATTCTTTATTTATATTTGTGTTAAACCTACTGTATTCCAACTTCTCTATGGTTTATAAACTATTTTACTAGCCATTGATTCATCAAAATAAGCAAACAACACATGAAAAACAGAATCTGTCAAAAACAGAACAGTCTGTAGTAATCTGTAGCTAGTTCAAGATCTGGAACCCCAAAAATTCTCATATAAATTTCTGGACGTGAAGAATTTATCTATTAATCATCTTCAAAAATAATTAACTAAATATCACTTTCCAAATAAAAATGGCAGCAGTTCTCGTGAGCGCTAAAGTTTCTGTTTTTTACAGCAAGATTAACAAGACTTTCCCCATGTCTTCCCAACGGATCTACTTGGCACAAACACTAATTAAGCACAAAAAACACAACCAAACAACCAAAACAGAAGCTAGATAAATTATTTATTACTAAACAGGAGCAAAAATCAAGGAATAAAAATAAAATTGGGTTGCCTCCAACAAGCGTTATCGTTTAACGCCCCTAGCTAGGCATTGATAATTTTAACGATGCTCGCATGAGAGACAAGAATTGAAGCACAAAGAGAGCATCATGAAACATGTGACAAACACATCTAAGTCTAACATACTTCCTATGCATAGGCATCTTACAGGCAAACAAATTATCATAGCAAGCAAAAACTAGCATATGCAAGGAAGCGGAAAGAAACAATAACAATCTCAACATAGCGAGAGGTGATTTATTATCATGAAAATTTCTATGACCATATTTTCCTCTCTCATAATAATTACATGTGGGATCATAAGCAAAATCAACAAAATAGCTATCGCATAAAATATTTTCAACATGATCCACATGCATGCAAAGTTGACACTCTTCCGAAATAGTGGGATTAACATTAACTAAAGTCATGACCTCTCCGAACCCACTTTTATCAAAAATTTCATAAGATTGAATATTCTCCAAATATGTGGGATCTAAAGTTGACACTCTTCCAAACCCACTTTCAATATTATTGCAAACAATATTATCAATCTCATATTCATCATGGGGATTAAATAAATTTTCAAGATCATAAGAAGAATCACCCCAATAATGATCATTGCAACAAGTAGTAGACATAGCAAAACTAGCATCCCCAAGCTTAGGGTTTTGCAGATTATTAGCACAGCTGACATCGAGAGAATTGATAGTAAAATCATTGAAATCATGCTTTTCATCGAGGGAACTATCAAGCATGGGTGCAATAGCAACAATATCATTTTTAACATAAGGAACTATAGCAAATTCGTCTTCATAAATATTGGCATTATGGCCACAAGAATAGCAAGCATCATCTTCATCAAGGGATATTTCAACCAAATCAACGGAATCATCATTATCTATAGATTCATGCATATCATTATTTTCTTCCAAAGCAACGGTCATTCTTTCAATAAATTCTTGGACATAGACATTATGAGCAAAGTTTTCATTGCAATATTTAAGTATGACGGAATTTTCAGATTTGTTGAGAGTAAAATCATACTTTTCAATGAAAGAAGCAACTTCATGAGCACCCTTAAAAATGACAAATTCTTCAATTTGTTTGATATCATAGTAATAACTATAAATACCCTTTGCATAAGAAGATAAGATGTAGCGACCCGACCTCAAATGGTCAAGCCTCTGTATATCCATGCCATCCCTGGATCGGTATGCTGGCACACACAGTACATCAATGTATATATCAAAGTGCAATCACATGTATAAATAACGTAAAACTGATATATACCTCATAAGTCTTAGCGGAAACAAACATAAGGGTGTGGAGTCCATCAACGCCAACGGCAAGTTGAGTGTAGACCGTAACCCTACATCGTAACTCTTACTCGTCGTAGAAAATTCCTGCAACATAAGACGTTGCAGCCCTGTAGGTTAGTACACTGAATGTACTGGCATGTCACATCATAAGAATAATGAACCTATTTGTACATGCAATTTGGCTGGTGGAAAGCTCTAAGTTTAGTTTTTGCATAAAGCTAGTTTTTCCCTAGGATAAAAGATATTATTCTACCACTATTGTATAGCATATGATGAGTTGGCAAACCCAACTCAATTCCCGAAGTTTCATTTAAAACCCAACTATTTAATTAAGAGTGACGAGATCTCCCAGCATTTCCACTACTAGATGCTCAAGTTGTTCGTAACCGGGGACACGGCTAATCGATTAGGTTTTAACACTCTGTAGAGGTTTGCACACTTTTCCCCACAAGACTCGATCGCCTCCCTTGAAATTCTCGCACTGCCTGGTGTTTGAGAACAGGATGACCGAGACATAGTCTTTCGAAAGTATTTCCCCTTAACCCACGGATAGGCCGGTACACCTACTCATTCTACATCCGCTAGCCCGTCCCGGAAGGGGTCACACTAGCTACACAACTAAGCCAGAGCCCATATTGTCTTGTGGCTGCACACGTAAGCTTCTAGATATGAGAATAGGATTGATCTCTTTGAGCCTGGTTGGCCGACCACTAGTGGTGCACCACCATGGATTAACCATGCATGCTCCCACTGTACTTTGCCACCATTCAAACCAAATACCGCCCAGGTAGTTCATTTACAAGTCTTGGTCCTGCTTACTACTTTGTCACTCATGTCTCACCATGTTCGCTGCCCAAACCGCGTCTACATTTAGTGAGGCAAAAATAAACTTACACGATGGTGACAAGGGTGTATAGATCAGACCTACCTCAAATGAACTACTAGGGAACGGCATAGCCAGCTGGCAACAATAAATCCTATCATGCAATCCTACCACAAAAGGACTACGTGCATAATATAAACATAGGTAATTGGAAGAATGGTCAAATGTGAACTTGCCTGGTAATAGTTGATGAAGATTATGTCGCTCTCAGAAATTTACTTAAATAGAGCTATTCGTCACTCTCCGATGAAAATCTATAAGGTCAAACATTGCATTCACATAAGCAATCATTTCAGAGAACCAAATAACGTGCAACATGAAAAGACTCGGAAAATCCAAATGAACACACAACACACTTAACTATCAAAAGAAAATACTAAGTGCAAAACAACATAGGGCATGGGTGCCAAAAATTGTGACGTGGACCATCGTGCATACTAGGCATACGAGTAAAACTACTATGGACAGATCCTATGTGTGAAAAATATCATGAGATAGGTCCAAGTGATAGGGTTTGGCAACGGTGACAAGGTGCAAAAAGAATCACATCAATCAGAGATACGGTTTAGGAGATATGGCCATTTGAAGTTCGAATTCAAATCTGAATAAAGTTCGAATTTGAATTTCGAATTTTTTTACAAACAAGATGCTACTGGATAGATCTAGTCATGATGAAGAATTTGCCGTTGGTTTCATCGAATTTGGAGTTACGGTTAAAAAGATACAACCATTCGAAGTTTAGGGGCTAAACTAAAAACTCAGGGACTAATCTGTAATTAAAACTACAGCAACTAGGTCGCCACATGGCGGCTCGTGGCTGGCCAAGCAGCGTTCGCTGCGGTGGCTATACGGCGAACGGCCACTAAATAGGAAAAACAGCTACTGCGGCAACAACAAAAACCGGAGACCGGTTTTTAACTAAACCGCACGATTTATTTAAAACTGTGGTTAACCGATCTAAAACAAAACACACAAAAAAACTAATCTAAACGAACGAAGCGGGCGGCTCGGCTTACAGCGGCGAGGAAGGCGAACGGGGGCGGCGGCGCTGGCGTCAGGCGGCGGACGAGGTGGCGCCTGCGGTGCTTTTCGGCGACGGGGAAGGAGTCAGGGAGGTCGGGCGCGGCGTGGGCAGTCCGGTGGTGGAGGCGGGTGTCCTTGAGGGCGTCGGGGTTGTGCTGCGCGGGGACGACAGCTCCGTGCTCCGGCGAGGACGCAGGTCATCGGGGCGGCGGTTCCGGCGAGACATAGGCGGCGAAAACATGTCAATAAGATGCGCCTCGGCGAGTAATGAAGGTTGACAGAAACAAAGTGAAGGTAGGGGAGTCTACGGCGAGGGAAAACTCTAGCGAGATACTCTGACTCAGGCGAGATCCACCACGGCAGTGCGGCAGTTGCGAGGAGCTAGGGACGATGCAGAGTGGCAGAATGGAGAGAGGGGGTCCTGGGGGTTTTATAGGCGCGGTCAGGAGGCGCGGGGCTGCGAGATAAGCATTATCCGCGAGAATGAGGTGCGGTGGCGGGTCACGAGCTCTATCCCGAGCGGGACGAGCGGGAGGTTGGGGACGATGGGGCTAGGCCCCACCTGCAGCGGGCGCTGCGTGCGAGCAGGAGAAGAGGCGGGCGAGCGAAGGCGGGTAGGCGAGCGTGCGGTGGCCTTCGGGCGCGGGGGCGGCCTGGCTCGGCCTGCTATGGCCGTGGGCCGGCTCTGGCCAGCGGTGGCTGGGCATGCGCGCGGGTGCGTGTGCGCGTGCATTTTTTTAACAAAAAGAAAACTCCAACAGAAGTAAATTAAATTAAAAAAATATGCATAGGCATATTATATACCAAAATGTTCAGAAAAATAGCAGCAATAAGATGAACTATTTTTCAAGTTCAACTAAATTCCATAAAAAAATCATAAAAGTCAAATAATGCTACTGTTGCATTTAAAATCAATAAAAACATTTTTAAATAGCAAAATGATTTCCAAATTATTTTCTCCTAATTTTCTATTGTAGGGAATCATTTTACCCTTATTTCCATTTATTTATTTTTAGGAGAAAAATATTTTGAATAGAAACTCAAATAACTCCCAATTGGATTTGAATTTGGAATTTCAAACAACTTCAAATGGAAAATGAGTTTCAAATAACTTCAAAGTGACTTCCAATTTATTTCTTTGAAACTTCCAACTCTCTTTCTTCAAATATGAAGAAGTTATTTTATCTTCCCACATGAACTCATTGAGTTGCTTAAAGTTTCTAAGTATGAAATATTTCAAAATGGAATTCACGTCATTTTCAAACCCCTTTTCATTTCTTTAAATGGAAGAAGTCGTATTATCTTCACTCTAGGGTTTCGTAATGAAATGAATTTTGAATTGATGGAGATCAAGAAAATTGCAAGATGAAAGTTTTGGTAACGTCCTTTTATTCCCTCTCATGCAACTTTCCAAAGTTTAAATTTCCACTCAATTTCACACAATCAATCACACAACAATCAAACAAACAATCATAGTTATTTATTTAATATAACATTCAAAAATTTAGAATTTTGGGATGTTACAAACTACCACCCTTAAAATGAATCTCGTCCTCGAGATTCGGAGAGGCTAGAAAGAAGGTTAGGTTTGGGGGTCTTCATGAAAATCCATTAATCCACACAAGGTATGGGGTGCTACCACCCTTAGAAGCATGGTTATGGTTCCAACAAAACTCATGTACTCCATCCTTGGTGTTAACGGCATCGGTCTTCTCATATTCTCCGAGATAACTCCTTCACTTGTGCTCTTCTGGTAAGGGCATGGCCTTTTCCTCAAAATCTGGAGTCCTTGCATCAAAATAGGATCCTTTTGAGACTTGACAGGTCTGGCGCCAATGCTAAACAACTATCGAAAACCTCATGGTGCTCGACAATTTTTGGTTTCTCTTGCACGAAATGGGTCTGGGCTGAACCTCACCGCATAACCTATGATTGGCAACAGGTGCCAGTATAGGGTTCCCATCATCCTGCCATTCTAAGGCTTTTGGTTTATCGTGTCGACACTCTTCTAGGGTTTTAAGGCTCTCTGATTTTCCATCAACATATGATAGCTCATGATAGAAGTCTCCGGTATGGGGGCCAATCCATCCCGTACTTGAATCATTACCACATACGCAGATAGTGAATCACGTATTCTAACACTTGGGCATCCTCACAAGCATTGCAGAACTTCCCTTCTCCACGAACTAGGTTCGGGTAAATCCATTTATTCTACAAGCCAAACAAAACCTCTATCGTTTCTTCACAACTCTCGGGTTTATGTAGCCTCATATGAAACATATGCTGATGGAAACATAGCTTCTTTCAGAATTATTTTCTTCAACAAGATTGTGCTTGTTTCCTTATCAAATCATGGGTTCTATGGGTTATGGCCCACTTCAACACTTGTATATCTTTAACTCATCCTTGGAGTTACTATTGTTCCGTATTCCAACACTACATCTCCTAAATCCAATAGTACTTCATTCCTTCATACTCTTGGGGTAACCATCATAACTAAAACCAAACTCCAACTCATTTTTCCAAACTCCACTCTATGGAATACATTTCCTTTTTCCATTGGTCAAGTGTTCACACAAACAAGTATCGCCAAAAAATGCACTGGTTCATCCATAATTCTCTTCATATCAAATCTTTTATTACATCC
Organism: Triticum dicoccoides; assembly: GCF_002162155.2. NCBI lineage: Eukaryota > Viridiplantae > Streptophyta > Magnoliopsida > Poales > Poaceae > Triticum > Triticum dicoccoides. The sequence continues at coordinate 522,799,873 of NC_041382.1, forward strand.
TTAACCACTACTCAAAACTCAATTTTCAAAAGTACTCTATTACAAAAGCTGCCATCCACATAGTTTGGTATGGTCAAGCATTACTTCCACCTTTATTCATTTGCCATTCTTGAAGATGCTTCATCTCCATCATCTCTGCATGCACCTCCCTCAGGTATTCCTGAGTGTGACGGAGTCTTGCTTCCAGTATTTCTCCAATCTGACGTATGGCTTCCATAGCAGCTTCACGAACAGAGTCAAAGAATGTTGCTCATGGTACTCGAGAAATGAAAAAGTATTGCCCCATAGTCTTTGGGCAAACTCCCTTCACACGGTGGAGGTGTACCTCCACGTACCAAAGTTCAACTCCATTCTCCATGAAAGGATAACCTTTGTAGACTGCATCTCCTTCAAGATGAATATGCTTCATCATGTCCTTCAGGATTTTTGGGTAATCATGATCACTAGTCAGGGTCATGATCGTTTCCGGGCCCTTGAGAAAAGACTCGTAAAGGGTTGTCATCTGCAGGCATAAGATAGAAGGGATACTCAGGATAATGTATGTATTTCCTCGGGTGAAATGTGGTTGTTTTTCTGGGAAAAGTTTGGGGTCAGCTTGTCCATGGGTTCAAGGTTTAGTCTGGGTGAGATAATGAGAGAGGCACTCACAATCACCAACAACTCATAACATTTCACATGAGATTCCAACACCTCAACTTTTATTGGTTCACGAGCTATTACAATTTCCATTCGGTAACTCAACCCAACATCCCCCACAAAAATAAAAGTGTGTTCCACATTTATTACATGCTTTATTCCAATATCAAGATCTCAACTACTCTGCTTAAGCTTTCCTCGGGTCTGAACATTCTCTAGCAAAATGTCCTACTCCTTTGCAGCGTAAACCAATGACTTCAAACAAATCTAGGGGCTTCCTGGTGGTTATCTTGGCTCCTTGGGTTCTTGGCTTCCTTGCTGGGCATTTGCTAGCATAATGACCTAAATCCTTGCATCTGTAACAAGTGATATAACTCAAGTCCTTTTCTACAGAAATTGGGTTGTTCCAGGGACACATGCTCTTTCTCTTTCTGGACTTCTTCGTTCCGATCAATTCTTCTATCTCTTGTGGATCAAACTCCACTTCTTCTGTCGGGAAGTTTCCCAGATACGCCTGGCTTTGCTTCGTGCAATACTGTGAAAAATGTCCTTCTTCTCCACATGAATAGCAAGCATTGGAGTAGAATCTATTTAGGCTTTCTCCATCAGGGTCGTTAACATCTTCTTTCATCACCGGTTTTCTTAAACTTTCCCTGAGGGATTCTTTCACTGCTTCCTTCTGCTGCTTGGTAATTTCTTGTACCTTGGGATAAATATGACACTGGGTAGGGTAGTGCGTAGTTCCTTCACACAAGAAACAAGTAACCTTCATGGTTGGACATTCTTCAGCTTGGTGATTTCCTTCACAATGAGGGCATCCATCCTTGTGTTCTTCATGGGTGTGTCCTATTTCTCCGCATATCTTGCAGGCACAAGGTTTCTTCATCGGGTAATCACCGTGCTTCTGGATAAGGCGGGATCCCAACACTTTAAGTGGATCCATATCAATAGATTTCTAGCAAGCAAAGATGCAAGCAAATAGAAGGCACGTGGAAACACAAACAAAAAAGGCATAGGGGAAGAAGGCGAATAAAACGGCAAGGGTGAAGTGGGGGAGAGGAAAACGAGAGGCAAATGGCAAATAATGTAATGCGGTAGATAAGGGTTTGTGATGGGTACTTGGTATGTTGACTTTTGCGTAGACCTCCCCGGCAACGGCGCCAGAGATCCTTCTTGCTACCTCTTGAGCACTTGCGTTGGTTTTCCCTTGAAGAGGAAAGGGTGATGCAGCAGAGTAGCGTAAGTATTTCCCTCAGTTTTTGAGAACCAATGTATCAATCCAGTAGGAGGCTACGCACGAGTCCCTCGCACATGCACAAAACAAATAAATCCTTGCAACCAACGGGATGAGGGGTTGCCAATCCCTACACGGTCACTTACGAGAGTGAGATCTGATAGATATGATAAGATAATATTTTTGGTATTTTTATGATAAAGATGCAAAGTAAAATAAAAGCAATGAAAATAATAAAGTATTGGAAGATTAATATGATGAAGATAGACCCGGGGGCCATAGGTTTCACTAGTGGCTTCTCTCGAGAGCATAAGTATTTTACGGTGGGTGAACGAATTACTGTTGAGCAATTGACAGAATTGAGCATAGTTATGAGAATATATAGGTATGATCATGTATATAGGCATCACGTCCGAGAGAAGTAGACCGACTCCTTCCTGCAACTACTACTATTACTCCACACATCAACCGCTATCCAGCATGCATCTAGAGTATTAAGTTCATAAGAACAGAGTAACGCCTTAAGCAAGATGATATGATGTAGAGGGATAAACTCATGCAATATGATGAAACCCCATCTTGTAATCCTCGATGGCCACAATACAATACGTGCCTTGCTGCCCCTACTGTCACTGGGAAAGGACACCGCAAGATTGAACCCAAAGTTAAGCACTTCTCCTATTGCAAGAAAGATCAATCTAGTAGGCCAAACCAAACTAATAATTCGAAGAGACTTGCAAAGATAACCAATCATACATAAAAGAATTCAGAGGATATTCAAATATTGTTCATAGATAAACTTGATCATAAACCCACAATTCATCGGTCTCAACAAACACACCGCAAAAAGAAGATTACATCGAATAGATCTCCACAAGAGAGGGGGGAACTTTGTATTGAGATCCAAAAAGAGAGAAGAAGACATCTAGCTAATATCTATGGACCCGAAGGTCTGAGGTAAATTACTCACACTTCATTAGAGAGGCTATGGTGTTGATGTAGAAGCCCTCCATGATCGATGCCCCCTCCGGCGGAGCTCCGGAACAGGCCCAAAGATGGGATCTCGTGGATATAGAAAGTTACGGCTGTTGAATTAGGGTTTTGGCTCCGTATCTGATCGTTTGGGGGTACGTAGGTATATATAGGAGGAAGAAGTACGTCGGTGGAGCAACAGGGGGCCCATGAGGGTGGAGGGCGCGC
>NC_041382.1:522803250-522881875 GCF_002162155.2 Triticum dicoccoides
CCAACCTCGTGGCCTCCCTATTGATTGCTTGACATAGGGTCCAAGTCTCTTGGATCTTGTTCGTTCCAAAAATCACGTTCCCGAAGGTTTCAGTCCATTTGGACTCCGTTTGATATTCCTTTTCTTTGAAACCCTAAAATAGCCAAAAAACAACAATTCTGGGCCGGGCCTCCGGTTAGTAGGTTAGTCCCAAAAACAATATAAAAGTGGATAATAAAGCCCAATAATGTCCAAAACAGTAGGTAATATAGCATGGAGCAATCAAAAATTATAGATACGTTGGAGACGTATCAACGAGCTCTTTGTCACCTGCATACATGACAAACATGTCCTTAGTCCTTTTCAGGTATTTTAAGATGTTGTTGACCGCTGTCTAGTGATCCACTCCTGGATTACTGTGGTACCTCTTTCTAAACTTATAGCAAGGCACACATCAGGCCTGGTACACAGCATTGCATGCATGATAGAGCCTATGGCTGAAGCATAGGGAACACTTTCCATTTTCTCTCTATCTTCTGCAGTGGTCGGCATTGAGTCTGACTCAACTTCACACCTTGTAATACATGCAAGAACCCTTTCTTTGCCTGATCCATTTTGAACTTCTTCAAAACTTTATCAAGGTATGTGCTTTGTGAAAGTCCAATCAAGCGTCTTGATCTATCTCTATAGATCTTGATGCCCAATATATAAGCAGCTTCAGCGAGGTCTTTCATTGAAAAATTCTTATTCAAGTATCCTTTTATGCTATTCAGAAATTCAGTATCATTTCCCATCAACAATATGTCATCTACATACAATATCAGAAATGCTACGGAGCTCCCACTCACTTTCTTGTAAATACAGGCTTCTCCACAAGTCTGTATAAAACCATATGCTTTGATCACACTATCAAAGCATATATTCCAACTCCGAGAGGCTTGCACCAGTCCATAAATGGATCGCTGGAGCTTGCACACTTTGTTAGCACCTTTTGGATCGACAAAACATTCTGGTTGCATCATATACAACTCTTCTATAAAGTATCCATTAAGGAATGTAGTTTTGACATCCATTTGCCAAATTTCATAATCATAAAATGCGTCAATTGCTAGCATGATTCGGATGGACTTGAGCATCACTATGGGTGAGAAGGCCTCATCATAGTCAACTCCTTGAACTTGTCGAAAACCTTTTGCAACAAGTCAAGCTTTGTAGACAGTAACATTACTGTCAGCGTCAGTCTTCTTCTTGAAGATCCATTTATTCTCTATGGCCTACCGATCATCGAGCAAGTCAACCAAAGTCCACACTTTGTTCTCATACATGGCTCCCATCTCAGATTTCATGGCTTCAAGCCATTTTGCGGAATCTGGGCTCATCATTGTTTCCTCATAGTTCGTAGGTTCATCATGGTCAAGTAACATGACTTCTAGAACAGGATTACCGTACCACTCTGGTGCGGATCTTACTCTGGTTGACCTACGAGGTACGGTAGTAACTTGATCAAAAGTTTCATGATCATCGTCATTAGCTTCCTCACTTACTGGTGTAGGAATCACTGGAACTGATTTCATTGATGAACTACTTTCCAATAAGGGAGAAGGTACAATTACCTTGTCAAGTTCTACTTTCCTCCCACTCACTTCTTTTGAGAGAAACTCCTTCTCTAGAAAGGATCCATTCTGAGCAACGAATATCTTGTCTTCGGATCTGTGATAGAAGGTGTACCCAACAATCTCCTTTGGGTATCCTATGAAGACACATTTCTCCAATTTGGGTTTGAGCTTATTAGGTTGAAGCTTTTTCACATAAGCATCGCAGCCCCAAACTTTAAGAAACGACAACTTGGGTTTTTGCCAAACCACAGTTCATAAGGTGTCGTCTCGACGGATTTAGATGGTGCCCTATTTAATGTGAATGCAGCTGTCTCTAAAGCATAACCCCAAAACGATAGCGGTAAATCAGTGAGAGACATCGTAGATCGCACCATATCTAGTAAAGTACGATTACGACGTTCGGACACACCATTACGCTGTGGTGTTCCAAGTGGCGTGAGTTGCGAAACTATTCCGCATTGTTTCAAATGAAGTCCAAACTCATAACTCAAATATTCACCTCCACGATCAGATCGTAGAAACTTGATTTTCTTGTTACGATGATTTTCCACTTCACTCTGAAATTCTTTAAACTTTTCAAATGTTGCAGACTTATGTTTCATCAAGTAGATATACCCATATATGCTCAAATCATCTGTGAAGGTGAGAAAATAACAATATCCGACGCAAGCTTCAATGTTCATTGGACCACATACATCAGTATGTATGATTTCCAATAACTCTGTTGCTTGCTCCATTGTTCCGGAGAACGGAGTTCAAGTCATTTTTCCCATGAGGCATGGTTCTCAAGTACCAAGTGATTCATAATGAAGTGATTCTAAAAGTCCATCAGAATGGAGTATCTTCATGCGCTTTACACCAATATGACCTAAACGGCAGTGCCACAAATAAGTTGCACTATCATTATCAACTCTGCATTTTCTGGCTTCAATATTATGAAAATGTGTATCAGTACTATCAAGATTTAGTAAAAATAGACCACTCATCAAGGGTGCATGACCATAAAAGATATTACTCATATAAATAGAACAACCATTATTCTCTGATTTAAATGAATAACCGTCTCGCATCAAACAAGATCCAGATATAATGTTCATGCTCAACGCTGGCACCAAATAACAATTATTTAGGTCTAAAACTAATCTCGAAGGTAGATGTAGAGGTAGCATGCCGATGACGATCACATCGACTATGGAACCATTTCCCACGCGCATCGTCACCTCGTCCTTAGCTAATCTTCGCTTAATCCGTAGCCCCTATTTCGAGTTGCAAATGTTAGCAACTAAACCAGTATCAAATACCTAGGCACTACTGCGAGCATTAGTAAGGTACACACCAATAACATGTATATCAAATATACCTTTCACTTTGCCATCCTGCTCCGCCAAATACTTGGGGCAGTTCCGCTTCCAGTGACCAGTTCCTTTGTAGTAGAAGCACTCAGACTCAGGCTTAGGTCCAGACTTGGGTTACTTCACTTGAGCAGCAATTGGCTTGTTGTTCTTCTTGAAGTTCCCCTTATTCCCTTTACCCTTTTTCTTGAAATTGGTGGTCTTGTTGACCATCAACACTTGATGATCCTTCTTGATTTCTACCTCCGCAGCCTTTAGCATTGCTAAGAGCTCAGGAATCGTCTTATCCATCCCTTGCATATTATAGTTCATCACGAAGCTCTTGTAGCTTGGTGGCAGTGATTGAAGAACAATGTCAATGACACTATAATCAGGAAGATTAACTCACAGTTGAGTCAAGTGGTTGTGATACCCAGACATTCTGAGTATATGTTCACTGACAGAACTATTCTCCTCCATCTTGCAGCTGTAGAACTTATTGGAGACTTCATATCTCTCAACACGGGCATTTGCTTGAAATATTAACTTCAACTCCTGGAACATCTCATATGCTCCATGACGTTCAAAATGTCATTGAAGTCCCAGTTCTAAGCCGTAAAGCATGTCACACTAAACTATCGAGTAGTCATTAGCTTTGCTCTGCTAGGTGTTCATAACATCTGGCGTTGCACATGCAGCGGGTTTGTCACCTAGCGGTGCTTCCAGAACATAATTCTTCTGTGCAGCAATGAGGATAATCCTCAAGTTACAGACCTAGTATGTGTAGTTGCTACCATCATCTTTTAACTTAGCTTTCTCTAGGAACGCATTAAAATTCAATGGAACAACAACACGGGCCATCTATCTACAACAACATAGATATGCAAAATACTATCAGGTACTAAGTTCATGATAAATTAAAGTTCAATTAATCAAATTACTAAAGAACTCCCACTTAGATAGACATCTCTCTAATCATCTAAGTGATCACGTGATTGATATCAACTAAACCATGCCTGAACATCACGTGAGATGGAGTAGTTTTCAATGGTGAACATCACTATGTTGATGATATCTACAATATGATTCACGCTCGACCTTTTGGTCTCAGTGTTCCTAGGCCATATCTTCGTATGCTAGGCTCGTCAAGTTTAACCCGAGTATTCCGTGTGTGCAAAATTGGCTTGCACCCGTTGTATGTGAATGTAGAGCTTATCACACCCGATTATCATGTGGTGTCTCGGCACGACGAACTGTAGCAACGGTGCATACTCAGGGAGAACACTTATACCTTGAAATTTAGTGAGAGATCATCTTATAATGCTACCACCGAACTAAGCAAAATAAGATGCATAAAGGATAAACATCACATGCAATCAATATAAGGGATATGATATAGCCATCATCATCTTGTGCCTTTGATCTCCATCTCCAAAGCACCGTCTTGATAACCATTGTCACCGGCTTGACACCTTGATCTCCATCGAAGCATCGTTGTCGTCTCGCCAACTATTGCTTCTACGACTATCGCTACCGCTTAGTGATGAAGTAAAGCAATTACATAGCGATTGCATTTCATACAATAAAGCGACAACCACATGGCTCCTGCCAGTTGCCGATAACTGTGTTACAAAACATGATCATCTCATACAATAAAATTTAGCATCATGTCTTGACCATATCACATCACAACATGCCCTACAAAAACAAGTTAGACGTCCTCTACTTTGTTGTTGCAAGTTTTACATGGCTGCTACGGGCTGAGCAAGAACCGTTCTTACCTACGCATCAAAAACCACAACGCGGTATAGTGATTGCCTTTTGATCTTTAGAAAGAACCTTGTTCATTGAATCCGATTCAACTAAAGTTGGAGAAACTGACACCCACCAGCCACCTATGTGCGGAGCACGTCGGTAGAACCAGTCTCGCGTAAGCGTATGCATAATGTCGGTCTGGGCCGCTTCATCCAACAATACCGCCGAATCAAGAAACAACTAGTGATGGCAAGCAATATGTATATACCCACACCCACAACTCCTTTGAGTTCTACTCATGCATATAAGATCTACGCATAAACCTGGCTCGGATGTCACTTTTGGGGAACGTAGTAATTTCAATATTTTCCTACGCACACGCAAGATCATGGTGATGCATAGCTACAAGAGGGGAGAGTATTGTCTAATTACCCTCGTAAACCGTAAGTGGAAGCGTTATGACAACGCGGTTGATGTAGTCGTACGTCTTCACGATCGACCGATCTAGCACCGAAGGTATGTCACCTCCGTGATCTACACACGTTCGGCTCGGTGACGTCCCACGAACTCACGATCCAGTAGAGGTTCGAGGGAGAGCTTCGTCAGCACGACGACGTGATGACGGTGATGATGTTGCTATCGGAACAGGGCTTCGCCTAAGTACCGCTACGATATTACCGAGGTGGATTATGGTGGAGGGGGGCACCGCACACGGCTAAAAGATCAATGATCAACTTGTGTGTGTATGGGGTGCCCCCTCCCCCGTATATAAAGGACTGGAGGAGGGGGAGGGGCCGGCCTCCTAGGCGCTCCCCAAGGGGAGTCTTACTCCCACTGGGAGTAGGATTCCCCCCTTCCCTTGTTGGATTTAGGAGAGAAGGAAGGAGGAGGAAGGAGGAAGGAAAGGGGGGCGGACCCCTCCCTCGGATTGGGCTTAGGGGGGCGCCCCCTCCTTTGCTCCTTTCCCCTCTCTTCCACTAAGTCTCAATAAGGCCCATATACCTCCCAGCGGGTTTCAGTAACCTCCCAGTGCTCTAGTATACTCCCGATTTCACCTGGAATCATTCTAATGTCCAAACATAGGCTTCCAATATATCGATCTTTATGTCTCTACCATTTCGAGACTCCTCATCATGTCTGTGATCAAATCCGGGACTCCGAACTACCTTTGGTACATCAAAACACAAAAACTCCTAATACCGATCATCACCAAACATTAATCGTGTGGACTCTACTGGTTCGAGAACTATGTAGACATGACCGAGACATGTATCCGGTCAATAACCAATAGTGGAACCTGGATGCTCATATTGGTTCCTACATATTCTACGAAGATCTTTATCGGTCAAACCGCATAACGATATGTGTTGTTCCCTTTGTCATTGGTATGTTACTTGCCCGAGATTCGATCGTCGGTATCTCAATACCTAGTTCAATCTCGTTACCGGCAAGCCTCTTTACTAGTTCTGTAATGCTACATCCCATAACTAACTCATTAGTTACATTTCTTCCAAGGCTTATAGTGATGTACATTACTGAGAGGGCCCAGATATACCTCTCCGACAATCGGAGTGACAAATCCTAATCTTGATCCATGCCAACTCAACAAACACCATCAGAGACACCTGTAGAGCACCTTTATAATCACCCAGTTATGTTGTAACGTTTGGTAGCACACAAAGTGTTCCTCTGGTATTCGGGAGTTGCATGATCTCATAGTCATAGGAACATGTATAGTTATGGAGAAAGCAATAGCAACAGACTAAACGATCATCGTGCTAAGCTAAGGGATGGGTCAAGTCAATCACATCATTCTCTAATGATGTGATCCCATTAATCAAATGATAACTCATGTCTATGGTTAGGAAACATAACCATCATTGATTCAACGAGCTAGTCAAGTAGAGGCAAACTAGTGACACTCTGTTTGTCTATGTATTCACACATGTACTAAGTTTCTGGTTAATACAATTCTATCATGAATAAAAAACATTTATCATGATATAAGGAAATATAAATAACAACTTTATTGTTGCCTCTAGGGCATATTTCCTTCAGTCTCCCACTTGCACTAGAGTCAATAATCTAGATTACATTGTAATGATTCTAACACCCATGGAGTCTTGGTGCTGATCATGTTTTGCTCATGAGAGAGGCTTAGTCAATGGGTCTGCAACATTCAGATCCTTATGTGTCTTGCAAATTTCTATGCCTCCCTCCTTGACATGATCGCGGATGGAATCGAGGCGTCTCTTGATGTGCTTGGTCACAGCAACTGGAACTGGTCTACCAAATCCTTGTCTTCACCAAGCTAATGGTTCTAACCTTCATTTCCCTTTACTTTGCAGTTTATCTTCATGAAGTCATTGCTTGCCTGTATGATCTGATTGACTTCACTAAGTGAAGACTATTTACTGTCTGGCTTCATACCATCTTCCATCCTGATCCTTACTACCTAGCTACCGATAGTCTTCGTGCTTTCACTTCATTGATTACTTGACTATGGCCTGTCTAGTGTAGTCTACCTTCCACTGCATATCAATAGGTTCATTCCTATCGTTTGTCTTCAAAGCCCCCGTGTTTTGAAGACTTCCATAAAAATCACCTATTCACCCCCCCTCTAGTCGATAACTAGCACTTTCAACTAGTGAAAGTACGGACCCTAGGCCTTGTTTTTAAGCATTGCAATACCGTTTTTGTGCATGTTTACTATTTGCTACATTGTTGTTTTTATTTTTTAGATTATTAAAATATATTTCTACCATCAATATTACACTTTTATCACCATCTCTTCATCAAACTAGTGCACCTATACAATTTGCCATTGTGTTGGGTGTGTTGGGGACACAAGAGATTTCTTGTATTTGGTTGCAGGGTTCTTTGAGAGAGACCATCTTCATCCTATACCTCCCACGGATTGATAAACCTTAGGTCATCCACTTGAGGGAAAATTGCTACTGTCCTACAAAACTCTGTGCTTGGAGGACCAACACGAGTCTACAAGAATAAATTTGCATAGTAGACATCAAGCTCTTTTCTGGCGCCGTTGCCAAGGAGGTGAGTGCTTGAAGGTATATCTTTAGATCTTGCAATCAAATCTTTTAGTTTCTTGTTTATCACTAGTTTGGTTTATAAAAGAAAACTACAAAAAATGGAATTGAGGTTGCATCATATTATACATCTTTATAATGTATTTCGTGAAAATGATGGAAAGGAAAATTGTGCTCAATTGTTAGAGGAAGAATGCTATAAAATGGTTGACATAAAATCCTTGAATGATGAGCACGATTGCAATGTTGTTAGTATGAATTCTTTGAATATCCATGATGCTAATGATATGCAAAGCTATAAGCTTGGGGATGCAATGTTTGATGAAGATGATATTTTTAGTTCCCCAAGATTTGATGTGCAAATTTGTTATAATGATTGCATGCCTCCTATTTTTGATGATTATAATGATGAAAGTGGATTTGGAGAGGTCATGACTTTATTTAATGATGAATCCACTATTTTGGAAGAGGTTTCAATTGATTATTATGAGAACAAAGTTGCTATTTATGATGATTATGGTGATGACATGTATGCTATGAAGAATAATAATAACCATGAAACTTGTCATCATGATTTCAATTTTCAATCCCATGATAGTTATTTTGTTGAGTTTGCTGCCACTATTATTGATGAGAAGAAATTTTCTTATGTGGAGAGTAATAAAATTTCTATGCTTGTGAATCATGAAAAGAATGCTTTATGTGATAGCTATATTGTTTGATTCATTCATGATGCTACTGAAAATTATTATGATAGAGGAACATATGCTTGTAGGTATTGCAATAATATCAAGTTTCCTCTCTATGTGTTGAAAATCTTGAAGTTTTGCTTGTTTTGCCTTCCTATGCTAGTTGATTCTTGCTCCCATGAATTATTTGCTCAAAAAATCCCTATGCATAGGAAGTGGGTTAGGCTTAAATGTGCTTGCCATGTGTTTCATGATGCTCTTGTTATGTTCCAATTCTTTACTTTTATATGAGCATCATTGAAACCATCATGCCTAGCTAAAAAGGCATTAAAGAAAAGCGCTTGTTGGGAGACATACCAACACTTTTACTTACTGTTTTTGTGTGTTCACATGATTAGGCTACTTTAGTAATAATGTTTTATTGCTTTTGTTTCAATAAAGTGCCAAGTAAGACCTTTGGGATGGCTTACGGTGATAGTTGATTTGATCTTGCTGAAAAACAGAAACTTTTACGCTCAGGAAAACAATTCTTGTTTTTAACGTAAGCGTGATAAAATGTTGATTCTTCTTGCAGAAGATTTATAGACAAATTACCCAGGTTTTCCTATTTTTCAGAATTTTTGGAGTAGCAGAAGTATGGTTGGAGTACAGATTACTACAAACTGTTCTATTTTTGACAGATTCTGTTTTCAATGCATAGTTTGCTTGTTTTCTAGTTTCTATGGCTTATATTGCTCAATATAAATTGTGGAAATGATATTATACAGTAGGCATTGTGTGGAAACAATTATGAATCTTTTCTTTGAGAGTACCAAAGTGAAATGGTTTGCTCTTTATCATACTAACCTATCTCACGAAATTCTGTTAAGTTCTGTGTGATTGAAGTTTTCAAGTTTTGGGTGAGATGTCGATATGAGGAGAATAAGGAGTGACAAGACCCTAAGCTTGGGGATTCCCAAGGCACCCCAAGGTAATATTTAAGGAATATCCAAGCAACTAAGCTTGGGGATGCCCCGGAAGGCATCCCCTCTCTCGTCTCCAACATTATCGATAACCTCACTTGGAGCTATATTTTCATTCGTCACATGATATGACTTTTACTTGGAGTGTCATTTTATTTCTTAGGAATTTCTTTCTGTTATTTAGAATAATGTTTTGCATCTTTTATTTCAATAAAAGTGGCAATGATAGCCTTTGCCATGCCTATTTTGCAAGTATACATGTTCCTGTTTGAAAACAGAAAGTTTACCGCTATTGCAAAAATTCCCTAGAAAAGTCAGAATGCGATAAAATGTTGAAATGTTTTGCAAAATTAGATCTGATAAATTTTCTATAGTGTGGCAAATTTTCATTACTTTTGGAGTTAGGGAAGTATTGATACTCTTGCATTATTTACAGAATGTACTGTTTTGGCATATTGCTGTTATGTTTGCATTGTTTGCATATGTTTGCTTGTTTAATGATTCTATTTGAGGATAGGAGTGTTAAATATGCAGAGAAATTTAGTGTGCAATGTTGAATAATAACTTTAGTGATTTGCTCCAGTAGAGAATGGTAAGGTTTTTGCATTGGTTTATACTAACTTATCTCACGAGTCCTTGTTGAGTTTTGTGTGGATGAAGCTTTTGAGATTTAGGAAAAACATGATATGAGAAGAACTAAGGAGACACAAAAGCTCAAGCTTGGGGATGCCCAAGGCAGCCCAAGATAATATTTCAAGAATTCAATCATCTAAGCTTGGGGATGCCCCAGTAGGTATCCCACCTTTCTTCATTAACTATTATCGGTTAGTATCGGTTGAGCCTAAGTTTTTGCTTCTTCACATGAGTTGTGCTATTCTTAGAATGTCATTTTATTTTAATTTTTCTTGTTGTCTTAATAAAATACTCAGATCTGAAAGTTTTTAAATAAAATAGAGTCCTCAAATAGTTGCCAGGGAGGCTAAGTAAGCGGCATTCACACCCCGTCAACGAAGCTCTTTTCTATGGAATTGCTCTAGTGCTTCACTTCTATCTTTTTGAGTACGGTGTGCTTTAGTATTTTCGAAGAAACTCTCTCTTGCTTCACTTAAATTAATTGAGAAAAAAGAAATATTATGCTCATGATCTTCACTTATATCTTTTTGGAGTAGCTTGTCATTTACTCTTGTGCTTCACTTATATCCTATGAGTAAATTGTTGAATAAATTGAATGTCATGAAGTTGAAATCATATCATGCATAGTGGTAACTGCACATTGGGTTTAGAAAGTGAAATCTTTTGAGGCTTGACAATCACAATATTGGTCATACAAGCAATTCACGAATAATTAGTATAAGGAAGAGAACTTTCACATGCAAATACACTATCTTGGAAATCTTTTGTGATTGTGAGCCCCCATCAAAATATTATATGCCAAAATTGTTGACGTTGGACAAGGAAGACAACATAATGGTCTATATTTGTTCATATTCACATAGAAGTTATATTGTCATAGATCCTTCAACATGTGGTGCTTGCCCCCATATTTGCTAGCCAAAAATTCCGCACCAAGTAGAGATACTACTTGTGCATCCAAAAACCCTTAAACCCAAATCTTATTTTCAAGAGTCCACCATACCTACCTAAGGTTTGAGCAATATCCTTCAAGTAAGTTGTCTTCTAAAAGTGTTAGATCATTTAGTGTAAGAGAAAATTGAGCGTCGTACGAACTTGTGATGGCAAAGAATAAAAGCGACATACCGCATAATAAAGGTTGCTATCACAAGGGGCAATATAAAGTGACATTCTTTTGCACTAAGGGGTTGAGAATACAAACAAATAAGCGCATGGAAACCTTTGCTTCCCTTTGCGAAGGGCCTATCTTTTAATTTTATGTATTTACTTTCATGCAAGAATCAATGTTTTTCTCCCTATTCCTTTTTATTTTTCTCATGTGGCAAGTATCATGTGGTGAGGAAAGATCTAGGCACATATATCCAGTTGGATATGGGTAGCATAAGTTATTATTATTGACATCACCCTTGAGGTGAAAACGTTGGGAGGCGAAATTATAAGCCCCTATCTTTCTATGTGTCTGGTTGAAACGTTTTGCTCATGTGTATGCGGTGAGTGTTAGCAATCATAGAAGACTATATGATGGTTCAGTATGTGGAGCTCTTACTTAGACTCTATTGAATAAGTTGAATTGAAATTGCTTGGTGACTGGAAACATAGGTTGTTGAGTTTCATGAGAATTCATTATTTGAACCTTAACATGTGAATTGGTTGCCACTTTAACATGAGAAGTTTTATAAGAAAGAATTGTTGTTATGATGCTAGGAAAAGTGATTGAAATTGTCATTTATCAAACTTGTGCACTTTGCTAGCATTCACACTTCATAAATTATTTCTTTTATCATTTACCTACTCGAGGACAAGTAGGAACTAAGCTTGGGGATGCTGATACGTCTCCAATGTATCTATAAGTTATGAAGTATTCATGCTAATATATTATCATTCTTGTATGTTTTACAATCATTTTATAGCATTATATCATTTTTTGGGACTAATATATTGACCTAGTGCCCAGTGCCAGTTGTTGTTTTTGCTTGATTTTTACATCGCAGGAAATCAATATCAAACAGTGTCCAAACACCACGAAACTTTTTGGAGATTTTTATGGACCAGAACACCCAGGATGGGCTAGAGCAACACCTGGGGGGTGCCCCGATGGGGGCACAACCCACCAGGGCGCGCCTGGGGGCCCAGGCGCGCCCAGGTGGGTTGTGCCCCCCTCTTTACCCTATAAATTCCCAAAAATTCCAAAAACCCTCGGGGTTAACCTAGATCAGAAGTTCCGCCGCTGCAAGGCTCTGTAGCCACCAAAAACCAATCTAGACCCCATTCCGGCACCCTGTCGGAGGGGGGAATCATCTCCGGTGGCCATCTTCATCATCCCCACGGCCACCATGATGAGGAGGGAGTAGTCCACCCTTGGGGCTGAGGGTTTGTACCAGTAGCTATGTGTTTAATCTATCTATCTATCTATCTCTCTCTCTCTCTCCCCCTCTCTCTCTCTCTCACGTTCTTGAGATGTCACGATCTTTATGTGTCACGGGCTTTGTTAATATAGTCGGATCATATGGTGTTTCCCCTCTCTATCTTATTGTGATGAATTGAGTTTTTCCCTTTGATATTTCGTTGTTATCGGATTGAATACTTTTATGGATTTGAGAACACTTGATATATGTCTTGCAATTGAATACTCGTGGTGACAATGGGGTATCATATTGATTCACTTGATATATGTTTTGGCACTCAACTCGCAGATTCCCAAGGTGACATTGGGGTAATCTATGCATAGGGGTTGATGCACGTTCTTGTCTTTGTTTCTCCGGTAGAAATCTTGGGGAACTCTTTGAAGTTATTTGTGTTGGATTGAGTATTATGAGTATGAATTTGCTTTGGTGTTATTTTAGTATGAACTCTAGGATAGATTGATCGGAAAGAATAGCTTTGAGGTAGTTTCGTACCCTACAAACAATTCTGTCTTATGTTCTCCGCTAGATAGGAACTTTGGAGTGATTCTTCATTGCATGTTGAGGGACAGTTATATGATCCAATTATATTAGCACTATTGGGAGATTGCACTAGTGAAAGTACGGACCCTAGGCCTTGATTTTAAGCATTGAAATACCGTTTTTGTGCCTGTCAGTGTCAAAACCGGCGGATCTTGGGTAGGGGGTCCCGAACTGTGCGTCTAAGGTCGATGGTAGCAGTAGACAGGGGACACGATGTTTACCCAGGTTCGGGCCTCTCTATGGAGGTAATACCCTACTTCCTGCTTGATTAATCTTGATGAATATGAGTATTACAAGAGTTGATCTACCACGAGATTGTATTGGCTAAAGCCTATAAGTCTAGCCTATATGACTATGGTATTGAGTATCTCCCCTATCCGGACTAAGTCCTCCGATTTATATAGACACTGGGAGGATATAGGGTTACATAAGGTCGGTTACAAAGAAAGGAATCTACATATTCGACGCCAAACTTGCCTTCCACGCCAAGGAGAGTCCCTTCCGGACACAGGTGCAGTCTTCGGTCTTCGTATCTTCACAGCCCATTAGTCCAGCCCATGGCTAACAGGCTGGATGCCCGAGGACCCCTTAGTCCAGGACTCCCTCAGTAGCCCCTGAACCTGCCTTCAATGACAAGGTATCCGGCGCGTAGATCTGTCTTTGACATAGCAAGGATGTCACACATCCCTAGCTTCTGGTATAGCCTGGTGTTTTGCATCTTGTTGCATCATGTCTAAATTCAATTGAAACTTGAAATGGGGATTGATCAAACCCCTAGCACTAAAACAATGCAAATAGGTTCAACTTCAAATTATTTTCAAAGAACCCAAATTGGTCTGCAAAAATGTTCATGATTAATGGAAAAAGGTGAGAACCATATCCAGAGATGATGCATATTTTTCCAGGACATTTTTGGTATTTGAATTAACCCATATTGTATTTGAGTTGGAGCAAATAAATCCTATAATTATTTTTATCGCTCCAATGATTCTGAAACAATTTGTGGAGCTTTGGAAAAATCCATATTGCATCCATAAATAATTTCAGAAGCAACAAAAATGGTTTAGTCTTAGTACTAAATCAAAACAGAGCAAAACAAATAGAAAATAGAAAAGAAAAATAGGAAAGAAGAAAACCTACCTGGCCCAGCTTACTGCACCTGTTGCAGCCCACCTGGCTGCCCAACTGGACAGCCCAGCCCACCAGCGCCTCCCTGTCGCCTTCCTCCTCGCGCCAGTAGGCGAGGGCGCATGCTCGTCGCGCGCTGGCCACGCGCCGGGCCACCTCCTGCTTCCCGCCGCTACCTCGATCGACGCCCAGGACAACACCATGCAGCACCCTGAACCCCCTCGACCGCTCCCCTCTCTCCCTGCCTCACCTCTCTCGCTTTCTCTCCCGAAACCAAGCAGAGTCATCGCTGCCGCACGGCTACCGCACCCCCCTCGCCCTGCCGCTGATCCCAGAAGCACCGCCGCGTTCCCCTCATCCTCTCCACCGAGCTGTACGACGCCGGGGGCCCTAGAACGTCGCCATCACCGTCGTCATCAACCTCTGCCCCGATGATTGCCGCAGTCAAATTCGTCGCCGTTCGGCCTTCCCCGAGCCCGCCGAGCATCTCTTCGTGACTGCGGTGAGCCCCTGGTCATTTCTCCCCTAACCCCGCTTTCGTTTGGTCGCCGTAGCCGTCGCACCCTTGCTTACCTTAGCCGCCGCCGCACAGGCTCGTCACCGGCGAAGCCCCGGTTACCTTTTGGTCCCGTGCGTGCGTCCATTGCACTCGCAACGTCCCGTAGAGCAAAACTAGCGCGACAGCCGGCTCATTTGCAAGCCGCAGGGCCAACTCCACACCCACCCAAACTCCGGCCACCACCAAAGCTCGTCGCCGGCATGATTCCGGCGACCCCCGCGCCCAACTCCGCCTCCTCTTGATGCGGGCGAGCAAGGGCTATGCCCCGGTGCCCTCAGCGCGCTAAGCCGACACCTCTAGCGCAAATCCCGCGCGCCCCGCCGTGTTCTATGGTCGCCGCCGGCTGAACTCCGGCGAGCTCGACGTGGCCCCATCATTAGCAGCTAATGACATCGCTAATTAACCCTAGAGCCACTTACAGACGGGCCCCACTGCCTAATTAACCCTGGTTTAGTTTTGTTCAGATTAAACTAACTCCGCAGGGCCCACAGGTCAGTTTGACCTAGCCATGTCACTTGTTGACCGACCCCACACGTCAGCGTTGACTTGCTCATGTGGTTGTTGACCTGACCCCACCCGTCGGTGACTCAGACAGCACTGTGTGACTGATCGGGGGACCCCACTGGTCAGGTTTGACCTGGTCAGCCACAGTTGACTTGCTGACGTCACAGTGACGCAATGCTGACACAGTTAATAATTTTCTAGATTTAAAATAATTCAGAAAATTCCAGAAAATGCCCAAAACTTATAAAATTCATAGAAAATTATCTATAACTCCAAATAAAATAAATTATATATGAAAAATGATCAGAAAAATCCATTTTATCCATTTATATCATGTTCATGCATGTTAGAACAACTTATAACTAATATTTAGGACAAAACATGTAAATGGCATTTGAATTTCCACAAATGGAGTTTGAATATGAATCTTGGATTCAAACCAACCTCATTTAACCTGTTGCTAGTTGCATTAGCTCAAATCACAGCATATTGACATGTCATGATCATGCATCATATTGTGCATTGCATTGATTGTGTTCTTCCTTGTTTGCCGGTGTTTGTCCCCTCTCGATAGACGTGGTTCCGACGATGTGATCGATGACACCGATGAAGAACTATACTATCTTCAGAAGTGCCAGGCAAGCAAAACCCCCTTGTTCATTCCGATACAATCCCACTCTCTCGCTCCTCCTGTCTTTTAATGCATTAGGACAACAATGTTTTGACTGTTACATGCTGCGTGTGGGGACCCCGACTCATAAGTCGTGATCACTGAATGCACGTGTACAGTGATCCCATAGATCAATGCTCACTGAACACACAGAAGCTTAATAAAAAGAGTCTTACATCCATACATACCGTATTACACAAGTAGGACCATTATGGTCAAGTCTTGAGTATAACATCACAGCGGAAATCTTTGTCGATAACTTGGACCCATGCCATCTGCCTTAACCCTACAGGCATTCTGACTGGGAAGCGTCCTAGCTCGCATGTTCGTCACCGAAGTATTCTTCTTCATATCATGTTCTTTCATGCCTGGCCAATAAAATAACTAGTGGCAAGCCAATGAGTACTTTGAATGTACTCGCAAGCAACCCATGTTTTGGTTCAACATACAACAATGCATGATATAGGTAAATTTTTGCGGAAAGCTAGTTTTGAGTGCAATGACATGTTCAACAACTTGTAAGACATGCATCAGGAGAATTCATTTAACCAAGAGGACAGGTTACAGATATCTACACAAAGGGAGTGGGCTCCAACCCAACTCATCCATGTCAAGTCCTTTGACTTGACCCAAGTAGTTCTTCCCACACACACTGGTTTGTAAACAAGTGGACGTAGCCCAAGAGCGGTTACCCAACTGTCCTTGACTGTGGACACGGCTATTCGAATAGTTTTACACTCTGCAGAGGTTGCACACTTTACCCACAAGATCCGGGGAACTTCCGTGTCATCCACGACCCGTGGTACCTCAAGTACCCGGGGTAAGCACCCGATCACTATCTTTCCCTAGACGACACTAACATGGACTCCACTCGATTGGTAGTAACCCCCGTGCCCAACATTTCACAACTTACATATTGTGGAGCCTTGCTCCCATATTCATCACATACCACTAGCACGGGGTACCAATAGTGTGTCCGGTGCCCCATAAAAATGTTCTTGGCCGCCCTACCTGGCACGACCCCGTCCCGAGAGAGAGCACCAACTCTCCCCCGTCACTAGTAATGCGGGCTCCAAGCTAGTATCGGCCTAGGTAATCAATAATGCCCTTTCCCATATAAGGGTAGAGTGGTTGCGCATGTAAGGTTGGAATAACGGTCGCAACTTAAACCAATCCGTTTTTGAAAGCAACACACACACTTGCCTCGGTACACCACTTCGTCATCAAGCGGTTACCCATCTCATTATCTCCCTCAGGCATAGGTGGCACCCGAGGGGGTTTTCGAGAAGTCCTTTGAAAATACTATGTCTCCATCACCATGCATATTCCCGTCCCTTTTTGCATAGCAACTACTTTAGCATCCTATCTACTCCCACCGGCATAACCCTCATAAGGAGGTAGGGTCATGCAGAATGCAAGTATCAACGAGGAAGTATCAGAGGCAACCCATCAAAGTGGTTACCTCCTCATCATGATTCCGTTGCAACAACAATATGGTGCTATATGACATGCATAAAAAGGGTTTCATAGACATGGTTAAAGGGCTGCTTGCCTGATTCATCAGAGTCTTGAGATCTTCTGGTCCTTCTCCAAGTACTCCGTCTACTTCGTCAACTAATGTCGAAACAATCATAATAAGCAACACAACAAGGCAAAAATAAAAGTGCTCTAAAAATATGAAGTTGAATTTTCTAGGATACCTCTGGTCATATGAGGAATGACTAGAGTGATTTCATTGGAAGTGGATTAATGGATATTTCTAAACATTTGGATATGATGGAATCAAGGGGTTTATGGATTTGCAAGAAGTGTACAGAAGAATTATTTTGAAAAATGAGCAAGGGCACCCATTTAACAAGGAATACTTTTAGGAGCATCTAGGAGTTGGTTTCACTGGATTTGGAGTTCAAAGGAATTTCCTAGGGATTTGCAAAGTTGGCTATATATGGATAATTGGACCAATATTTTATGTGGTACAGAAAGCATTTGGAAAAATGTTCAAAAACTAAGATATGAGCATATAAGTATCTAGGAATTTGAATCATGGCATTTGGATCAAATTTGAGCCCTCTATGATTTTCTGAAGTTTATCACAGAAATGGAAAAATAGGATTTGCTAATTATTTGTGAAGAAAGTTTTTCTGGAAAAATGTTCAAGTTGCACCATATGATAGAGCTTGAATTTATGAACTACTAGAAATTTGAATCATCAAATTTGGAGCTCTATTGAATTATCTATGTATTTTTTTAAGTTGACTGGAAAAGAAAAAGGAAACAAGGCTTTAACCTTATCCTCCGCACAGGGCGACGGATAGTCTGTGGGCCGGCCTAGCTGCACGGCGCACGGGGCGACATCGGTGACGTCGAAGGCGCCTTCCCCCGAGTATGCCTTCGCTGTGGGTTCACGGGAAATTTTGGACCCGTCTTCACTTAAACGGTGGGGCCCGCCCACTGGGTCGCCGACGCGTGGGCCTAGTGCTCAGGCCATCGCCTACCTCCCGCTCGAACAGAGCAGAGGTAGCGGAGGTGAGGCCGAGTGGGCTCCGGCGCTCTCCCGGGCGGCACGGCCACCTCCGGTGGTGCCCGACACACCGACGGACTCAGGGCGACGCTACGCACCCGTCCATGTTCTGAACGCATGGGCCGGTGCTCCGAGTTGAGCAGGGCTTCGGGTGCAGCAGATGGCGGTGGCGGGCTTGGTGGTGGTGCCCTTTTCGGTTGCGGAGGAGGGATCTTGGGGTGTTGGGGAGGTCCATGGAGGCTTGGGGGGTGCCGCGGACTGGTTTAGAGGAGGAAGGGAGGCCGGGGCGGCTCGAATTTGAGCGGGGGTCTGAGGCGGCAATGGCGGCAGAGGAGGAGAAGAAGGCACGGGAGGAGGTGTGGGTAGGTCTGGGAGGTGTATGGGAGAGAGAAAGAGCGAGGGGCGTCCAAAGAGGGGCTCGACGAGGCTCTATATGGCAAAGCCATGGTGCACCGCGAGCCGCGCTCGCGGGTGCCCGCGGAATCGGTCCTGGGGACCATTGGGAGGGGCCAGGCTGGGTCAGTGTCGCTCGTGGAATCCGTCCAGGAGCGAGGGAGGTTAGAGGGGGAGCGGGGCGAGGTCAGAGGCGGGCCAGCCGCGTGGCCAGGGAGTGGCCGAGTCGGGCGGTGCTCGGGCACGCGATGACGGGCTCAAAGGAGAGAGAAGGAGGAGGGGGCCGACCACGTAGCGTGTCACGCACGCCGAGGCGGCATCGGGGGACACGTTCCCGGCTCCCAAGGTCGACAGGAGCATCGGGCAGAGGGCGACTACAGTGCCCTGGTGCACTGTAGTGCGCTCCAGAGCGCGGCCATTGCATGCCATGGCATGCAAATGGCTTCCTGCGCATGGCCAAGCCTGTCCACTAGCTCCTGGGAGCTTCTGATATGCTCCATAAAGCTTAATAGTTAAGGCAAGTCCGTAAGAAAGAAGGGGGAGGGAAAAGAGGTGCTGCCATGGTGAAAAGGGAGGGGTAAACCAGGGTTTTTCCCTCCTCAATTATTGAACCAGGGTTGGAGCTTTTCACTGGAGGTAGAAGGGAACTAGGAGGGGCTGTGGTAAAAAGATAGGGTCATGGAGATTAGTGGAAGTGGTCAAAATGGAATTTTGGTAAGGTGGCAGATGGTGTTTGTTGTTGTTTTGGGCAGGTAAATGAATTCCATTTGGCATGAGACTCCACAGGGTGAAATGGCACATACAATTAGGGCCTTCCACCAACTTTGAGCTCATTTGGGTAAAGTTCACAATGTAACTTTTGTAAACCCTAGAAATCAACAGAAATGGACTTTTCAAGATTTTGTCATGCAAAGCTATTCTCCTTGATGCACCACTTGGTGTAGTGTCATAATTTAAGGTTATGAACATGTCCGCAAAAGTTGGGGTCAAAATGAGAAAGTTGCCAATGTAGAGTTGTTCAAATTTGGTTCTGGACAGGAAGGGTTTTGGGGCTCTTTGATCAAGTTAACTTGTTCTCCAACTTGTGCCACTTGGTCTAGATGCATTATTACAACATTTGAGCATGTGCACCAAGTGTGAGAGCATTTGGACATATTTGGCAGTGCAAAGCTGTTCAAACTTGAAAAAGGACAGAAGTGGTTTTGAGAGGGTTTCATGGGGTTATACTGTTCTCCATGACATGATACTTGGCAAGATCATCAAACATGTCTTATGTGACATGCTAGAATTTTCTTGGAATTGCTGGGGAATATTTCCTGTAGAAATATTTCAAATCCTTGAAATGGGCAGAAATGGTTTTTTGAGGGATTTGACCAATATTTTGAACATGACCATGTGTTGAAGCTCTTATATAAGGACAATATATGTCCATTGAGTTTCCCTGATTTTTGTCAAATATTTTTGAAACAATAAAATATTTTTTTCCCTATTAAAGACCATTTCTGGCCTTAAGAAAAAGCTTTTAAATAAAATAGTAAAATAACTTTTAAAATTATATTTTTGTGGTTTCTGGGTATCCTATATCTAATAGGAGTCAAACATATTTTTGGAAAGATTTTTACTGCAAGGGCAGTAAAAATCTTAATTCAGGGGTTTTTGGAAAACTAATTTTTGAAAATACTTTTTGGCCAAATTATTTTTGTAAGAAAATACTATATTGCTCTATACACATGGCATGATCATTGGTTCAAGAGTTTGGAGCAAGGAGATGAAGTATAGGAGTTGGAGGATTTATTTGATTTTTAGAGCACTTGCAAACAACAGACAAAAATCAAATCAAGAAAAGGTCCGAAACACTCAAATGTTTTTGTCAAACCACATTTTTATCATGATTGTTAGCTTAGGTGTTGTGGCATGAAAATCAGGGTGTGACACTGCGGTAGTTGAACCCCTTTCCTCTACATGACCTGTCATTGCCACAGTAAATAGATGAAACCCACTAGCATGAGTAGGAGTTGTTTGATCCCTGATGTGCCTACACATTCATGCTTGTTTGTCATGCCTTCTACTTCTTAGAGTTGAGTCAGGTCTGATTCATCGGGGATGAATTGGAATGTGGTGAACATGTCCTACTGTTGAGAGCTAAGTGTTTGAACAAGATTTGGTAAAGGTAGCGGTGAGAGGCCATGTAGGAGTACATGGTGGGTTGTCTCATTGCAGCCGCCCTCAGGAACTAAGTTCTGTGTTTGTGATCCATGAAAAGTTACTACCACACATTGGGCTCCAGGCGCTCCAAGCTCTCTCGACTTATTAATCAATCTGATCGCTGTCCAAGAGTTGCAATTAGTTTCTGGTGTTTGTAGGTAGGGCTAGTAGTCTACCAAGTGGCACCCGGTACAGGTGGGCTTGGGACATACTAGGCACAGTGGCACGGTGTACCAAGTGGCACCCGGATGGTGGGCTTGGGAACCCTGCTCATATCCTTTAGGGCTGTGAGCGACACCCCGGCCGTATCTCCTTGCGGATGGAACCCGAATAGGCAATAAACCTGGACTAGAGACTTGTGTGGTTAGTCAGGTTGTGGCCGACTCACTCGCCAGGATTCCGCTTGAAGGTTGCCGAGATACATGACGTGTACATGGTGGTAAGTGGCGAGAGCGTGTGTGAAGAAGTACACCCCTGCAGGGTTAACATCATCTATTCGAATAGCCGTGTCCACGGTAAAGGACTTCTGAGTTGCCTGTACAGTTCATAGACAAGTGAAAGTGGATACTCTAAAATGCGCAAGATAAGCGTGAGTGCTATGGATGGCGTTCTCGTAGGGAGACGGGAGCAGATCCATAGTGGTGTATTGATATGGTGAATATGTGGACTCATGTGCGCCACCTCAAAAGAGTTACTTGCAGTCGTAGTTCAGGATAGCCACCGAGTCAAAGATGACTTGCTGCAGTTAAACTCCACCACCCCCCTTTGTTGATACCGATGCATATGTAGCTAGTTCTGATGTAAGTCTTGTTGGGTACATTTGTACTCACACATTTGCTTAATTCATGTTTTTGCAGAGAGAATTCAGTATCGCTAGTAGTTCCGCGTGGACTTCGACATTTAGCTTGTTACCTCAGCTACGATCTTGTGCCCTCGGCAAGGTCTTGTAGCTAGTCAGGCTTCTCAGCCTTTTTCTTTTATAGTTGTCTGTACTCAGACAAGTTAAGCTTCCGCTTGTGCTTGTTGCTTGTATGACTTGAGTGTTGGGTCATCAGACCCATGTTTGTAATATCTGGCTCTTTGGAGCCTAATGAATAAATACTTTGAGTTGTAGAGTTTTGTTGTGATGCCATGTTGTATTTACACATATCAGGCATATTGTGTGTATGATTGAAATGCTTGGTATGTGTGGGATCCGACAACCTAGTTGTTTATCCTTGGTAGCCTCTCTTATGGGGAAATGTAGTCTAGTGCTTCCACTGAGCCATGGTAGTCTGCTACAGCCCGGTTTACTGGAATCCTGTTAGCCCAGTTGCTACTGCTCCGAAACACTTAGACTGGCCGGTATGTGTCCTTCTTCGATCCTGTGTCTGTCCCTTTGGGGAAATGTCACGTGGTCTCTTTCGGAGTCCTGTTAGCCTACTACATCCTGGATTCCTGGAGTCCCGCTAGCCCAGTTGCTACAGCCCGAATCCACTCGCTGATGACCGACACGTTCGTTGCTGGGTCATGTATGCCTGTCCCTGTAAGTTAGTGCCACTTTGGGTCCACGACTAGTCATGTCGGCCCGGGTTCTCTGTCATATGGATGCTAGCGACACTATCATATACATGAGCCAAAAGGCGCAAACGGTCCCAGGCCAGGTAAGGTGGCACCCGTTGGGATACCATGCGTGAGGCCACAAAGTGATATGATGTGTTACATGCTAGATCAATGTGGCTTAGGATCAGGGTCCAGACAGCTTTTGGTATCCGAGCCTAACTGCCTGTAGGATTACGAAGCCAAACTGGTCAAAGTCGAGTCTAGAAATGCTTTAGTTATATAAGGGAATTGTTTGTGGAAGGGAACGTAAGGCTCTTTTTACTCCTTTACCTTCTTTTGATCTGAGTCAACCTCTTCTTTTCTACGGGGATTAAGACCTAGGCTTCTCATCTTTCTATCAGGATCACGTGTTACTAATCAATAGACTTATAAGATTGATGGTTTCAAGCCCCAGTTTAGTTCCTACTACTCTGTGTGTTGACAGTTGATAACCCACAAGTATAGGGGATCGCAACAGTTTCCGAGGGTAGAGTATTCAACCCATATTTATTGATTCGACACAAGGGGAGCCAAAGAATATTCTCAAGTATTAGCAGCTGAGTTGTCAATTCAACCACACCTGGAAACTTAATATCTGCAGCAAAGTATTTAGTAGCAAATTAATATGATAGTAGTGGTAACGATAGCAAAAGGTAATAGTAGTAAAAGTAGTGTTTTTGGTATTTTGTAGTGATCATAACAATAGCAACGGAAAAGTAAATAAGCAAAGAACAATATATGGAAAGCTCGTAGGCAATGGATCGGTGATGGAGAATTATGCCCGATGTGGTTCATCATGTAACAGTCATAACCTAGGGTGGCACAGAACTAGCTCCAATTCATCAATGTAATGTAGGCATGTATTCCGAATATAGTCATGCGTGCTTATGGAAAAGAACTTGCATGACATCTTTTGTCCTACCCTCCCGTGGCAGCGGGGTCCTAATGGAAACTAAGGGATATTAAGGCCTCCTTTTAATAGAGAACCGGACCAAAGCATTAACACATAGTGAATACATGAACTCCTCAAACTATGGTCATCACCGGTAAGTATCCCGATTATTGTCACTTCGGGGTTAACGGATCATAACACATAATAGGTGACTATAGACTTGCAAGATAGGATAAAGAACTCTCATATATTGATGAAAACATAATAGGTTCAGATCTGAAATCATGGCACTCGGGCCCTAGTGACAAGCATTAAGCATAGCAAAGTCATAGCAACATCAATCTCAGAACATAGTGGATACTAGGGTTCAAACCCTAACAAAACTAACTCGATTACATGATAGATCTCATCCAACCCATCACCGTCCATCAAGCCTATGATGGAATTACTCACGCACGGCGGTGAGCATCATGAAATTGGTGATGGAGGACGGTGATGATGACGATGGTGATGGATTCCCCTCTCCGGAGCCCCGAACGGACTCCAGATCAGCCCTCCTAAGAGGTTTTAGGGCTTGGTGGCGGCTCCGTATCATAAAACGCGATGAATCCTTCTCTCTGATTTTTTTCTCCCCGAAACCAAATATATAGAGTTGGAGTTGAGGTCGGAGGAGCTCCAGGGGGCCCACGAGGTAGGGGGCAGGCGCGCCCCCACCCTCGTGGACAGGTGGTGGGCCCCCTGGCCTTCATCTTTTGCAAGGATTTTTTATTATTTCTGAAAAGTTGTTCTGTGAAGTTTCAGGTCATTCCGAGAACTTTTGTTTCTACACATAAATAACACCATAGCAATTGTGCTGAAAACAACATCAGGGGTTAGTTCCATTTGAATCATGCAAGTTAGAGTCTAAAACAAGGGCAAAAGTGTTTGGAAAAGTAGATACGATGGAGACGTATCAACTCCCCCAAGCTTAAACCTTTGCTTGTCCTCAAGCAATTCAGTTGATAAACTGAAAGTGATAAAGAAAAACTTTTACAAACTCTGTTTGCTCTTGTTGTTGTAAATATGTAAAGCCAGCATTCAAGTTTTCAGCAAAGATTATGACTAACCACATTCACAATGACGCTTAGGTCTCAAGTTTACTCATATCAGTGGCATAATCAACTAGCGAGCAATAATAATAAATCTTGGATGACAACACTTTCTCAAAACAACCATAATATGATATAACAAGATGGTATCTCGCTAGCCTTTTCTGAGACCACAAAACATAAATGCAGAGCACCTTTAAAGATCAAGGACTGACTAGACATTGTAATTCATGGTAAAAGAGATCCAATCAAGTCATACTCAATGTAAACTAACAGTAATGAATGCAAATGACAATGGTGCTCTCCAACTGGTGCTTTTTTAATAAGAGGATGATGACTCAACATGAAAGTAAATAGATAGGCCGTTCGCAGAGGGAAGCAGGGATTTGTAGAGGTGCCAGAGCTTGGTTTTGAAATAGAGATGAATAATATTTTGAGTGGTATCCTTTCATTGTCAACATAACAACCAAGAGATGGCGATATCTTCCATGCTACACACATCTTAGGCGGTTCCCAAACAGAATGGTAAATTTTATACTCCCCCTTCCACCAACAAGCATCAATCCATGGCTTGCTCGAAACAACGAGTGCCTCCAACTAACAAGAGTCCCAGGGGGAGCTTTGTTTGCAATTATTTTGATTTAGTTTGCATAAAGCATGGGACTGGGCATCCCGGTGACCAGCCATTTTCTCGTGAGTTAGGAGCGGAGTCCACTCCTCTTGAGAATAACCCGCCTAACATGGAAGATACAGACAACCCTAGTTAATACATGAGCTATTCAAGCATACAAAACAGGATATTTATTTGAAGGTTTAGAGTTTGGCACATACAAATTTACTTGGAACGGCAGGTATATACCGTATATATATATATATATAGGTATGGTGGACTCATATGGAATAACTTTGGGGTTTATAGAGTTGGATGCACAAGCAGTATTCTCGCTTAGTACAGGTGAAGGCTAGCAAAAGACTGGGAAGCAACCAGCTAGAGAGCGACAACAGTCATGAACATGCATTAAAATTAATCAACACCGAATGCAAGCATGAGTAGGATATAATTCACCATGAACATAAATATCGTGAAGGCTATGTTGATTTTGTTTCAACTACATGCGTGAACATGCGCCAAGTCAAGTCACTTAAATCATTCAGAGGAGGATACCACCCTATCATACCACATCACAACCATTTTATTAGCATGTTGGCATGCAAGGTAAACCATTATAAGCTCCTAGCTAATCAAGCATGGCACAAGAAACTATGATCTCTAGTTGTCATTGCAAACATGTTTATTCATAATAGGATGAATCAGGAACGATGAACTAACCATATTTACAAAAACAAGAGAGGTCGAGTTCATACCAGCTTTTCTCATCTCAGTCAGTCCATCATATATCGTCATAATTTCCTTTCACTTGCACGACCGAACGATGTGAATAATAATAATAGTGTAAGTGCATTGGACTAAGCTGGAATCTGCAAGCATTCAATAAACAGGAGAAGACGAGGCAATATGGGCTCTTTGTCAGATCAACTATAATGCATATAAGAGCTACTTCAACAATTTAATTATGGTCTTCTCCTATCGACCCCTAAAGAAAAGAAAAGAAATAAAACTATTTACACGGGAAAGCTCCCAACAAGCAAAAGAAGAACAGGAAATCTTTTTGGGTTTTCTTTTTACTTACTACTACAAGCATGGAAAGTAAACTAATTAAAAGCTACAACTTATTTTTTTGGTTTTTCTTAAGGTTTATTAAACACACAAGAAGAAAGCATAAAAAGGGAAATAAACTAGCATGGATGATACAATGAAAAAGTATGAGCACCGACATCTAGAAATAAGTGTGTGAACATGAATATAATGTCGGTGAGAAATATGTACTCCCCCAAGCTTAGGCTTTTGGCCTAAGTTGGTCTATGGCCATGGCTGGCCTGGCGGATATCCATAATAATAGTTGGGGTCGTACTGCAAAGAAGAAGACTCCGATTGCCACAGGTTGGCAATCATCTCCGGATCCCACTGGTAATTAGATTGTCGTGGAGGATCAACTTGTGGTTCCGGCTCAGGCTTTGTGGCTGATGTAGGGTTCCGATAGGCATGAATAGCCTCTAACGGAACAAGGTACTGGCCTGCAGATAAATCAAACAAGGAAGGAGCAGGCAGGGTAATAGTCTCAGGATGATGTTTATCAAAGAACAATTTGTATTTAAGCTCCCCTTCCCTATTCTTAACAATAAAATCATGTGCTACCATACTCTTATAATCTAAGTAAACACGTGGTAGCAATTTTTCTTCCTTCTCATAATGCCTAATAGGCATGTTAAAATGTGCAGCTAGGCGTGAAGCATAGATGCCTCCAAAGATGGGCCCCTTGGTACGGTTCAGACTTAACCGTTTAGCAATAATACCACCCATACTAACAGAGTTATCACTGAATAAACCATGGAACAAAATAATAA
Organism: Triticum dicoccoides; assembly: GCF_002162155.2. Classification (NCBI taxonomy): domain Eukaryota; kingdom Viridiplantae; phylum Streptophyta; class Magnoliopsida; order Poales; family Poaceae; genus Triticum; species Triticum dicoccoides. Next base: position 522,830,218 of record NC_041382.1, read on the forward strand.
TATCAGGAACACTAAGGTTTCCATAGTTTCCGCGACCAATTAAGCAACGACTAGAAAATATTGCAAAATAGCGTAAAACAGGAAAATATATACTAGTGATTCGTGCATCGGAAACCTTCCTCGTTTCCCCTACAGTGATGGTGTCAATAAACCCATCCACATCGCTGCGATGTGGTTCCTCAGTCGTGCCCTCGAAAGGGGCCAAACAAACCCGACAAAAATCATAAAGTGACATCTCCTTATGCTCATCATATAAATAAAATTCCACCGTAGGTGGTGAGCTCCTAGAATGGAAATGAAAGTTTGGCACAAAGATATTTGTGAGTAAGAGATACTGATCGCATTGGTCGTGGAGGAAAGCGGTGAGGCCTGCATTCTCAACCAATTCATAAAAATCTTCATAAATCCCGGCTGCTCTCAAGAAATCATCGGAAGGGCATTCACAAGACCGAACCTCCACGGTGCGAGGAAAACTATATTTGGGCTTCTGTGCCTTTTCCTTCGAGCTTCGGCTTGATGAGCCCCTCAAAAGTCTCTTCATTGTTTTCTGAAAAATTCTGAAATTTTTAGTAACTTCAAAATAAAAGTAAACCAAACTCAATAATATTGATAGCAACTACTCCTACAAGTTCCTAGAGCCTATATCATGCATCAAAACTACTTTTGACCATATAAATTTGTCATGCAAGTTCAACAACATGGTCACCTAGGCAGCATAAATTTGCAATGAATAAAGCACTAGAACAAAAACTAATTGAACCAATGTAGGAGTCACATACCAAGGAACAATCTCCCCAAGCAGTTTTGTGAGAGGTGCTTTGAGCAAGGAGATCGAAAATGGCAGCAAAATGAGCTTGGACTCGGGTTTGAGCTGGATATTCGTGTTTGTGGGAGGAAGAAGAAGTGTGTGGGTGCAAGGATAAGTGGAGGAGGGCCACCGTGGGCCCATGAGGCAGGGGGGCGCGCCCAGGGGGTAGGGCGCGCCCTCCACCCTCATGGCCAGGTGGATGACCCCCCTGCTGTGTTCTCAGTGCCAAATATTCTCAAATATTCCAGAAAAAATCATATTTAAATTTCAGGGCATTTGGAGAACTTTTATTTTCGGGGTATTTTTATATTGCACGGATAATCAGATAACAGACAGAAAATACTATTTTTGTTTTATTTAATATAAATAACAAAAAGTAAAAGGAGGGTACAGAAGGTTGTGCCTTCTAGTTTCATCCGTCTCATGCTCATCAAAAGGAATCCACTAACAAGGTTGATCAAGTCTTGTTAACGAACTCATTCCGAATAACATGGAACCGGAGAAATTTTGAATAACACTATGTTACCTCAACGGGGATATGCACATCCCCAATAATAAGAATATCATATTTCTTCTTGACAGTAAGAAGAGGAAATTCAAAACCTCCAAATATAATCGATGGAATTTTTCCAATAGAGTTGATACTATGAACTTGAGGTTGTTTCCTTGGAAAGTGTACCGTATGCTCATTACCATTAACATGAAAAGTGACATTGCCTTTAGTGCAATCAATAACAGCCCCTGCAGTATTCAAAAAGGGTCTTCCAAGAATAATAGACATACTATCATCCTCGGGAATATCAAGAATAACAAAGTCTATTAAAATAGTAACGTTTGCAACTACAACAGGCACATCCTCACAAATACCGACAGGTATAGCAGTTGATTTATCAGCCATTTGCGAAGATATTTCAGTAGGTGTCAACTTATTCAAATCAAGTCTACAATATAAAGAGAGAGGCATAACACTAACACCGGCTCCAAGATCACATAAAGCAGTTTTAACATAGTTTCTTTTAATGGAGCATGGTATAGTGGGTACTCCTGGATCTCCAAGTTTCTTTGGTATTCCACCCTCAAAAGTATAATTAGCAAGCATGGTGGAAATTCCAGCTTCCGGTATCTTTCTTTTATTAGTAACAATATCTTTCATATACTTAGCATAAGGATTCATTTTAAGCATATCAGTTAATCACATACGCAAAAAGATAGGTCTAATCATTTCAGCAAAGCGCTCGAAATCCCCATCATCCTTTTTCTTGGATGGTTTGGGAGGAAAAGGCATGGGTTTTTGAACCCAAGGCTCTCTTTCCTTACCGTGTTTCCTAGCAACAAAGTCTTTCTTATCATAACGTTGATTCTTTGATTGTGGGTTATTAAGATCAACAACAGGTTCAATTTCTATATCATTATCATTACTAGGTTGAGCCTCATCATGAACATTATCATTAACATTATCACTAGTTTCAGGTTCATTACCAGATTGTGTTTCAGCATCAGAGATAGAAATATCATTTGGATTCTCAGGTGTTTCAGTAATAGGTTCACTAGAAGCATGCAAAGTCCTATCATTTTTCTTTTTCTTCCTATTAGAAGGACTAGGTGCATCCACATTATTTCTCTGAGAATCTTGCTCAATTCTCTTAGGATGGCCTTCAGGATACAGAGGTTCCTGAGTCATTTTACCACCTCTAGCCATAACTCTAACAGCATTATCATTATTATTACTATTCAATTCATTGAGCAAATCATTTTGAGCTTTAAGTACTGTTCTACTTGAGTGCTAACCATAGAAGCATGTTTACTAATAAGTTTAAGTTCACCTTTAACATTAGCATATAATCACCCAAGTGTTCAAGCATATTTGAACTGTATTTCAATTGTCTACCAAAATTAGCATTGAAGTCTTCTTGCTTAGCCATAAATTTATCAAACTCATCTAAGCATGGACTAGCAAACTTAGTAAATGGGATTTCAGCTTTATCATATTTATAGAGAGAATTTACCTTTACTACCTGTGTCGGGTTATCAAGACCATGTACTTCTTCAATAGGTAATGGATTAAGATCATATGTTTCTTCAACAGGCGGTAAATTAAGACCGTGTATTTCTTCAATAGGAGGTAAATTCTTAACATCTTCAGCTTTAATACCTTTTTCTTTCATAGATTTCTTTGCCTCTTGCATATCTTCAGAACTGAGAAATAGAATACCCCTCTTCTTTGGAGTTGGTTTAGGAATAGGCTCAGGAGCTGGCTCAAGAAGTGTCCAATTATTTTCATTTGTCAATATATTATTCAATAGAATTTCAGCTTCATCCGGTGTTCTTTCCCTGAAAACAGAACCATCACAACTATCCAGGTAATCTCTGGAAGCATCGGTTAGTCCATTATAAAAGATATCAAGTATTTCATTTTTCTTAAGAGGATGATCAGGCAAAGCATTAAGTAACTTGACAAGCCTCCCCAAGCTTGTGGGAGACTCTCTTCTTCAATTTGCACAAAATTATATATATCCCTTAAAGCAGCTTGTTTCTTATGAGCAGGGAAATATTTAGCAGAGAAGTAATAAATCATATCCTGGGGACTACGCACACAACCAGGATCAAGAGAATTAAACCATATCTTAGCATCACCCTTTAATGAGAATGGAAATATTTTAAGGATAAAAAAGTAACGAGTTCTCTCATCAGTAGTGAACAGGGTGGCTATATCATTTAATTTAGTAAGGTGTGCCACAACAGTTTCAGATTCATAGCCATGAAAAGGATCATATTCAACCAAAGTAATTATATCAGGATCAACAGAGAATTCATAATCCTTATCAGTAACATAGATAGGTGAAGTAGCAAAAGCAAGGTCAGGTTTCATTCTAGCATTAAGAGATTGCTGCTTCCATTTAGCTAATAACCTCTTGAGCTCATATCTATCTTTGCAAGCTAAAATAGCCAAAGAAGCTTCTTTATCAAAAACATAACCCTTAGGAATAACAGGCAAGTCTTCATCATTACTTTCATTAGTATTATAAGATTCAATATTTTCACTCTCTCTAACCCTAGCAAGTTGTTCATCAAGAAATTCGCCAAGTGGCACAGTAGTATCAAGCACAAAAGTAGTTTCATCATAAGTATCATGCATAGCAGAAGTGTCATCATCAATAACATGCGACATATCAGAACGAATAGCAGAAGCAGGTTTAGGTGTCGCAAGCTTACTCAAAACAGAAGGTGAATCAAGTGCAGAGCTAGATGGCAGTTCCTTACCTCCCCTCGTAGTTGAGGGATAAATCTTGGTTCTTGGATCTTTCAAGTTCTTCACAATGATAAAAGCAGATATAAATCCCATGTGACTCAAAGAATAGAGCTATGCTCCCCGGCAACGGCGCCAGAAAATAGTCTTGATAACCCACAAGTATAGGGGATCGAACAGTTTTCGAGGGTAGAGTATTCAACCCAAATTTATTGATTTGACACAAGGGGAGCCAAAGAATATTCTCAAGTATTAGCAGCTGAGTTGTCAATTCAACCACACCTGGAAACTTAATAACTGCAGCAAAGTATTTAGTAGCAAAGTAATATGATAGTAGTGGTAACGAGAGCAAAAGGTAACAGTAGTAAAAGTAGTGTTTTTGGTATTTTGTAATGATGATAGAAATAGCAACGGAAAAGTAAATACGCAAAGAACAATATATGGAAAGCTCATAGACAATGGATCGGTGATGGAGAATTATGCCGGATGCGGTTCATCATGTAACAGTCATAACCTAGGGTGACACTGAACTAGCTCCAATTCATCAATGTAATGTAGGCATGTATTCCGAATATAGTCATACGTGCTTATGGAAAAGAACTTGCATGACATCTTTTGTCCCACCCTCCCGTGGCAGCGGGGTCTTAATGGAAACTAAGGGATATTAAGGCCTCCTTTTAATAGAGAACCGGACCAAAGCATTAACACATAGTGAATACATGAACTCCTCAAACTATGGTCATCACCGGTAAGTATCCCGATTATTGTCACTTCGGGTTAACGGATCATAACACATAATAGGTGACTATAGACTTGCAAGATACGATCAAGAACTCTCATATATTGATGAAAACATAATAGGTTCAGATCTGAAATCATGGCACTCGGGCCCTAGTGACAAGCATTAATCATAGCAAAGTCATAGTGAGGGAGTCCTGGATTAGGGGGTGTCTGGATAGCTGGACTATAACCTTTTTCTAGACTCTTGGACTATGAAGATACAAGATTGAAGACTTTGTCCCGTGTCTGGATGGGACTTTCCTTGGCGTGGAAGGCTAGCTTGGAAATACGGATATGTAGATATCCCCCCATTGTAACCGACTCTGTGTAACCCGAGCCCTCTCCGGTGTCTATATAAACCGGAGGGTTTTAGTCCGTAGGACGAACAACAATCATACCATAGGCTAGCTTCTAGGGTTTAGCCTCTTTGATCTCGTGGTAGATCTACTCTTGTACTGCCTATATCATAAATATTAATCGAGAAGGAGTAGGGTTGTACCTCCATCGAGAGGGCCCAAACCTGGGTAAAAACATTGTGTCCCTTGTCTCCTGTTACCATCCTCCTAGACGCACAGTTCAGGACCCCCTACCCGAGATCCGCCGGTTTTGACACCGACATTAGTGCTTTCATTGAGAGTTCCTCTGTCTCGTCACCTTTAGGCCCGATGGCTCCTCCAATCATCAACAACGATGCGGTCTAGGGTGAGACCTTTCTCCCCGGACAGATCTTCGTGTTCGGCGGCTTTGCACTGTGGGCTAATTCGCTTGGCCATCTGGAGCAGATTGAAAGCTACGCCCCTGGCCGTCGGGTCAGATTTGGAAGTTTGAACTACATAGCTGACATCCGCGGAGACTTGATCTTCAACGGACCCGAGCCACAACCAAGCACGCCGCACTATCACGATGGGCATGACTTAGCTCTACCGCCTAACAGTGCCCTGGAGGCCGCGCCCGCAACAGCTCCGACCCTTAGCTCGAAGCCAACTGCGCAGATCGTGGGCGGGTGGCTAGACACTGCCTCGGGGGCTGTAGTCTCAATGGCGATCGAGCCGAACACCAGCTTTATCCTCTGCGAAGTCCATGACTCCAAGGTGCCGGACCCTGCTCCGGACTCCGAACCCTCTGCGCCCCTGCCAATCGAATCCGATTGGGCGCCGATTATGGAATTCACCACCGCAGATATCTTTCAGCACTCGCCCTTCTGCGACATTGTGGATTCACTAAGGTCTCTCTCTTTGTCAGGAGAGCCCTGGCCGGATTATGGCCAACAGGATTGGGATGTAGACAACGAAGAAATTTGACGCCCACCCACCACCCACTTCGTAGCCACTATCGATGATTTAACCGACATGCTTGACTTGGAATCCGAAGACATCGACAGCATGGACGACGATGTAGGAGGCAAACAGGAAGCAGCGCCCACAGGGCACTGGACAACCACAACATCCTACGATGTATACATGGTGGACACACCCAAAAGAAACGACGAGGACGAACGGGAGGACGCAACGAAGGGTCGTTCCTCTGAAAAGCAGTCAAAGAGGTGGCATAAGCACCGCTCCAAGCCCCGCCTCGACAGAGACAGCGGTCATACAGACCCAGCCACAGAGCAGGGTGAGCCGGCAAACGATGAACATGGCATCGAGCAACCGTCCGAACAAGGCAACTTGGATAAACAAACCACACAACCCGTCCCCGGCGAAGATAACAGTTCGGACGGCCTCACGCCAGACAAGTTCCTGGAGCAGAAGAACCTCCACAAAAGGCTCGTCGCCACTGCGCGTAGCCTGAAAACGCAGAAGCGGAAGCTCGAAACTGTGGAAGATGCACTCAGAATCAGGTGGAGCAAAGTACTCAACACCACAGACAAATACGGCGACAGTCACCACACAAAAAGCTACCCGAAGCGAAAGCTCCTGCCTGAATTTGATGAGGAGGCCTTAGAACCTCCGCAATCAACAAATAAGGAAGCCACCCGGTCGGATAAACGACCCCATGGCCAATATAGAGTGGCAAGAGCCGCCGCACACAAGCCAGCACGCGACCCACTCAAGGATTCACATCAAAAAGATGGCCCATCCAGATCTATCTACAGGCCAAGAAAGCAAGCTTTAGTAAGCAATGCAACACAACAAACATCCGAACACTACCGCACACCCAAATACAGGGGTGCCGCACACCCCCTATGTTTCACCGATGAGGTGCTGGACCATGAATTTCCAGCAGGATTCAACCCCGTAAACATAGAGGCGTACGACGGAACGACAGACCCTCGAGTCTGGATTGAGGACTATATCCTCCATATCCATATGGCTAGAGGAGACGACCTCCACGCCATAAAATACTTACCCCTCAAGCTCAAAGGGCCAGCCCGGCATTGGCTTAAAGGCCTTCCCGAAAACACCATTGGAAGTTGGGAAGAGCTCGAGGATGCTTTTTGGGAAAATTTTCAAGGGACCTATGTCCGGCCTCCGGATGCAGACGATTTAAGTCATATAACTCAATAGCCCGGAGAGTCAGCCCGAAAACTCTAGAACAGATTTCTTACTAAAAAGAACCAAATAGTCGACTGTCCGGACGCCGAAGCCTTAGCAGCTTTCAAACATAGCGTTCGAGACGAATGGCTCGCCAAACACCTCAGCCAAGAAAAGCCAAGAACAATGGCCGCATTAACAAGCCTCACGACCCGCTTTTGCGCGGGAGAGGACACCTGGTTGGCAAGATGCAGCACCAGCGACCCAAGTACATCCGTAGTCAGGGACGGAAATGGGAAACCGCGTCGCAACAAGGACCAGCGCCGGAATAAGGGAAACGGCCCGAAGAGCACGGCAGTCAACACCGGATTCAAAAGCTCCCGGCAGGGTCAGAAAAAGCTGCCCCTCAAGGATAACAGGGACGAGCTATCTAGCCTAAACAAAATCTTGGACAAAATATGTCAAATCCACAGCACTCCCGGGAAGCCTGCAAACCATACCCACAGAGAATGTTGGGTCTTCTAGCAATCCGGTAAACTGAACGGCGAACACAAGGGGCTCGATACACCAAGTGAGGACGATGACGAACCCCACAAGCAGAGCACCGGGAAACAAAAGAATTTCCCACAAGAAGTCAAAACAGTAAACTTACTTCATGTGACAAAAGGGAAAAACAGAGTGGCGCCTATAGAGATACGCGCCATGCGGACTATCACAAAGGAGTCTCACCACTGGTTGTTAAAACCGATCACCTTCGACCATGAGGATTACTCCGGAAGTATCCGAAACGCAGGTTGGACCGCCTTAGTATTAGATCCGATAATCGACGGATTCCACTTTACACAAGTCCTGATGGACGGCGGCAGTGGTCTAAACCCGCTATATCAGGACACAGTCCGCAAAATGGGGATGGACCTAACAAAAATTCGCCATAGCAACACTTCCTTTAAAGGAGTAACGCCAGGCCCGGATGCCCATTGCACAGGTTCTCTCCTGCTAGAAGTAATGTTCGGTTCCCCCGATAACTTCTGCCGCGAAAAGCTAACCTTCCACATTGCCCCATTTTCAAGTGGCTATCAAGCACTACTGGGACGCGAAGCTTTCGCCCGCTTTAACGCAATACCGCATTATGCATCTCTCACGCTTAAGATGACCGGCCCACGAGGCATAATCTCACTAAAGGGAAACATTGAATGTTCCTTGTGCGCAGAAGACTGTACGGCCGCCTTGACAGCCGCACATTAAAACAGCTTCACCAACAAAAGCATCTAACAGGTCATTAAGACCACGGACACGGCTAGGCGAGTCCAGAGCAAACTTATAATTGATAAAGGTTTTTGTAGCCCTACACCCCTATACAAGGGGCTCCGCATATGTAAAATAAGCGACAATAAGGCTCAATTTTCCCCATCTTGAATTATACTTTGTTTACTTAGTACAACATATATTTCGCATGGCTATTCTTCTTTCAACTAAGTTCCTCTCTTTTACAGATGAACACCGTGCTACACCCGTCTAGGACACGGCGCAATGGAGACACAGGCGCAGACGTGCAGTAGGGACCCGTCCCAAGGATTCTCTTTATATTAAGACCATGCGTAAACCTTTTTTCACTGTCTCTTGTTGATGCACATCCCCTGGATTCACAGTATAACTGAGGAGGAGGCTGGCGTCTTGGCATGTGGCCACGTCAGAATTTCGCACGTACCTGGACACCAGGGGCTTATTATCATGGGCACTGCTCAGCCGGTTTTTATAAAGACCGAATACCATAGGGAGTGTTCGGCATCGCGAGTTTGGCCTTATATGCATCAGCTCTGAATCATGTCTTTGGTCAAAAGTTGGGTTTGCCCAGCTCCTGTGTTTTGCTGCCTTACGTTCCGCTCTATCGGCTAAGGCGGCACCAGGAGAACTACTACGATTGTGCCCCGGTTCATCCAGGCAAGCACCTCAGAAGAGAAAGCCGAAAACTGACTGTCATGATATAGCGTGAGACTGGTCAACCACTCGATGAGCTATCGGAGTCTTCGGGATTCCTCCGCATTAATGAAGGGCTGTTTCCCGGCCAGGCACACACGCGCCCCGAGTTCAGGCGAGCGCGGCACCACCAGGGGCTATATAGTACCCCCCCTGTCAAACTCCTATGGCTAAGTGAAAGTGATAAAGCATTATAGTCCGATTGCCTAGTTCGCTGCACTATGACCTCCTTCATGGACCAATACGTTGGATTAAGTGTGAGAATGCGCCTTCTGCGAACACCCCCGCATTATATGCGTGGGGGCTGAAGCCAACGACTGCCATCTTTCAGATTATATACACATATACCTCAACGGCCGCACATGAGGCATTATAATACTTGCAGGCACAAGTATAAAATGCTTCTACAATTCATCAAAATATTGTTTTACAATAATACACATTATTCGAACATAATATCCTTCGAGCACTGCGTCTTTATCAAACGGTCGCCTTGCAGAACTTCCTGAAAATAGTGCTCAACAGGTATTCGGCCTCTGTCCGAATCTTGGGATGCAACAGCGGCGGCCTCCATCTCCGCCGAGTATGTTTTGACATCGGCAAGGGCCATCCACGCACCCTCTATGCATGCTGACCTCTTCATCGCATTGATATGCGGCACTGCACCAAGGAACTGCTGCACCAAGCTAAAATAACTGTTTGGCTTTGGCCTTTCCGGCCACAGATGATTAACGACATCCTTCATGGCGAGTCCGGACAACCTATTCAGTTCGGCCCATTTGGCCAAACGATCGGTCAACAAAAGCGGACGCTCCGGATTGTTGAACTGTGACCAGAAGAGCTTCTCCACTTCGCTATCTTTCTGATCTCGGAAATGTTCGACCGCATCAGCGGCACTCGCAGCTAAATCCAGATATGCGTCCGCCGAACTCCACATCCAGTCCAACATAGCGTATTTAGGATCTCCGAACTTCATCCGCAGCATAAAGGGCTTTCCAGCCGCGATATCTCCGGCCTGACGCAGCTCCTCCTTCATCGCTCTCATCGCAGAACGAGCATCCTTGGCCGCTGTAGTGGCCTTCTCCAGGTCTGTCCGCTCCGCCAGATCTTCTTTTTCAAGAAGCTTGCAGCGGTCAGCAGCGTTCTTTAACTTCACAGCCATTTCGGCCATTTCCTTCTTGCTTCGGTAGTGAGCAGCCTGTTCGGCTTTCAGCTCTTCAATTGCCTTTACGGCAGCCGCATCACTTCTCCTGGCTTGCTCCTTTGCTCGGGCAAGTTTCGCCCGAAGGTTCTCCATGGCAGCGGCCCCATCTGCATCAAGCGCACACGCTATAAGATACTGGCATCAAGCTCCTCTTACCAGGTGTCTCCGGAGAAATTACATACCTTGTGCCTTGTCAAGCCGCTTGTTGACAAGCGCGATGTCGGCATCTGCCACGTCAAGTTGCCGCATTAGCTCGGCAAATTCATGAGTCCGGCTGGCCACCAGACACTTCGCCACCTACATAGGAAGGCGGCAAAATTACACCTGGGACTATGATTCTCTGCGTGCTGTCGTCTTCGACAACACACAGAGTCTCAGGGGCTACTATCTACACAGGGCGCATCTTATATGCGGAACTGTCAGAAGGTACATCACCTCGCATACCTCAAAACCTGTCAGTAAACTCCTAACGGCCTCGTGCAACCCGCTTTCAGCAGACGAAATCCTTTCAATTACCGTACCCATCAACGTACAGTGTTCCTCTGAGATAGACGATCGCCCTAACAGATCCTTCAGTTCATCCAACCGAGCACCAGGCGGTGCCGGACTCGTTCGATGGCCTTTTTCAAAAACTGGACACGGATAGCCTTGGGGGGCCATATGACTGCCTTCCGGCCCTACCGGATTCGGAGAAACCCTCCGCGATGATACCTCGGGATCGCCCGCCTCGTAAGGTGGTACGGCAGGGGGAGGCGTTCCGCTCTCCATCATCTCTGGAAGAAGATCCCCCGAAGATGAGCTCTGCTGAGAAGGGCTGAGATCCGAACTACAAGGTAAAATTTTGGTTATTTTCCTCAGAAATAAAACAAGTATTTCTTTCATTTTAAACCTCCCCTCTCTACTTACGGCTCGGTGGAGGGCTGATCCCCTTGAGGGCATAGTACGACCGACATATCCCCCGGCACAGGACCCTCTGGTGAAGATTTCTTCCCCCGCTTTAAGACCATGGACTCCAGGTCTTCAGAGGCAGTCCTCTTCCTCCCCTGAGTAGAGGAATTTTCGATTCCTCCTTTCCGGACAGCCTCCTTCGGGTAGGCAGCAGCTTCTTTGTCCCCCCTTCGCTTTCCTCTGAAGGCACAATCTCCACCATCCTGGTTAACACGGGATCCGGCGAGGTCTCGGGAAGGGGGCCGGACACCTGATTAACTTCACCTTCACTACCCACTCATGTTTCAAAGAAAACTCTTTTAAGGGTGATGTTGTGATAAATGAACGGATGGTGTGTTCGGGCACAGGGCTACTTACTTGAGTATCCGGACGATTGCAGCTCAGACCTGCGTCCTCCGTAGAATCCGGACACACTACTTGTGGTCCGAAGAACAATTTGTACATCTCCACGGGCGTCATGCCAAGAAAATGTTGGAGAGCTCGTGGTCCCTCCGGGTTGAACTCCCACAGGTGGAGGGGGCGACGTTTGCAGGATAGAGCTCGGCGAATTAACATAACCTGCGTCACCACGACCGGACTGATGTCTCTTTCTAGGAGATCTCGGATGCGGCCCTGCAACAGGGGCACGTCCTTTGCCGACCCCCAGTCCAGCCCCTTATTGACCCATGACGCCAGTCGTGGCGGGGGACCCGACCGGAAAGTAGGTGGCGCCACCCACTTGGTGCCCCTGGGAGTTGTGATATAAAACCACTCTTGTTGCCATAAGCTAAACTCCTCTTGAAAAGAGCCCTCGGGCCATGGAGCGTCAACATTCTTGCTTATAACAGCGCCTCCGCACTCTGCGTGCTGTCCCTCGATCATCTTCGGCTCTACTTTAAAGGTCTTAAGCCACAGTCCGAAGTGAGGGGTAATACAGAGGAAGGCTTCACACACGACAATGAACGATGAGATGTGGAGGATGGACTCCAGAGCTAAGTCGTGAAATTCTAGCCCATAATAAAACATGAGCCCCCTCATGAAGGGATCCGTCGCGAAGCCTAGCCCTCGGAGGAAGTGAGACACGAACACCACGCTCTCACCAGGCTTGGGAGTAGGAATAACCTGCCCGTGAGCAGGCAGCCTATGCGAGATTTCGCCGGTCAAAAACCTGGCCTCTCTCAGCTTTAACGCGTCTTCCTCCGTGACGGAGGAAGGCCTCCATCAGCCTCGAAGGTCGGAGCCAGACATCATCGAAGGTCTGAAGCGCCTGAAATCTGGGGCCTTGGGTGTTGGAACTCGAGGCGAAGGGCGAATTCGATTGAGATCAAAAGAAAGGAGTAAGGCCTTGGTCTCTTTATAAGAGGTTGAATACCAAGAGCCCTCCCCATGACCATTTGGGACTCGCCTTTGATCAAGGAGACACACCAACATGCACGATTGGGTTACCCACGCCTGTATTGATGAGAATCCTGGGATAAGGGGACTGTTGGGGATATTACTACTGGGCATAAACCGGCCTACCTGGGCCGGATTAACTCCATCAGTAGTTCAAAGGTGTTAAAGTCCAAAGAGGCAGATAAAGGCCCAGGGCCCGTAGTCGGTTTACAACCTGTAGCCGTACATCAGCTTTGTGCATATACTTGTAATATAAGTTAGGAACAAGGAGAGACCAACCCGGATACGAGTATGAACCGGTGTTAGGACTCTCTGAACCGGCAGGCGTCACCCATGTATATAAGGGGACGACCCGGCGGCGGTTCAGGGACAACAGACAACAATTCGAGACATAGGCGAAGCTTATTTGCTCCCTAGTCATCGAAACACCCTTCAATTCCATCACAACTAGAGGTAGGCTTTACCTTCATTGAAGGGGCCGAACTAGTATAAACTCTCTTGCGTTCTTGTGTCCGCTTTAACCCCTTCAAGCTAACCCGTAGCGATGGCTCCACGACTAAGTCCTTTCAATAGGACATCTGCCATGACAAAACCACGACAGGGACGATCTCTGCTTCGACAAGACATGCCAAGGAAACCGCCTCGCAAAACATGCTGAGGTGGGATAGTAAAAACGGTTCAAATAAAGGCTTGGCTGTGGCGTGATGACACACTATGGAATACGTCAGCAGATTAGATTTGTGTAAATATTATTCTCTCTACGACAGTATGTGGAACTTATTTTGCAGAGCCGGACACTATCCTTGTGTTCAAAATCTTCTATGAAGTATTCGGAGGAGGAACCCGCCTTGCAATGCCGAAGACAATCTGTGCGCTGGACTCGTCGTCATTGAAGCCTGGTTCAAGGGCTACTGAGGGAGTCCTGGATTAGGGGGTGTCCGGATAGCCGGACTATAACCTTTGGCCAGACTCTTGGACTATGAAGATACAAGATTGAAGACTTTGTCCCGTGTCCGGATGGGACTTTCCTTGGCGTGGAAGGCAAGCTTGGCAATACGGATATGTAGATCTCCTCCCATTGTAACCGACTCTGTGTAACCCTAGCCCTCTCCGGTGTCTATATAAACCGGAGGGTTTTAGTCTGTAGGACGAACAACAATCATACCATAGGCTAGCTTCTAGGGTTTAGCCTCTTTGATCTTGTGGTAGATCTACTCTTGTACTGCCCATATCATCAATATTAATCAAGCAGGAGTAGGGTTTTACCTCCATCGAGAGGGCCCGAACCTAGGTAAAAACATTGTGTCCCTTGTCTCCTATTACCATCCGCCTAGACGCACAGTTCGGGACCCCCTACCCGAGATCCGCCGGTTTTTACACCAACACATAGCAACATCAATCTCAGAACATAGTGGATACTAGGGATCAAACCCTAACAAAACTAACTCGATTACATGATAGATCTCATCCAACCCATCACCGTCCAGCAAGCCTACGATGGAATTACTCACGCACGGCGGTGAGCATCATCAAATTGGTGATGGAGGATGGTTGATGATGACGATGGCGACGGATTCCCCTCTCCGGAGCCCCAAACGGACTCCAGATCAGCCCTCCCGAGAGGTTTTAGGGCTTGGCGGCGGCTCCATATCGTAAAACGCGATGAATCCTTCTCTCTGATTTTTTTCTCCCCGGAACCAAATATATAGAGTTGGAGTTGAGGTCGGAGGAGCTCCAGGGGGCCCATGAGGTAGGGGGGTGCGCCCTAGGGGGGCAGGCGCGCGCCCCACCCTCGTGGACAGGTGGTGGGCCCCCGTCCTTCATCTTTTGCAAGGATGTTTTATTATTTCTGAAAAGTTGGTCCGTGAAGTTTCAGGTCATTCCGAGAACTTTTGTTTCTGCACATAAATAACACCATAGCAATTCTGCTGAAAACAACGTCAGTCCGGGTTAGTTCCATTTAAATCATGCAAGTTAGAGTCCAAAACAAGGGAAAATGTGTTTGGAAAAGTAGATACGACGGAGACGTATCAACAGTTGATCTCAGAACCTTGATATTGTGATGTTAAGTGGTTATGCCACCATTTTACAGGATGTCTCAAATCTTTTTGAGCATTTACAGCTGTTATGCTGTCCGAGTCATCCCAGGTTTCTAAATAGTCTGATGCATTTGCAAATCCCTTCTTTCCGTTCCTGATGTCCCTTTGGGCCAGGTCAACCACACTAATCAGTGAGTTGAGGTACTTTATTGCCTCGACATATATGTTGGAGCCATTATTATGACCCTAGGCATCTTAGAGAACCACCCATAATCTAGCCATGCTTTATATTCCTAGTGTGATGATTCTGGCCACCATTCTCAAAAGCATCTCGTGATGTTATTAGCTAGTAGGTATTCCATCCCTGTGTTCCTAAACCCAAGATTCGCTCTACTTACTTTCTATTGATAGTGTTGCTCGTTCCTTTAGGATATTAGCAACCTTTGCGATAGACCTCGATGTCCATGGTCTTTCCTTCTTCCAAATATCATGAACTGCTTATGGCAGAAGTTCTCTGAACCAAAAGATCACAACAAAAGTGCTCTTGATGAGTTCTCTATTCTTATTGTGACTCTGCCAAATCTACCTTCTGCATGGTTTATCCGGAAGAAATATGTTGAACTTTGTTCAACATGCTAATCTATGCATCCACAACTCAGAAAATCATATGTTCCTTGAGTTGTCCCTCTTTAGTTGTTTTCTGACCTCCGTCTATCATTTGATAGTCAAGAGTATGTGTGCATTCGTTCATCGATGCCTATTATTCTTGTGGTCCGTCAAGCCATTCTATTTCGGAATGACTAGGAGAAACAAACTCCAGTACCTCATCCATTTCTGGGATTGGGTCAAAGTAGTTGTATTCCACAGATCAAAATGCCAATCCAGCTTTTGTTCTGTTCTACCTTGGAGTGCTACCCTCTTTATGTCGGGAATATCATAGGAATTGCACAACCTCTTATGAGTTATTGACATAGTGATACTTCTCGCCATAACTATTTATTCCTCGGGCACCGTGTTATTGTAACCGGAATACCGACTGATGAATCATGATGTGTGAAATCAATACTCCTAGCAACCTCGTTGCTTGGTAGTAAATGGACAATGATTTCATTCTTAGTGTGTTGACTATTGAATCACCACTCTAAGATTGATCATGCTACCTAGTCCTTAGTTCCGGTGCACTCTTCGATCGATGAGTTAGGATTTTGCCAAACCATCACTCTTTTGATCATATCATCTTGACTTGAAAGGCAAGATTGTTCTCGAGCTTCGTAACATATCGGTGGTTCGTGATTTTCCAGATATCTTCACAGAAGTATCACCAAGTTATTCCCTGGCCGTTATGTTGAGCTCATGATCAAGTTGGTTTTCTTCTAAACCACCCCTTCTCCAAGAATCGGTGTTGGGTACCTCTGAGCTAGTTGGTTAAGCTAAACAACAACTTGGAGAGTTGGAGGATAAAAGCTTTGTCTAACTTAGTTCATCCCAAAGGGATATCCTTGTGTTTGTGTGTGTGTTGACGAGAGATGATATCTTAATCGATTGATCCTCGTGATTGGTTGTTGAATCTATCGTCTTGTCCAAACCTTGATTTGAGTGCGGGCCATCGTCAAATCAAGATAGAACCAACGATATTCATAATGTTGTCATACTCATGGTTGTTCCTTGAGCATACACCATTACATCCTTTGGTCTGACCAATACTATCACATTGCTCACATAATGGTGGAATTCCAGTGATATGGAAAAATCCGATGACTTGTTGTTGAGCCCATCAGCAGCATTTTGTCTCCTCCATGATTCATGTTGAACATCAACCTAGTGTTGGAAACTTTGTAAGCAATGCCTTCGTGTTCCTTTCACGAAGCTTATGCTTGGATGGAAGAAGTGACTTCCTCGAATTCATGTGCATTTGATGCAAGTTGCCACCGTGAGTTCGAGAAAGATTGTTTTCGTTTCCTCTAGTACCATCCCAAGTCAATTATGCATGTGCGAATGTATTCTATGGTTTGGTAGATTAATTACCTCCACTCCATATGTATTCCCTAGCACACCAAGCCACTAATTGATTTGTTCAAAGAAAAGAAGTTCATGCACTAATCCTGAAGGGCCCGGATGGATATGCACAAGACTTCGTTATCTCAATGATGGTTCCCAATCAGAACTCGGCAGTGTTCTTATTATAAGACTACTACATGGTCATGCTTATCTGGGACAGCGTGTTCACATGTGTGGCGCAGAACCAGCTCATGTTTTGGAGCTTACTATCGTAGTTCATTTCCCGAGAATCTCGCAACGTCATCTCGTCGATTTGTGTTCCAAAATTTCTTTTCAGACATGCTGAGTCCGAAGTATCCTATCACCAATCAGATCTGAATCTCAGGCAGATATGATGGTTGGAACATTCCCAACAGTTGCATTTTGTTCCCAGCTTGCACCACCATTGTGCCAATTTCCCATGGGCTGCACTTCTCAGCAGTTGCTGTCCAAGATCATCTTCAAAAGTGGACTTACCATGGGTCCCATCCATTTTCGATAATAAGCAAAATCATCCATTGCATTGTCTTGAACAAGGTAATCCACATCATCCATACTAGTCCGAGTATGCCATTCTACCGAACTCCTCCAACGATCGCTCGAGATTTTCCCTAACCTTGTATAGAGAGCCTCCATGATCTCTATATCAAAAGTAATCCTTTTGCCACTTAAGGGAATAATCCTGCAAGTCACCTACCCTAACGTGCCCCATTACAGAATCATGGCAATCAACTCCTCGCTACTCTGAAACCTTGCACCATCTTACTTAAGCGTTGTGCTTACCAAATTGAACCCTCGTCATCTATTACTATCCACCTCTCTTGATGTATGTGTTTGAGTCTCAGCTCAAGAGATGATCTAATGTCTCACTCCATGAGTTGATCCTGAGTGCTCGATCTTCAAGGAGATAAATTCCTGTAGAGCTTCTCTCTGTCTTCATCATGCGGGATGAAGATCTCAAAAGAAAAGACGTCAAAATCAATTGGAGGAATATATCAACATCTTCGAGAAGGGCTATTGGATCATGAAGATCGTGTTAGCTTGTGACCCGTCTGACTTCTTACCTCACGTCTTGAATCTCAGGACAAGATTGTTGTTTAGTGGAGGTGAGTTGTCACATCCCTAGCTTCTGGTACTGCCTGGTGTTTTTCATCTTGTTGCATCATGTCTAAATTTAATTGAAACTTGAAATCGGGATTGATCAAACCCCTAGCACTAAAACAATGCAAATAGGTTCAACTTCAAAATATTTTCAGAGAACCCAAATTGGTCTGCAAAAATGTTCATGATTAATGGAAAAGGGTGAAAACCATATCTAGAGATGATGCATATTTTTCCAAGACATTTTTGGTATTTGAATTAACCCATATTGTATTTGAGTTGGAGCAAATAAATCCTATAATTATTTTTATTGCTCCAATGATTCTAAAACATTTTGTGGAGCTTTGGAATAATCCATATTGCATCCATAAATAATTTCAGAAGCAACAAAAATGGTTTAGTCTTAGTACTAAATCAAAACAGAGCAAAACAAATAGAAAACAGAAAGAAGAAAACCTACCTGGCCTAGCCTACTACACCTGTTGCAGCCCACCTGGCGGCCCAGCTGGACAGCCCAGCCCACCAGCGCGTCCCTATCGCCTTCCTCCTCGCGCCTGTAGGCGAGGGTGCGTGCTTGTCGCGCTGGCCACGCATCGAGCCACCTCCTACTTCCCGCCGCTGCCTCGATGCCCAGGACAACGCCACACAGCACCCTGAACCCCCTCGACCACTCCCCTCTCTCCCTGGCTCGCCTCTCTTGCTCTCTCTCCTGAAGCCGAGTGGAGCCGTCGCCGCCGTTCGCTGCCGCACGGCTACAGCACCCCCTCGCCCTGTCGCTGATCCCAGAAGCACCGCCATGTTCCCCTCATCCTCGCCACTGAGCTGTACGACGTTGGGGGCCCTAGAACGTCGCCATCACCGTCGTCATCAACCTCAGCCTCGACGATCGCCGCCGTCAAATTCGTCGCCATCCGGCCTTCCCCGAGCCCGCCGAGTATCTCTTCGTGACCGTGGTGAGCCCCCGGTCATTTCTCCCCTAACCCCGCTTTCGTTTGGTCATCGTAGCCGTCACCCCCTTGCTTACCATAGCCGCCGCTGCACGGGCTCGTCGCGGGCGAAGCCCCGATGACCTTTTGGTCCTGTGCGTGCATCCGTTGCACTCACAACATCCCGTAGAGCAAAACTAGCGCGACAGCCGGCTCGTTTGCAAGCCGTAGCGCCAACTCCACACCCACCCAAACTCCGGCCGCCACCAAAGCTCGTCATCGGCATGATTCCAGCGACCCCCGCGCCAACTCCGCCTCCTCTTGATGCAGGCGAGCAAGGGCTATGCCCCGGTGCCCTCAGCGCGCTAAGCCGACACCTCTAGCGCAAATCCCGCGCGCCCCACCGTGTTCTATGGTCGCCGCCGGCTGAACTCCGGCGAGCTCGACGTGGCCCCATCATTAGCAGCTAATGACATGGCTAATTAACCCTAGAGCCACTTACAAATGGGCCCCACTGCCTAATTAACCCTGGTTTAGTTTTGTTTAGATTAAACTAACTCCGCAGGGCCCACATGTCAGTTTGACCTGGCCACGTCACCTGTTGACTGACCCCACACGTCAACGTTGACTTGCTGACGTGGCTGTTGACCTGAGCCCACATGTCGGTGACTCAGACAGCACCGTGTGACTGACCGGGGGACACCACTGGTCAAGTTTGACCTAGTCAGCCGCGTTGACTTGCTAACGTCACAGTGACACAATGCTGACGCAGTTAATAATTTTCTGGATTTAAAATAATCCAGAAAATTCCAGAAAATGCCCAAAACTTCTAAAATTCATAGAAAATTATATATAACTCCAAATAAGATAAATTATATATGAAAAATGATCAGAAAATCCATTCTATCCATCTATACCATTTTCATGCTTGTTAGAACAACTTATAGCTACTGTTTAGGACAAATCATGTAAATGGCATTTGAATTTCCACATATGGAGTTTGAATTTGAATCTTGGATTCAAACCAACCTCATTTAACATGTTGCTAGTTGCATTAGCTCAAATCACAGCATATTGACATGTCATGATCATGCATCATATTGTGCATTGCATTGATTGTGTTCTTCCTTGTTTGCCAGTGTTTGTCCCTTCTCGATAGACGTAGTTCTGACGATGTGATCGATGACACCGATGAAGAACTATACTATCTTCTGAAGTGCCAGGCAAGCAAAACCCCCTTGTTCATTCCGATACAACCCCACTCTCTCGATCCTGCTCTCTTTTACTGCATTAGGACAACATCGTTTCAACTGTTACATGTTGCGGTAGTTGAACCCCTTTCCTCTGCATGACATGTCATTGCCAAAGTAAAAAGATGAAACCCACTAGCATGAATAGGAGTTGTTTGAGCCCTGATGTGCCTACACATTCATGCTTGTTTGTCCTGCCTGCTACTACTTAGAGTTGAGTCAGGTCTGATTCATCGGGGATGAATTGGAATGTGGTGAACATGTCCTACTGTTGAGAGCTAAGTGTGTGAACACGATTTGGTAAAGGTAGCAGTGAGAGGCCATGTAGGAGTACATGGTGAGTTGTCTCATTGCAGCCGTCCTCAGGAACTGAGTTATGTGTTTGTGATCCATGAACAGTTACTACCACACATTGGGCTCCGGGCGCTCCAAGCTCTCTCGACTTATTAATCAGCCTGATCTCTGTCTAGGAGTTGCAACTAGTTTCTGGTGTTTGTAGGTAGTTCTAGTAGTCTACCAAGTGTCACCCGGTATAGGTGGGCTAGGGACAGACTAGGCACAGTGGCACGGTGTACCAAGTGGCACCCGGATGGTGGGCTTGGGAATGCTGCTGACATCATTTGGGGCTATGAGCGACACCCCGGCCGGATCTCCTTGCGGATGGAACCCGAATAGGCGATAAACCTGGACTAGAGACTTGTGTGGTTAGCCAGGTCGTGGCCGACTCCCTCGCCAGGCTTCCGATTGAAGGTTGCCGAGATACACGACGTGTACATGGTGGTAAGTGGTGAGAGCGTGTGTGAAGAAGTACACCCCTGCAGGGTTAACATCATCTATTCGAATAGCCGCGTCCATGGTAAAGGACTTCTGGGTTGCCTGTACAGTTCATAGACAAGTGAAAGTGGATACTCTAAAATGCGCAAGTTAAGCGTGAGTGCTATGGATGGCGTTCTCGTAGGGAGACGGGAGCAGATCCATAGTGGTGTATTGATATGGTGAATATGTGGATTCATGTGCGCCACCTCAAAAGAGTGACTTGCAGTCATAGTTCAGGATAGCCACCGAGTCAAAGCTGGCTTGCTGCGGTTAAAATCCACCACCCCCCTTTGTTGATACCGATGCATATGTAGCTAGTTCTGATGTAAGTCTTGCTGGGCACATTTGTACTCACGTTTGCTTAATTTATGTTTTTGCAGAGAGACTTCAGTCTCGCTAGTAGTTCCACGTGGACTTCAACTTTTAGCTTGTTACCTCAGCTACGACCTTGTGCCCTCGGCAGGGTCTTGTAGCTAGTCAGGCTTCTCAACCTTTTTCTTTTATAGTTGTCTATACTCAGACAAGTTAAGCTTCCTCTTGTGCTTGTTGCTTGTATGACTTGAGTGCTGGGTCATCAGACCCGTGTTTGTAATATCTGGCTCTTCGGAGCCTAATGAATAAATACTTTGAGTTGTAGAGTTTTGTTGTGATGCCATGTTGTATTTACACCTATCGGGCATATTGTGTGTATGATTGAAATGCTTGGTGTGTGTGGGATCCGACAACCAAGTTGTTTATCCTTGGTAGCCTCTCTTATGGGGAAATGTAGTCTAGTGCTTCCACTGAGCCATGGTAGTCTGCTACAACCGGATTACCGGAGTCCTGTTAGCCCAGTTGCTACTGCTCCGGAACACTTAGACTGGCACGCATGTGTCCTTCTTCGATCCTGTGTCTGTCCCTTTGGGGAAATGTCACGCGGTGTCTCTCGGAGTCCTGTTAGTCTGATACAGCCCGGATTCTCAGAGTCCTGCTAGCCCAGTTGCTACAGCCCAAATTCACTCGCTGATGACCGACACATTCGTTGCTGGGTCATGTATGCCTGTCCCTGTAAGTTAGTGCCACTTTGGGTTCACAACTAGTCATGTCGGCCCGGGTTCTCAGTCATATGGATGCTAGCGACACTATCATATACATGAGCCAAAAGGCGCAAACGGTCCTGGGCCAGGTAAGGTGGCACCCGTGGGGATACCATGCGTGGGGCCGCAAAGTGATATGATGTGTTACATGCTAGATCAATGTGGCTTAGGATCAGGGTCCTGACAAAGGCAGGTTCCTCCTTCCGAACTCCAAGATAGTCTTCAGACGAAACAAACGTGTCCGGATCTGCAACACACAGCCGTAGGGAGTAGAGTATTTCACGAATCCGACCTGCTGACAACTTTAGTAATGCGACGTCATGCTTTCCCAACCATTATTTCGAACCGTTTCCCGTCCTGCTGTTTCATGTTTCGGGGCGTGGTTTTTATTGGCACGTCTTGTCGAAGCAGAGATGGTGTCCCCTTATTGCGGGATTTTCATCAATACGAGCGTGGGTAACCCAACCGTACAGCGCGGAAGATTCCTTAGGAATAGGCAGGTTCTTAGGTTTAGGAGGAGGTGTTCAATACCCGCAGCCTTTATAAAGGAACCAAGGGTCGTCTTTTTTATGCCAAACTGCTCCTCAGCCTCCCCAACCCCGAGTTCCAGCACCCAAGGTTCGACTTCATTGCTTCCAGCCTTCCCATCATGTTCGGACCCAGCTCCCAAGGCTGATGGGTGGCTTCCTCCGTTACAGGGAAGGATATCGCAAAGCTTCGGGCGGCCAGATATTTGACCGCGGAGGTCCACCACCGTCTTCCTGCTCTAGGACAGGTTATTCCGACCCCTAGATCTCCCACTTCCTCCGGGGGCTAGGGTCTGGGGGCTAATGTTTTATTACGGACTAGATTTTCATGATCTAGCCCCGGACTCTATCCTCCATGTCTCAGCGTTTATCATTACATGCGAGGCCTTCCTCTGAATCCCCCCACACTTCGTCTTATGGCTCAAGACCTTTAGTGTGAAGCCAAAGGTAGTTGACGGGGAACATGTGGAGTGTGTTGGTGCTATGGTCAGCCAACTCACCAACACCCCTTGGCCAAAAGGCTCTTTTACCGAAACTTCCAATCACTGGCAGCGGGAGTGGTTTTACGTTACGGAGCCGCGCAACACAAAGTGGGTAGCTGCACCCACTTTTTGTCCTGACCCACCATTACAGTCTGCATCATGGGTCAACAAGGGGCTAGACTTGGGATTAGTTGATGAAGTGTAGACTTTACAGAGCCGCATCCGAACCCTCCTCCAGAGAGACATCGATCTTGTCAACGTGATTCAAGTGATGTTAGTTCGTCGAATCCTGCCATGCCAGCGTAGGTATTGCCTCATGTGGGAGCTTAATCCAGAAGAACCATGAACCCTCCAACACTTCTTTGGCACCACACACGAAGGGATGTGGAAGTTATTTTTTGGGAACGGAAACATTTGCCGGACACTACCGAGGACGCTATCCTTAACTGCAAACGTCCGGATACCTCCGGTAAGCACTTGGCTCCCGAACTCTTTGTAATTATGCATAGCGTAATATGGTATGCTACCTCTTGAGCACTGCGTTGGTTTTCCCTTAAAGAGGAAAGGGTGATGCAGCAAAGTAGCGTAGGTATTTCCCTTAGTTTTTGAGAACCAAGGTATCAATCCAGTAGGAGGCCGCGCACGAGTCCCTCGCACCTACACAAACAAATAAAATCCTCGCAACCAACGCAATAAAGGGGTTGTCAATCCCTTCACGGCACTACAAAAAATGCACTTCCGTGATGATACGTGTTTGTCATAGTAGGTAGCGTTTTCTGTGATGCATGTACATCCATGACGATTTTATGACAAAATCAAGATAGTCATACCTGTACTGTCGTAGAAGTGTTCCATGACAATACCAAAATTATCATCACGGAAGTGTCCGCTTCCATGACGATAAATCGCGCGTCACAGAAGTGCTTTCGTCAGGGGTGACCGACACATGGCATCCACCGTAACGGAACACCGTTAAGCTATCGGGTCGGATTTTGGATCCGATAACCTGTTAACAGCCCGGACCAATGGGGATTTTCCACGTGTAAAATCATCACTGGCTAGAGGAGACACGTGTTAGGTCCGTGTTGGCACAAGTGTCACTCATCCAATGGGCGAGACGCGCCTATGATATGTTGACATGTGGACCGGTCCATCAAGTTTAAATGGGCCGGCCCAACTGAAGGCCCAGAAGATTTTGCAGAACATAATGGGCCGGCCCAGCTAAAGGCCCACGAGATTTTGTGGACCATAATAGGCTGGCCCAGCTAAAGGCCCACAAGATTTTGCGGGCCATAATGGGCCGGCGTAGGTAAAGGCCCACAAGATTTTTGGGTGTCATAATGGGCCGGCCCAGTTAAAGGCCCACAAGATTCTCGCGGATCATAATGGGCCGGCCCAGCTGAAGGCCCACGAGATTTCGCCGACATTAATGGGCTGGCCCAGCTGTAGGCCCACAAGATTTTGAGGACCCTAGTAGGCCAACCCATTAACTGGCTGCCATGTTTTGGGCCAAATGCCGGTCCATATTTGATCCGGTCCATTAATGGCCTGCCACGCTCCAGTCCTAATAGTGGCCCATATGAGATCCGGCCCGTTAAAAGCCTACCACGTTCTGGGCCAAAGTACGGCCCAGATTAGGTCCGGCCCTTTAAGATGCTTTGGGCTCAATTATGGCCCATATCAGATTCGGCCGGTCAACTGGACACTATGCTTTTGGGCCCACTTGCTAAAGGCCCACTTAGTAATTCGGCCTGATATTAGTTTTGGCCTGTTAAGGGCCCATTTAACATTTTGGCCCTATATTAATTTCGGCCTGTTAAAAGCCTGTCATATAGTTGGGCCTAACTACGGCCCGGTTTGCATCCGGCCTGCTCGCAGCCGATATCTGATTGGGCCAAACAAGGACCAAGACAATTTTGGCCTGTTAAAAGCCCGTAATTTGATTCGCACAATCATGGGCTAGGGTTCATTTCGGGCTGCTGCCGGCCCGTGAGCTGTTCGGCACGTTTCAGGCCCAACCTACATCGTGATTGCATGACGGCCCGATTATGTACCGTAATTTTACGGTTTGGCCGGTTTACTGGGTAGACAGGATATATATATATATACAGTAAAATAACTGTAGCATCGTGAATAAGAAAAAACCTAGACTATACAATAAAGAAATTACGGCATATTACATCCACTGGGCATCAAAGTTCGCCACTATGATAATAAAGCACAAGCAGACAACATATTACATACACTGGGCATCAAAGATCGCCACCAGTGCAAATAAACATGCTGACAAAATAATATACAAAACCGACAGCACTTCAATAGAGTTCAATAAAGGTTAGCCCTGCTGGGGAGCTGTAGCGCAAGCAGCTGAGCAAGATGATGAGACTACGCTTGTTCAACACTTATATCTTCCTCACTCTAAAAGATAAACAAGTAGACAGATGACATGTTTTGCACATAAAAGTATCAGTCCTGACAATTCATCACATTTCTTACTGATGAATAATGTGACACAGTTTAAAATTGCATTAACACAATATGGTATTGTTCAGGTCAAGACATGGCAGGAAATGACATTGTGAAGGAGTTGCCAGCTTCACGACACGACTGGATTACAGATCAAGAACTCATAAGTACCAATGGTTAGTGTGCTGTCAATTTATACCATTTGAGATTGGCAAATAAAGAGTCGGTTTAAATAATAGTAGAATGATATGACATTGTTCATAGTTAAGACATTGCAGAATATGACATTGTGCTGTAGTGGGTAGGTTCACCACACCACTGGATTACGGATGAAGAACAGAAGCATACATGCAGTGCAAAAGAAGACCACTTGCTCTGTATAGTTTAATTTACATGGTATGAAGAAGGAACTTGGTTGTACAACTAAAAACTTAAATTGAGAAAGGAAAAACTACTTTTGTTTATGAACTACATAATAAACTTTAAACAAGCAATTTTATGCAAACACCAAAAATAAACAACTGTTGCAGTCATGCCTAACCAAATATATACAACAAAGTTTGAAGGCTTGAGATGGACAAACTTACATTATTGGTGAAGACAGGCTCTATAAAGGCCTTGTCCATGCTGATGGGGGGGGGGGGCAATTCAAGAAGTTTACCACAGAATCTTCTTCAAAAGCATTGCCTTTATTCTACATTTTGTTAAGAGTAAATATAGATGTGATAATATACAAAAAAATGGAGAATATTTAAGATAAGATGAAGAGTGATGCTACATAACCAAGTAGCTATAAATGTAAGTGCAGCGATGCAGGAAAAAGGTACAACCAAGAGCAATGCACATCTAAACTTCTTCAGTACCAACCTTATGGTAAGAGTAAATATAGATCTGATGTGTAGAAAATGGAGGGCAAAGGAAAATAAGCTGCAGAGTGATGGTACATGAACAACTACCTGTCATTATAAGTACACTGATAAAGGACAACATGTACTTACAAGAACAATGCAGAGCTAAAAAAACATTGGCATTGGATATATTCTACACTAATGTAACCATTCATACAGATCATATAATTTGGAGCGAACAATTGATAAGCAAGCTATCATGCATACGGCTGTCACATAATGAACCAGGTATGTATGCAAGTACAGTGATACAGGACAACAGGTACTAACAAGAACAAAGCAGCGGGCAGCATATTTGTGATATCCTGTCATTCTTGTCAAACCGGAATTCTTCTTCGAGCAGATTTCCTGCAAAAACGACCCGTAAGGCACATGCGGAAAAGTAGAAGTTCAAATTGTCATGTGATTTCATAGACAGTACCTCATCCTGGGAACGAGACCAGTGCATAACAAGGTTTTTCCATTCAATGTCTTCTAAATTTAGCACAGGAGACTTCACCGGAAATTCGTTTATAGACTTGCCATCAAAGTGTGATTTCCTTAGGTAACACCGATACTGATGCAATGCTTCCTTGAAAAGCACAAGCAAGCTTTGCTCATCATGACATCCAGATTGACCCTCGCCTAGTTACAACAATGTAATGTAAATCATTCATGTGTTCAATCAGCAAAAAACAGGAAACTAATAACCATGAATAATAGCACTTACACGTAAGTTGCATAGGAAGATGTGAAAATGGTATTTGTCTTCACAATAATCTTCCCATGATGGGAATATATGCACGTAGTCCCTAAAAACATTGAAAGCATTGTCTTTTAAATAGGGAATAAATGGAATGGGGTTCCAATATGCAGGAATTGGCCGTCTCTACAGTTGGGATAGGTCTTCGGCCAGTGGATTTGCTGTACTTTTTGCTGGAGTGGGATTTTTCTATGGTACAGCTGGTGCTATGGCAAATGAAATCGGTATACCTTTTGCTGGAGTGCAGGTCCTATGTGGTGGGGCTAGTGGTGTGGCCAGTGAAGTATGCGTATAGTCTCCTGGAGTCGGTCCTATGTTTTGTGTCACTGGTTGTATAGCCAATATAAGTGGGGTGATGTCTGATTTCTCCGGCACCACCATGTTTTCAAGGACTTTGCTGGTGCTCCTTCAGGTTCGGCAATCACCCTCTTCCTTTTTGATGTTTGATGCACAAGAACAACATTTGAGTGGAAAAACATGGTATGATGACAGATGGAATATGTATTGATAATGGATGGGCATGTCATCTCAACATATATGATGAGTAAACTAAGCAGATGGCGGTGCAACAAAGTAGAAGAAATGCAAGACAACATATGCAAGATACCCACAATCAATAAAACATTGCCAAATTAGAACAGGCGCCTTGATGGGTGAACAGGACATGCCATCTGCCTTTGACTCCTCGAGGTTAGAATAGTCATTAGGATCATATTCTGAACAAGAATCAACAGGTGGGGAGCGTATGAGTTTCATTGCATCCAGAATGGCACTCAATGCCTTGGTGCCAATTTTGTAAGTCATTGCAGTGTTTAGCTTCAAGAGTGGACTACTGCTAGTGCGACACAAAGCAGCTACACAGATCATAGTGTAGATATAATAGTAAAACCTTAAGCATCAGAGTAAAATCAGCAAAGTGGAACTTGCTGGAATATATGTGCTAGTATTGCCGGTACGGATAGAAAGGCTTCGGATACCAGCTCTCTTCAAGTGAAGGTGCGGTACTGTTAATATCATTGTAACTCTCAAAGGCGACATAGCTCCCCACATTTCCTTGCTATTCTTATAGGATTCAAGTGGGCAGGCCACTACAAATCCTATTCCTATGTTTACAAGATCCTACGAATCAAAGAGGCTCAAAGTGTCCATCACAACCGACCGTATAGACCTCGACACTGCAAATGTCCCTGCTCATCTTCAGTACAAGGAACATACTGTACTACTGTCATACTCCCTCCGTTCCAAAATATAAGTCTTGGTAGAGATTTCCACTATGGATCACATACAAATGTATCCAGATACATTTTAGAGTGTAGATTCACTCATTTTGCTCCATATGTAGTCCATGGTGGAATCTATACAAAGACTTGTATTTAGGAACGGAGAGAGTACATATTAAAGAACAGAAGAGGAACATGGTAAAGAAAAGAAAGCAAATTTTGGATAATAAAATGTTGGTTGCGCAGTGCCCACACATGATGAACCAGAGTGCATTAAGAATGCAACTCCTAGCTGTCTCTTGACCATTAATTTCAGGCGGTTGGATGAAGATCCTACGTCTCCTAATCCTTCTTCTTCCTCGTCTCTGATTCTTCCCATACAGAACACCGCACGGGCCACCGGTCGGACCGCCGGCCCCCACAGCCTGTGTTCCTCCACCACCCCCACCCCCGCCCCAACCCCCACCCGCGTCGAGTTTTCTTCATTCGGCGAGGCCCCACAACCACCCGAGCCCCTTCGATCGCACCGGCGAACTTCGGCGAGCTCTGAAAAATCGACTAACCCAATTTTGAAATTTAGTCTACTATGATTTAACTAGTGTGGAATATAAAAGGGGAAAACCATAAGCATTGGGAGTATAGTGTTGAGCGTGCCATGGCGGATCTGAAGGTGCAAACTGGACAAAGGCAACTTTGCAACCAAGACAAGAAATCAGAGTAAAGTAGTGGCGATCTATTTTATTGCTGCGATAAATAAGTTGAGCAGATACGAAAGAGTACCGCCTCTGGTGCGGCGCCGTGTACGCATCTGCTGAGAATTTGACGGTGCTGCGGTAGTGATGGCTGTCGGCGGTGTGGAAGCAGATCTAGGAGGGTAGACGGTGGCGGCGGGGCGCGGTGGACGAGACGGTCGTAGGAGCGGCGCCGGCAAGGTGGAGGACGGCGGGGATGAAGCGAGAGGACGGGATGCAAGGATCCCGGTCCGAAGCCGTGGATGAGAGAGGTCGATCTCTTATAATGGACGGCGGCCTCGGGGTATCAGCTCCTGCATGGTGGAGGAGGACGGCGGTGGATGGGGTAGCGGACGGCGGCGGACGGAGGAGGGTGGGGTGGAGAGGGTGTTTTGGCGCCCACGGAGTATGAATGGGGAAAAGAGAGGTAGAGAGGAAGGGGGGAACCATGTATTCAGGGCGCGCTTGTCTCAAATGCGAGGAAATTTACAAACTTAGCCCCCGTTTCAAATTTCTACTACATCACAACAACATTAGTTAGTTGGGGATAGGACGGTAATCTTGCATACACCGAATATTTGCCGACGAGAGTTTGTTTTTGGCGCCCACCGTGTATGAATATGAATCGGGGAGGGAGTCGATTTCGGCCGAGGACAGACTGTGTTTTGGGGCCCACCATGTATGAATCCGGGTGAGAGGTGGTTACGTCACGTTTGGGTGAAATTACAAACCTACCCCTATCGAAACCTATAGAAATCCAGTAGATAGGCTTTGTGTGGCAGGGATAGGCAGTAGTGATTTCCATCTCGCAGATTTTGGTTTCGGGCGGTTACTGCAACTTTCCCCGCTTCGTTCAAATTTTGCGGAGTGCACGTTTACCGTGCCAACTCAATTCGAATCCCGTTTGTATTCTATTTTTTCGGGCGGGATCCATTTTCAATTGGAATTACATTATATATACATCATTTTTATATATACTTTCAAAAGCACAACACCATTTATACATAAATATGGTTTACAAATGGCATGATCTCAGATTCATAAGGTTGTATCCATAAATTTGGATTTTCAAATATTTGAAACCACTTTATGTTGAAATCCAATGTATGCATTCCTCGCTAACTGTCTCCAATTAATGTGTGTTTCATGCATTTTTTTACTTCTCAAACATGTATAATGTGTTTCACACCCGCAACATATAGTGTAATCCCGTTTAGAGATTAATTGCATATAAACCATGCATTGTTTGTAATTGAAGAATCTATGGATCACCAATATTGATAAACTATATAACATTACACGTGTGCCCAAATTCAAATGAATATGCATGTTTGATAAACCAATTTGTGTTATGATATTATCGATGTCGTGATCTCCAGTTTAAATATTTGAATCCCCTTTAATCCAGATATTCGTCTCATATAGCTATCACGCATGCTTATATAGGACTATCTCTCTGGACCTATACGCGTTCATCGTCTCTCAGGTATCTCTCGTGCTACCTGTATGTCAACAATGATCTTTTATCTTCGTAACACACTAACGGTACTCTCTCCCTCGACCTTCATCACTCTATCTCTCTCTAAGTATATCTCGCTCCCTGCTATGTGTCTCTAACTATGATTCTCCATGTGGAATCTCTTTCTCTCACACAAACACAAAACTTTGTCTCCCAGGGTCTCATTTCTCTCTACTATTCCCATGTGTGCCACTCGCACACCCCTCATACAGAGATGTCTTTCGCTCCTTAGATATGAGAACCTCTGACTCTTCCTCTTCAGTATCTCTTTCTCACACACAAACACAAACTCTGTCTCCCAGGGTCTCATATTTCTCCATTGTTCTCTTGTATGTCGCTCACACACACCCTCTCTCCCTAGAGATATCTTGCGTTCCCTCGTATGTCTCTCTAGCTATCACTCTCGTTGTGAAATATCTTTCTCTCTCGCAGACACAAAACTCCGTCTCTCTGGATCTCATTTCTCTTTGGTATTTGTTTGTATGTGACTCACATGCACCCTCTCTCTATCTCTCTCACACCCACACACATAACCCAGCCTTCTGATCCACTCGACTCCTATCTCCAACGCACACTAGCTAGCATCTTTATCTTTCTATTTATCTGTTTCTCCATCAACCTTCTTTCTCGCCCTCACTCTTGATTCCTATCATGCACACTACATATGTTTCTCTCTACATGCAGTCAAGTGCCCTCTCACACACATATATAACTTCACCCTTTGAATCACCCGACGATCATCTCCAACACCCAAACTAGCGGATGTCCCTCTAGCTAGCATCTCCATCTCTATATCTATCTGTAGTTTCTCCGTCAACATTTCTTTCTCGCACGGAGTCTTTCTTCCTATCACCCACACTATATATGTCTCTCCATACATATGCATTTATAGGTTGGTATCCTTTGCACAATAGTTGCGCCTCACTCCCTCTGCTCGCCATAGATGCATGCTCCAGCCCACGCCACTATCTCTTAAAGACAAAAACACATTCTCAATTGTCGGGCCTTCTTCCCTGCATTCTCACATGCATGGATATTGTCATACCGATCCGTCTCTCCCATGTTGTTGATCTTATAACTTATGTCTTCTTTCTTTTATCTCGATCATGCGCGCGCGCACACACACACATCCCACATATACATGTATACCTCTCACACATGCACGTTCAAGGTCTCTATGTCTCCATACGTAGTTAATTATCCTCAATCCTAATGCCACATCGAATCGTTCTCCTCTTTTGTGCACATAACTTCCGCCTAGATGGGTAAAACACACACTCACACTTAACAATCTCCTTCTAGCTACCCCCCGCCTCTCACTTCCCCTATATCCCCGAAACCAGTCAGACCATCCCTTTGTTTAATTCCCGCCTACATGCACCATCAATATATATTAGTCTTCCTTGGTGTCTCTCGAACAAACACATTCTCTCGATGTCGACTCCTCTCACGCGCACACACCCTCTCTTCCCTCTCTACGGGCATTTTCTCTCTCGCAATCCATTGTTGGTGGCCTCTGCCATACACATCACCTCTCTATGATGAGGCCATGCACACTTAAATTACATCCGCCACAGAGGACCCCGCGACACACACACACACACGCACACACACACACACGCACCCCCCCACACACACTAAGACTCCATCTCTCTCTCTCTCACACGCACACAGGCATGCATGCACCCCCCACACACACACTAAGACTCCATCTCGCTCTCTCTCTCACACACACAAACTAAGACTCCACCTCTCTCTCTCTCACACACACACACACTAAGACTCCATGTCACACACACATGCTCTAGGCGGAGCATTTGTTCCTACCACCCTTCATCCAACCTTACCCGTATGATAAACAATCACCTTTATTTACTTGCATAACATGGACAAATTCTACTTTACTTTAGTAGTCAGCAAACTTGTCATCTGTACCCTTATAAAAAAACGATTTGGCAGTGATGGTGTGCCTGCCATCTTGTAATACAGACCGTATGATCTATATCTGAGGATAGAAAGAAAACTATGATAATTTTACAAAATATACTCGCACCTCTCTCCACATCATTATCTCCTGTAACCTCATTGCTCAGCAATTAAAAAAGGAATAAGTCTCTGGAACAATCTAGCATGCATGGTGGCCGCTGCCGCCTGCCGGCGCCGTCCATCCCCATGCCTCCGGCCATTCCGACCACCAGTCACCACCACACTCCACTCCTCCTCGCCTTATCCCTCATCTTTCATTTTTTTGATGACATTCTCGAGATACCAGTTTTCCAATAAAATTCTCGAGATATCATTAGTTTTTACACATGGGATTACTCCTGCATGGGTCAATCACAACAGGTGTTTTGTAAACAATGCATATTGATGTCCCCTGCAATGCATGAGAATCTTTCTTGTAATTATATAACGCAAATCACGAGCAGCAAGTGACATTTTTTTGACACAACCACGTTAACATGGCCACGTAAATCACTAGCTAAAGTAAATACCATTATACTTATATCCCGATGCAAAAGGTTGAGTACATGTCCGAAGAGTAGAGTCACACACACGCACTCTATCTCTTAGAATCTCTCTCACACACACACCAGTTACGTGACGCCCACTTAAGCAGACACATATGTTACAATTTGTGCACCCGCGGGTACACGTGATGCTGCGCATTTATTTAAGTCGGAAGGCGAACCCAAACAGTAGCTGCATTCATTCCCCTCCCGCTGCCTCTTCTCTGGTCACCGTCGCCCGGTAGCCATGGGCCGGCCGAAGGTAACAACATACGCCATACTCCCGCCGGAGCGACGCTTTAATATGGAAATTTTAGTGGTCATGCATGCATCTTTTTGTGCTAGCACTCCTATATAAGGGTTGATCGGTCGCTTCCCGCGGACGTGCGTGGGCGGTGGAAGAAGAAGGAGAAGGGAAGCGGGCTGTGGAGTAACGTTTTTTTACCACAATTTCTTAGGAAACCGAGTGCAATAATTGAGTAGTTTTGCAAACTACCCGTACTACACGTGAAACGGTTTAAAACCTATACTCCCTTGCCAGCGCGCGCTTCCCATGTGAAACAGTCAGCGTCACCCTAGAGCGTCAGTGCCGCATTAATGCCCGGCCAGAGCGGAGGTGACCTCTCACTGGCACCGGCTTTGAAGTGGCGCGACGGCCGAGAGAGCGCCGCTTCCGGTGCACGCGACCGCTCCGCGTCGAGACTGGCCATAGGCCCTGTTTGGATCCATGGGTTAGAGTTAGTTTGAGCTAGTTGGGGCTCAAATAGCCCTAAAGTATCCAAGCATGAGGGTCTAAATTGGAGCAAGTTGCACCAAACCCACCAAAAAAACTATCCCACCCAAGAGGTGCTAACTGGAGATAGTTCTCATTGGGACCACTGAAAAATCACTTTTCTCTCTCCATAAAGTGCATTTATTGTCAATCTAACCCTGTCAGCCAAACACCTCTTTGGCTACAGTTAGTTCAGGGTTAGTCATGAGTTAGTCTAACCTCTAGCTAAGTTAGAGTATCAAACAGGAGCAGTATAGGACATGCAAGTTGCTCAAAGCATACAGGTAAATTCGTACGTGAAAGGATTTTTTTCTTTTTGAAAACGGAACTTGAAAGGAATTTTTTTAGAATGCTCTTGGCATGTCGCTAACATGTGATAGTTAACCGACCTCAATAGACGGCGGAAACGCCAACCCGCCGCACTTTGATAGAGACGAGGAGGGAGAAGCGATACAGGCTGCTAGATTACTAGGGATAGGTGTCACACAGAAGCCAAGAAATATGGTGATAGCATGGGTTAGCCATGTACTAGCATGATGTAACTACACTGGGCTGCCGTGTTTCGTACACTTACAGTCCACTATGGAGATGATTGGTTAATTTTATGTCGCTGAATAATATTAAATATTATGAGTGCAGACGCTCCACCACGAGGTTCCTTGCTCCTTCTCGGTCGTCTGGAATCTATGTTCTTCCACTCTACTTTTTTACGTGAGCTTTGTTCATCCTTTTGCCAACACGCGAGACATCTAGCATCAAGGTGCACGTGTTATGCAAGGATCATTCCATCTATATGAAGAACACATGGGACTGGAACTACGAGACGGACATGTACCCAGGAGTGGATGTACGAACCTGAGTAATATAGCGCAGTAAGTGAAGTAGAAAGGCACAAATGGTATGAACATGCGTGGCATATAGGGTGTGTTTGGTTGCGTTCTCATCTCAGCATAGTTGTTCTCTCTTCATGCATGCTCAACTCAACACCCCTCTTCATGCATGCTCTCTTCATGCATGCTTCTAGTGTATTTGTGCTAAACTAGTGTGGACTCATGCACCCTCCATACACTCTACCAAACACCAAAAAGTAGGTCGAGATGGGAACTCTTGGGCGGCATTTGTCTCTTACTACATACTACCACTAAATGTTGTACGTGCAATGCACGGTGATGTTATGGAGTACGTGCCTAAGTACTCTACTACTACTATATTAGTTGGACGCACATATTAACTTTTATATTTATTTATGTGTATGCCCCGAGACCTTCCAACTAGACGTGTCTTTCTCTCCAGGTCGCACTTTGTATCGTTCATAGCACTAAGTACTACTATGTGTGGTCTTCGACCCAGAAGTGGAAGAAGTGGAGACGCTCTACCATACTGTTTTTTTACGCTGGGCTCTACCACGCTGTTCATGTCCCACTCCCTTTTGCTGATGTGTGGGACATCCAGCACGTGCCGTGTTTGGCAACCTTGGTCGTAAGAGTTGAAATGCTAGCATTCATCAGAAATAAAAAATAATTATAAATCGGCAGTGATACTATTTTTTTGCGAACCAATCAGCAGACCACGCGGTTTCCTTGCTCCTCGATATCGGAAAGAATACTTCCGTTCGCCAACATGTGGGACGTCGACCATCCTGGTCCACTTGCCATGCACGCAGAACTCCAAGGGAGAGTCACCCAGGTCGTTGCACCGCAGTAACAATGACTAATGAGGCGTCAAATCACAGGACCACTTCCCACTTTGAAGTTGCTCGGATGAAGGAACCATCATGACTTCGTTGAATTCCGCTTCTTGAAGAAAACTACTGTACCAGCAGTACTGCTAGCTATAGTAGTTACTCCAACAGAGGCCTCCTTTCGTTCATAGGATAGGAATATGAAAATCATAGGAAGTGAGATGACATGCATCTCAATTCCTATAGAGAAAGAGATGTCATTTGATGCTTAGGATAGGAATTTTTCCATTTAGTCTAGGCTAATGTACTGGGAATTTGCTCTAAAAACTACAGTAGTAACTAGTA
The DNA here is from genome assembly GCF_002162155.2 of Triticum dicoccoides. Classification (NCBI taxonomy): domain Eukaryota; kingdom Viridiplantae; phylum Streptophyta; class Magnoliopsida; order Poales; family Poaceae; genus Triticum; species Triticum dicoccoides. The sequence goes on from NC_041382.1 coordinate 522,866,178, forward strand.
GTATTGGTACATGCTCGTACTCAGACACGGACACACACACTAACTACTAGTACTACTACTTATCACATGCTGGCCAGACGCAGTCGTTCTCCTTCCCGGCTTTGTCGGCGACACCCCACCATGCTTGGATCTCCGCCGACCTCTCCGCAGCAGCGCGTGCGTCCTTTTCTTTCTTGCTACGGCGGGCCTCTCTTTTCTTGAGTGCTTTTTGACTTTTCCGCTCCCTCTATGCGGCTTTGGCCGCCTCTTGCTCCGGGCGCGCTCCAAAGCTCTCTTCGATGTACTATCGCAGGAGCAAACGAAGGAGATCGCCACCACCCCCCCGGCCGCCCTCCGCGGCCACGACCATGAAGCCGACAGCAAGGAAGAGTAGTACACGGTAGGTTGCCGCCGCTCTGGTCCCGGGAAGGCCACCACTACTCCACTCAGTCGACGCCAAGCTTGGTGGGGTGAACATCGGCGGCTGATTAGCCGCTTGACGGCGATGTGGAGGTGGAAATCTTCATAACCTTGTGCTCCCGAGGAGGAGGTTATCGAGGCAGATGAGGAGGAGGCAAAGGCAATGCCGGCTTTCTCGGGTTTATGGCCGGACATGGTGGTCGGGCGCCGGCGATCGTTTAGATTAGGTTTGCAGTAGGTTTTAGTACGTTTTGTGCGAAATATGTAATGAATTTCGTCTAGTTTGTAGGAAAAGTTTTCAAAATGTAATGAATTTCATCCGGTTAATTTGAAATTTGCTTTGTTTGCACAAATTTCGTCCGAGTAGTTCATATAGTTGTCGAAAGGTATGCGGGCAGCATCGGATGGCATCCATCAGTGTCCTCAGACAGATGTCGGGGTAAATTTGTGGGCCAGCGCTGGAGATGCCCTAACTATCATGCTATAATCGCTAACAATCCTCCATTATTTGGGGAACAATTATCCCTCGATCAAAATCAGATCCGCGGTGTTTGGCACTCCTCCCGCGTAAGAGTGTAAACTCTTGCTTACATAAAAATGGAGCAAGTGGACGACACTGTAGCACGTCATATCACTCGAACTAGCCCTCCTAACGAGTGGCAAAGCACTGCCCTCATCATTTTGTTCTGGATTTCTATCGATCGATCACGCAAAAATGTTATGCTTCGCAAGTTCAAAAGGAAAAGGCGGCACACTTACGACTCGTACGCGTCGCAACCCCGACAGTCCGGCTCGCACGCTGCTCACCAGAGGGGACACGCCTTGTCTTGCAATTTCACTGACATGTGGGACCGTAATTGAATAAACCGTCGATAGCCGAAATCTAATCGCTCGGCGGGCGTCGGCTGAGAAGAGAGAAACGGGGGAGGGAGAAGAGATGCCCGCCCGCTGCGCACGGACTCCAAGAAATATATGGTGATAATGTGAGGTGGGCCATGCTGGAGTCTGGACCGATTCCGGAGCCCTCTCTCACCGCCCTGGCCCCTCAAGACGCCAGCTGCCCGCCGCATGCATGCATAGCAAGTAGTACTCCTTATGTGGAGGAGAGAGAGGCATTGACAAAGTCAAGGAGTGGGCTCTAGAGCCCATCTCTACACGTGCTCCTAGGTATAAAAAATAATTCTAAAAAAGGCATAAAAAACAATTGTATCCTAAAAAAATAAAGGTAAAAAACATTTGACAGGAAATAGATAGAGAGAAAGTGAGAAAACGCTATAACCTGGGCATTACATGAGGAAGGAGGGAGTGGTGCACATGCCAAGTTCACTGGGTTGCCGTGTTTCACACTGCTTCGTCGTAACAGTGGAGACAATACCTTTCATCAAAAGTAAACAATGAATACTCGTTGCTCATCCTCTATATCAGAAAGAATACTTTCATTCGCCGACATGTGGGACGTCGACCATCCTGGTCCACCTGCCATGCACAAAATTATCCTGGTCTACCCCGGTCGTATCACATGCCCAACCTTTCCCACTGTAAGTTGTTCGGACAAAGGAACCATCATGACTTCGTTGAATTCCGCTTCTTCAAGAAAACTTACTATACCCGCAATACTGCTACCACACGCGAAGACTGGACAACACTGTACCACGTCATATCACTGAAACCCACTAGGCCAAACTAGCCCGCCTAGGTCATCTATTTTGGAACTGAGGGAGTACATCTATGCACTGCTATGATTTTGTGTTGCATGTTCTCTGTACTTTTGCTATGATTTTCCTACCCTATGAACCAAATGAGGCCTGAATTGTATGTCGACTATTGTCTGATCGGTCGCTAAGCCTACAATTTTAGGAGCTAGGGCTATTGGTCGATCGACGAGGGATAAGTATAACCGTACCACGAGCTCATCAGCCCCAATGTTTCTCTTTGGTGAGTGTTTTGCAAGTACTATAGCTCGCACAGTAGCTAGCCTACTAACACCAAGAATCATCAAACAAGCCCTACTGATATGATAAATAGTTCAAACTTACATCTAAGCATGCCATATATTACATCAAAAGCTGGTGAGGATACATCGGATTCCATAACTCGGAGAGGGTTCGCATGATTCATCGCATGATTCACTATCAAACAAAAGTAGCAAGATCCGCCCACACAAGACAGTGCACTAGCCCTAAGATGGTTTGATAACACGCATCGTTCTGGTAATTAAACACAGGGCAATGCAAACTACCCTGAAGGATTAGCACGACCAACTATTAATTGTCATCGATCTCTCAGGCAATGACCACAACACGGACAGCGGCATGGGAGTCGATTTCTGGGGCGATGTCCACAGGACTGACCGCGACATCGGAATCGATCTCTGGGGTGATGTCCATAGGATGGACAGCGGCATCGGAATCGATCTCCAGGGCGATGCCAACAGGACGGGCCACGACATCGGAATCATCAAGGATGTCCACCGGCACCTGCACAACCCTAACATATTAGCAAACACATTGCAAATAATCAAAAACCACAACTATGGTAATAAGCCATTATTTTTTACCTTGTGCAGCTCACCGGGGGATCTCATCGCTCCGGGGGCCATCTCCTCGTCCTCGATGGGGGCCATCACCTTGCTAGGGGAATACTGCTTCTCAACAGCGACTATCTCCTCAAACTCGGTCTTGAGCCTCACATAGGTGGCAATCAGAGTTCCTGGGGTAGGCACGGTGGGGCCCTTGCTGTTCTTCCAACTTCCTATGAGGAGTTCGTCCGCCAATGCCCTCAACTCTTTGGCCAGTGCTTGTTTTTTGGAGTTCTTCGTCTCCATGGGTTGGCCCGCCAACATGGTCAACTCGTTGGTCGGTGCTTGCTTCCTGGAGATCGCTATCTCCAATGGGTTGTCCGCCGGCAACTCTTTGCCTAGTGCTCCAGGATCCATCAATGAACTGACAAACAAAAAGCAATCGAAAACCACAATCACAATGAAAACGGGAAAAGAATAGGATGTGAGAATCGGTCGGTGCTTCGCAAAAAGAAGATTCTTGGAATGAAAATATAGCAGCATAACTGATTCACCCACCTTTCCTTCGTCGGTACAGAAGAAAAATGGCAGAAGTGAGTAGCCTGGAGTGAGGATTTCTTCAAGAAATGGAAGAAAGGGCTTGAACGAGCATTCTAGTGAAATGATGGTTGCTTCGTCCAGTCCAACTTGGAGGCCACCTTACCACTGCTGGTAAAGGTGTGGGTTTTGTGATATGACGGGTCATGACGGCCACACCGGGGTTACATGTGAGTCTCGACTGTAGCACCTCGTTGTGATTTGGTGGATGGCACGCGGGCCCGGATGCTTTGAAATGTCCTGCATGTAGATAGAGCGACTAGTCATATAGGAGTGCTCAATATTGTGCACCGCGACCATGGCGGAGAGGAAAACGAGAGAACTACGTAATTAATGCATGAGTTTAATTAGGGTAGTTTTGTAAAGTACGAGATACATTCCTCCAATCACAAAATGCCTTGGTTCATGAGATTTGAGATTTTAGCCCTATAAACCGGAAGGGAGGGAGTACTGCACACGGTGTAGTCTAGTCACTTGTTGAAATCTCTAGAAAGGCAAATACTCCTTTCCGGTTTACAGGGCTATACTACTCCCTCCGTCTAGGTGTGTAAGTCATCTTATGAAAACCAAATAGTCCCAAAACACTTAGGCACAGTGCATTAACTTCTACCTTGTTTCTTGTTTCTTGACATATGAACCAATAAGAGATGAGAGGTGTTCGTGCTTTTAATGACTTGCAATGGCTAGTTCATTGCATGCAATGCTATTATTAGCAAATAAACATTGGTGACCCCAGGAGGAAACGGTGCTAAGTGCGTGGACCTATGCAGAATGAGTATCAACCAATGGATAATGGAGTTTAATTGTTAAACAATAGCAATTTTGTCTCATGCAAGAGCCTGGCTAGTACTCCAAGGAACCGCACCACACGAGCGTTCGCAACTGCCACGTTCGGGTTGCGCTTGGCTCTTTGCCTCTTCGAGAAGACGAACAATGATGTTACTCCTACTTCTACAGTATCGAATCCACTGCTGCATGTTCGTCCACCTCGTACGGGAGGGATATGGTGTAGCGAAAGCTTCTACTTACTGCTCCTGCCTTTGCGTCTATGACAGGTGGGCCCAACAGGTGGTTGGCCCTCCTGTCATGTAGCAAAAGGCAGGTGCAGTTAAGGCACCGGAGCTCAGTCCGCGAGGGAGAGGGTGTTGTAGTAATCGAAATTCTTGGTCTTGTACGAGTTGACGCAACACATCAAAGTACTGCACTCGATATAAGTCTTTTTACACATTTCAAATGGGCTACTTTGTATGTAGGATTAGACATATTTTGCTTCGTATGTAGTCACTTGTTGCAATCTCTAAAAAGACTTATATTTGGAAACGGAGGGAGTACAACGCATGCATGCATGCCGTGACTTTCCTTTTGATACTTGCATGTGTTGATTTGATGAACCATGCCAAATTTTGACTATAAATTTAACTAACCAAATTTTCATTCATGTCACCAAAAATTACGGGGCTGTTTGGATTATGACTATGTTTGTCTTATGTTGCCACATTATTTTTCCCACACTTGCCACACTTGCCTAAGCTGAGTTGCTCAAATTGTTAGACACACTTTGGCTTGCCTAAGGGAATCTTGCCACAATTTTTGTGTCTATGACATGTGGGGTTCACTGCTAATAAAAAAAATTCTTGTCTTAGGTGTGGCTAATAAAAAAGACTTATATTTAGGAACGGAGAGAGTAGAAAATATATATAATAATGCATGTTGGGGCAACCCACGTTTCCGCTAATTTTAGCCATGGGATTGTTCACAATTTTTATGAGGGGGTGGTTGTTCATTTAATGGAGGGACTTGTAGTACCAGACTTGAATGATACAAAGTGTGACCTGGCACACCATAACACCACTTGGAACAAGCGGGTAGCTATCTCAAAAAACAATCAACAACTAAAAAAACTGCGACCTGGCATGTAGTACTACACAATTTTAACGATTGTGTTGATGGAGTGAAAAAGGAAAACTACCCCAGTACGTATATATAGGCCGGAGCCTCCGCGCTTGCTTTCTAGGGTTGCTCTATTCACACACTCTCATCCTCTCCAGATCTAAACAAGATAGGGGTAGTAACACTGTCTTTCTCCCTTAAAAAACACTGGCTTTCTATCCTCACCGCTGGTTACAGATCCGGACGTATCCCCCTCCGCCGGTGAAGGGGAGGAGGGGAAGCGTTTAGGCCGTCGTCGACAGCGAGGGAGGAGACCCACTGCTGGCCGCACCATTATCTCTGGTCGAGCGCCGGCGCGGGAGGTCTTCTGATCCCTTCGTCGTTGCCTGTGGGCGGATCCGGCCTCCCACCGCCCACCTATCCACATCCCGATGACCTTCAGGTATATCTTCATTCGAAACTGCCTTAGCTCTACTTCCCCAGCTCGCTACGTCGCTGCATGTGCATCATTTTCTACCTCTCAGCCCCTCTCGATCGGATGGTCCAACGTCACATATTTTTTTCTTCTTCTATTGTTAGAGGTAAAGCTACTTCATGGAGTCGAATCTTGTAGTACTTGGTTCAAACAAGAAATAAAGTGGGGGTGGGGGAATTTAGTATGTACAATGGACTTGGTACAAACATGAAGGAAAGGGGCTAAAAGTAGTACAGACTGGTCATCCAACCGGTCTCTTGGTCGAAAAGGGAAATATATGGGTAACGCTGTACACAGTGGTATGACCAGGACTAGATTTGCTATCCACACATAGGAGTAGGTGGCTAGAGTGAACAAAAATGGGACCAACCCAGATATGTTTCTTGGATGTTTGTTTCTCGGGGCAACAAACTATGAATCACCACTTTATGCCCCTGTTTACGTACATGGTGCTGGACTGCTGGTGCACCCACTGTTCTTAATCTAATGTCCCTGGTAAAAATGAAGCCATGACAAGTTTAGCCAAATGTTTTTGCCTGTAATTGCTTGAGACTCTAACTGTTTCCTCTGTGCCTTTTTGTGCAAACAGGGATATCCAATTCACCTGGTTGCTATTGTGACCTTTTGGTGCACTGCACAAAACTCTTCTTAAAAGAAGTGACTTTTGTGCTATTTAACTGGAATATCAGAATGGAACAGTTGGTTCATTTTGGTGGAACTGCACAAAGGGAGATCTGTGTTCCAATCCTCATCATCCATATTTGCGCCATAACCTTCCTTTAGGTAAGAATGATATTTAATGCATGTGTTCATCTCTATTTTCCGACTGCCATGAGAAAATAATGCTGTTTTTACTAGTACACTTGTACTCCCTCACTGACAAAACCAATTCTGAATTAGAAGGCCAATCATGTACTTGGTTTCACCAACTGGTGAGGAGAAAGAGAAACAGAGCATGAAGAGGAGGAGGAAGAAGAATAAACAGTGCCGAGGCGATCTTGCTGAAGCCAGAGGCCTCAGTCGAGGCCATTCAAGGGCTCCGGTAACGACTACCTTACATGTGAGACAATCCTCCAGGGAGCCCTTCCACTTCTGCTGTCTCACTTAATTAATTAGGAGTACTTAAGTACCACTAATTTATTACTGCCTAATTTTCCTGTTGGAGTTAAACAAATCTTTAGTAGGACCCTATGCTGAATCATGTACGTGTGTATGTTTTTCTATGGAGGTGAATCATGTGGTGGAGCAAGGAGGGAATATTATTAGTGCCATGACATAATAGTGCTATTGTTTTGCATGTCAATTTATTGCCATTGGTTCAATGAGGCAATGTTTTGCGTATTGTCCATCATGAATTTGATGCTACTGTTTGAGTAATATGCTAATGTCTTCCTATCCTTTCTCACTAAGCTAATGAAGGTTTCACCTTGTTCCTACTTGTGCAAACAGCGATCATGTTGTGCCAATCATACATTTTAGTGGAACTACACAAGACAATACAATGAACTGTATCCCAGCCAGTGCTTTAACTTTGCTGGAAGTTCTTGATAATCTTTCGATATAATCTCAGCACTGGTAAACAAGAGTGATTTCAACCATACATTTGAAGTGCACAAAAATATATACTATTGTGTGATTCCAGTGAGTGCTTTATCATCTCTTATGGGACTACATGAATAAGCTTTTTTCTCAGGTTGGTACGGGCCTAAGGCCTTCATCCATATTAGTTTGCTGTCATCTCTATTTGTATCGTGCTACTGTCATGAGAAACTCCTTTATCTTTGCACGTTAAAGTTTTGCAACCTATGATAAATGGCAATGCTTTGAGTGTTGAGTTGAGCTAATTGGCACTGATTAAATAAACTAATACCTCTCTTTAAGCAATACTACTATGTTGCTAACTTTACCCATTAAGATAATGAGGGTGCTTCTATTTGTTAGTGTATGTTTCATCAACTAGTCCCACTATTACAGTAATCTCACGCTCTCAATATATGTGGCAACAGGGATGCTCGATTTTGGTGGAACTGCACAAAAACTTTGGGTGCTTCATTGCCTCGATAGCTTCCGTCCTTTCCCGTTAGTCGCTAATCTCCGATTGCTTTCTTCCTTTGCTGTCAGTCGCTTGGCTTATCTCGGCTTCCAGTCAAAGGAAATAGTAATTGATATGCTACCTCACACAGGTTGGTACTAGTCTTTATCCTGATTATTGTGCCTGTCATATGTATTGGTAATTTGGTATTGTGCTACTGTTTGCCGATTTCATAAAGGAGTAATTTGGAGCCTGAACTCGCAGGCAAATCATTACATCGGGTGATTTCAATAGAACTGCACAAAATGATCAGATGGATAGGTACTTATGCTGCTGCTATGTACTCCAAAGTTCACTCAGACAAGCATCGATGTTGACAAGAAGTGCCTATATTCATTCGAGTATCAACCGGCGTCAACCAATTGTCAAACTCCAAGTATTAGGAGAGTGAACGCCAAAAATATTGCTTGGTGCTTAGCCCAGAAAAACGCAGTCCAGTCTTTGGTCCCAACGTGTGCCTTTTGGTTATCGGCACATATGGTAGCGAACTATATGGCATGGAGTCTAAAGATTCCAGACAAGTTGGTTTATGCGTACATTCATCTAGCACTTAATCAGTCTGCACGCCAAGGATGCTCCATTTTAGTTGAACTGCACAAAAAATTTGGGTGGTTCATTTTCTCAACCGCCTCCTTTCTTGTCTGCAATGTAGAATTTTGGCGAGATACAGGACCAAAATTAGCTAGTAAACTAGTTGGATGAAACTAGTGGCCAAGTTTCTCAAACCTCCCTCGGCACGAGGCCACTATTTGAGGATAAACCTACAAGCAAAGTTCAGATTGTCTGTGCTGCCTCTTATGTACTCGAAAGTTTACTCGTACAGGAACTAATTTTAGCAAGAAGTACCTCCGATTGAACACCATTTACCAGTCTGTACCCAAGGTAATTAAAGTTCGTCCATGGATCATATTGGCTGTGATCTCAATCATTTGGATGCATAAACATACTGAACATGTGTATATATGAATCTTTTTGTAAATTATGTATGAATATTGTCATGTGATATATCAATCATTTGGATGCATAGATATGCTAAGCTTGTGTATATATGAATCTTTTGAGTTGTTGATAGTGAATGTTGGCTATGAATATGAACATGTCCTGTGAACTTGAGTTTGATATGAATGTTTACCTTTTCTATTGTATTTGTGTGTGAACTTGTTAGTATGCCTACTGTGGGGTATAAAACGCATGTCTCTTATAAAAGTAATGTTGTGTCCAATTTATGTTTTCCCTTCTAACCACATTATATATACTAGCATAAGGGCCCGTGCGTTGCAACGGAAAAAAATGGCACACAGTTACGTTCTATTCTTCTTTACCGGGTCTATCATTACATGTGCTCCGGTGTAATAACATCATAAATTACCAAACTGCCTTAGGAGTTTTTGTCTCAGGCACCACAGTGAGAATGATTGACAATATGAGCATCACCAGCCTGAAGAAAGTTGTTGCTGTTATGACCGGCATGGCCAAGAGGATATATGATGCGAACTGACATCCAACAACAACATTTCTCATGGTTTCGGTTTTCCTTCTGAACCAGTGCTATATTTGATTATTTGGCACAAAAAAGTTGTAATTCTTTCACTCCAACAACGGCCAACATGGATCGTCATTCTTCCAAAAGATGTCCCTTATGATATTTTTCAGAAAAAAGGAGTGCATTATCTCCTTGCTGTCGTCTAACTAAAGGAAACTGAATGTGAAAATTTAAGTGTATATAGACTGACCCACTCGGAGTGCATACAAAAATATTTTTATCCAAGTCGTCAGTGCCAACACTGTACCTCCCATGTCCATCTGCATCTACACGGATAGGTCTAATATTAAGCAAGAATGAAACTACCAAGCAAACTGAGATAACAACATGTAGCCGACCCCGGGCAGCAGGTGGTCAGGGATCATTAGCAGAGAAACACGAAGTCGGATGACGACCGCCGAGCATGGCCAGGCCCATCTCGCTCTCGTGGCTGCCGTGGTGGCTCCCGGGCCTCTCCGTGGCTCCTCCACTCCGAGTCCATAGCCCGACCTCGCCATTCCATCTCCATCCTCCTCCACCCTCTGTCCCGCGTGCTCCTCCACACCTCCCTCTCCAAGCCGATGGATCCGACCTTCCCCTTGCTGGATCCGGTCCACCACAAGCCTCAAGCCACCCTAACGCCGTGCTCGTGTCCATGTCGTGCGTGGTGTAGAGGTGGCCAGCGTGTGGAATAGGCTGCGTCGCAGGCATCTGCGCGCTGCGCCTCTGCTTCCTCACCCCGGCGAGCGCCGGAATGAACAGCTTCGCGCTGGACTGCCGTTTTGTTGTACAATTTCCCTTCATTCTCATTCTGTGTTTGTTGATTCAAGAGGCTCGTTGTTGATATGCAATTTTCCAGGTATATAAACTGGTAGACTTTCATGTAAGCAATTGAGGTGGGGTTACTCCGAGTACATGTGTGAAAATCAGGTAAGGTACAGATACAGAAGCGTGCATGCAGGCCGAAACATGCGTGCAGGCCCAATAAGAGAATGTGGACGTGGACCAATTGGATGGACAAAGTTTTTAGTACCGCCTCGCAACAATTGGACGGACTATCGATCAAAACTAACGGAAAAAAAAACTGAAAGCGTAAATTCACGGAAAGAAGCGTATTGTGACGGTGAACCCAAAGAGTCAATCCATGCTTTATTATTAGGGAAAGATTTATATAATTACTATTATCGTATATTTTATAGAGACTTATATATACATTATAAAAACATCCCACGTGTTATTAACTTATAAAAGTAAATGTTTAACAGAAGTTGGCAAGGAAAATCCTGGTTGTTTTTGACTCACAGGCAAGGAAAATCCTGGTGATTGCGTACAAAAGTTTGCGAAGATTTTAAGGACCAATTTAATAATAACGCTCTCATTTTTATTTTGAGCAATAACTCGCTAATTTCTTAATTATATATATATATATAATGTGGCTCTCCGGTTTATTCTTTGATATTAATTGCTCCTTCTAACATAACATTATATATATAACGAGCCCACCTAATACGTGTATTTCAAGGAAGTGCAAATGGGCTGGGATTTCTTAGAAAATATAAATGGGCCTGATTGACGCGAAATTATTTGTTCACCCAGCCCAGCAAATGGACTGTACATTCTAGAAAACATGGGTTAAATATATGCCACATTTTTGCAGGCTGACATGTGGGCCAATAGGTCGAAGCCTACGCAGGGCATTGTCAACTTGGTCAACAAATGATTGTGTCATCCACATCCATTAGATTTATATCCAACGGCCGGCATGCACCTTCAATCTCTCGTCTTCTTCCTCCAGAGTCGTCGGGACCGCCTAGTCTGGCTTCCGGCGGCTCTGCTTAGCACGCATCGCTGCAAAGCGCTACCCCACCCCCAGCCAGGCTATCCCTCCACCCCTCGACACCTCCTGTTATTCTCCAGAGACTACAGCCCCACGCCGCAACAGAACCAGTTATAACCCTTCTCCTCCTCTCAATCTGTGACTCCACTACCGCGTTTTCCCATCTCCGAGTCGTTCCCGTCCGGGGCCTCGCCGTCGTCCACCGCCTTGCTGCATTCGGTGCGGCGTGGTCAACAAACGAGAGTCATCGGAAGAGGACTGTACGTGGAGAGCCTGACGGCTGGGCCCACGAGGTCCATGGTCGCACGCAAGGAAAGTTCCTCCTTATTAAGCTGAAAGAAAATGTTTCCTCCACCTGACAGCTGGGACCCATCGGCTGTATCTTCGCACGGAAGGAACTGCCTCCTTGTTTTGCGAAAAAATTATTCATCCCGTTGATAGCTAGGACCCGTCAGATTTGGTAACTGACTTGTGGGCCTACTAAGCGGACGTGTACGCACGACTTTGTCAACTTAATTAACAAATGATTCTAGCAGCTGGACCGTTGGATGTTAATCCAACAGCCGTGCTCCTTCTTCAACCTCTGTTCTTGCTCCTGTCTCCCGTGGGCGGTACCGCGGCTGTGATGTCGCGCACCCGAACCAGTGAAGTTTCCCACTCCTCTCCATCTGCGACTCCACTGCCCCGTCTTCCCCATCTCCGGGTCGTTCCAGTCTGGGTTCACTCGGCACAGTGTGGTCAACGTGGTCAACAACCGAGAGTCATCGAAAGATGACTATACGTGAGAGGCTGACAGTGGGGACACACCACGCCCATGGATGCATGCATGCAACGGAGCGCGGCGAGGTCAACGTGGTCATGGAACGACTTCCATGGGAAGTATACTGTATGTGGAGAGTCTCAGCTGGGTCCACGGCCGCAACAAGTAAGTGCCTCCTTATTACGCGGAAAATAATGATTCCTCGAACTAACACCAGGGACCCACTTGACGGGCCACCGTATTTCGCGAAAAAAACGTTCCCCCCGCTGTCAGCTCGGACCCACCGGAAGTGCCTCTTTATTACGCACAAAAAAATGAATACTCCCCCGGCTACCTGGGACCCACCTTGGTGGGAGGCTGACTTGTGGGCCTACTAAGTTGACGGGGATGAAGGGCTTTGTAAACTTAGTCAATATGAACGATTCTAGCTCCAGTGACCGTACGATGTCCATCCAAAGGCCGTAGTGCTTCTTCAACCTCTGGTCTTCTTGCTCCAGCCGCTCAAAGCAGCGCCGGTTGTGCCGCATGCTCCTGCCTCCCGTGGCCGGCTGTGCTGCCGCGGAGGCCTCACCGCCCCCTACTATTCCCACCGCTGGCCAGGCCCTGCGGCGACGGCAGCCTCACAACGCAGCCGAACCAGTGAACCCTCGTACTCCTCTCCGCGCGGGCTTCCACTGCCGTGTCGTCCCCTTCCTAGGCCTCACCGTCGTCTACCGCCGTGGTGCTCTCCGCGCGGCGTGGTCAGCATGGTCAAGGAACGACTTCCATCGGAAGAGTACTGCACGTGGAGAGGCTGACAGCTGGGTCCATGGCCACAACCCAGTTTTTTTGTGATTTGCCAAGTAAGTCGCTTTGTCAGGCCTATTGGGCTGCAAATCTTTCAAGACGAGGAGAGGTTTCATTCGGCTGGCCGAGAAAATGGCCCATTAGTAATGAGAAATGGGATGTACATTTTTAGAACACATAAAACCGGCAATTAGTTTCAAATATCTTTTTTCATTTCAAGATTTTAAATTACATTAATTTTTATGCATGGAGAATTTGTTGGATTTTATATTGATATACATTTATTTTTAAAATCAGTTTGAATGTGAGTTGAAATTTCGGGATTAAAAACAGTTCGGACCGCACCGAAATATGCAAAATTTCGTATAATTTTTTAACCGTGGCCACAATATGGGCTGTAATGCTAACAAAAAGAATATGGGCTCCAAAAAAAACCTTAAGAATTAGCAAATGGGCTGTAAATTATTAGAAATAATGGCAGATGGGTTGTATGCTGTTTTCCACAGATTTGAGGCTTTCCTAAAAAAAGGTTGACGCACAAGCAGTGACTGTTGGATGTCCATCGAACGGCCGTCCTGCTTCTTCAATCTCTGCTCTTCCTGCTCCAGCCGCTCAAACAAGCGCCGGCGGAACTGCCTGCCCCCTCCTCCCTGTGGCCGACTGTGCTGCCGCGCAAGCCTCACCGCCCCACCGTACTCCCATCGCTGGCCTAGCCATCCCTCTACTCACCCACACCCGCTGTTATTCTCCGGCAACGACAGACGAACCAGTAAACCCTCGTACAGTTGTAGTCCCCTCCGCGTGGGAAACAACTGCCGAGTCTTCCCTGCCTCCGTGTCGTTCCCTTCCTAGGCCTCGCCGTCGTCCACCGCCCTGGTGCTCTCGACGCGGCCTGGTCAACATGGTCAACGACCGACATGCATCTGAAGTGGACTATATGTGGAGAGGCCGACAGCTGGGTACACGGCCACACGCAAGGAAATGCCTCCTTATTACGTGCAAAATAATGATTCCTCCACCTGACATCAGGGACCCACCGAAAGGGCCTCTGTATTTCACGAAAAAACGTTACCGCCGCTGACAGCTCGGACCCACCAGCTATATCTTCGCACGCAAGGAAGTGCCTCCTTATTACGCACAAAAAAATGAATACTCCCCCTGTTAGCTGGGACCCAGTATAGTGGCAGGCTGACTTGTGGGCCTACTAAGTTGACGGGGACGGAGGGCTTTGTCAACTTAGTCAATATGCACGATTCTAGCTCCAGCGACCATACGATGTCCATCCAACGGCCATAGTGCTTCTTCAACCTCTGGTCTTCTTGCTCCAGCCGCCCAAACTAGCACCGGTCGTGCCTCGTGCTCCTGCCTCCCGTGGCCGGTTGTGATGCGGCGGAGGCCTCACCGCCCTCTACTACTCCCACCGCTGGCCAGGCCATCCCTCTACTCACCCACACCCCATGTTATTCTGCGGTGACGGCAGCCTCACACCGCAGCGAACCAGTGAACCATCATACTCCTCTACGCATGGGCATCCACTGCCGCGTCTTCCCCGGCTCCTCGTCGTCCCCTTCCTAGGCCTCGCCGTCGTCCACCGCCCTGGTGCTCGCAGGGCAGCATGGTCAACGTGGTCAAGGAACAGCTTCCATCGGACGTGGACTGTACGTGGAGAGGCTGACAGCTGGGTCCACAGCCGCAGCAAGGAAGTGCCTCCTTATTACATGCAAAATAATTATTCCTCCACCTGACAGCGGGGACCCACCGGATGGGCCACTGTATTTCCCGAAAAAAAACGTTTACCCCTGACTGCTGGGACCCACCACCTACATCTTCGCACGCAAGGAAGTGCGTCCGGGCAAAAAAAATGATTCGCCCCCCTGACTACTGGGACCCACCAGCTACATCTTCGCAGGCAAGGAAGTGCCTGACAGTCAGGACCTACCTGGTCAAAGCATACGTAGCGTTGTCATTCTAGTCGCGAATGTCTACGTACATATATACTGGTCGATGTAGAGGCGCGCACGTGTCATAGTAGAGGCACGTACGTGTCGTAGTAGAGGCGCGCATGTAGCATGTACACGTACGTACATCGGCCAGGGTGCAAGAAAGAAAATACGAGCCACGTATGTGTACATAGGGGCGGGGTCTCGAACGCCTACTCACGCATACGTATGGCCAGGGCTCGTGTACATGGCTGGGTCGGAACAAAGAAACAGTGTCGTCGTCGTGTTCATGGGGAGGCAACGGAATGTGTCGTGTTCATGGGGAGGCAACGAAATGCGTCGTGCTCATCAGGAGGCAATGGAACGCGTGGGAGCCAACCAGCTGGGTCTGAACGGAATGCGTGGTCATGTTCATCGGGAGGGCTTGGACGGAACAGGCGATGGAAACGAGGCCTGGCGTACCGCACAATGGAGGAAACAGCCTTGTGTTCGACCGGCCACGTTCAAAACGGGATCCTCTTCATCGGGAGGGGCTGGCATACCGCAAAACGGACCTCCTACGGTCGAAACGGGGGTCCTGTTGATCGGGAGGGGTGTGGTGTACCGCAAAACGGACGAAACGGACTTGTGTTGGAGTGCTACGGTCGAAACGGGGGTCCTGTTCATCGGGAGGGGTGTGGCGTACCGCAAAACGGGACTCCATGGGATACTGTTCATCTCCACCCTCGACCTCCTCCAGCCTCCACGGGCTACCGTCGACCTCCTCCAGCCTCCATGGGCTCCTGTTCATCCAGCCTCCACCGCGCGCTACTCCACCGGCTACTGTTCAACCACCCCTCCACGGGCACCCCTCCACCGTCTACTGTTCATCCAGCCCTCCAC